>NC_133843.1:9005447-9329614 GCF_047830755.1 Zonotrichia albicollis
TTCCCCGGAGCTAAGCGCCGGGCCCGGGCGCATTTCGGAAGAAGCCGCCGCACTGGAGTGCACTGTGACTGGCACAATCGCCTTTGCGCGAAGAAGCCTATTCTTCGTCTCCGGGGACCGGAGAGAGCGGCTGCTTTCAAAAGGTGAAGAATGAAGCTGCACAAGACTGGGATAGTGTGCGCAGGTTGCAATCTGATAGAAAACACTACCTTACCACTTTCCTACCTTTTCCAAACATATGAATATTGGGTTGGAAGGTGTTTTGGACAACTTTCTTTTTCTTCGTGCAAAACACTCAGCAGACCTCTGTGTAAACATGTAAAACACCACGGGAGATGTTTTCTGTGCAGGCACAGTTTCTCCATGCCAGACATAGTGGAAAAGCTTTTTGCAATGATGTAGACCACAAAAGACGCTAAAGACGAAATATGGAGCTCCCCGGAGCTAAGCGCCGGTCCCGGGCACATTTCGGAAGAAGCTGCCGCACTGGAGTGCACTGTGACCGGCACAATCGCCTTTGCGCGAAGAAGCCGCCTCTTCGTCTCTGGGAGCCAGAGAGAGCGGCTGCTTTCAAAAGGAGAAGAATGAAGCTGCACAACACGGGGATAGTGTGCGCAGCTTGCAAACTGATAGAAAACAGTACCTTACCACTTTCCTACCTTTTCCAAACATATGAATATTCGGTTAGAAGGTGTTTTCAACAACTTTATTTTCCTCGTTCAAAACACTCAGCAGAGCTCTCTGCAACATGTAAAACATGATGGGAGATGTTTTCTGTGCTGGCACAGTTTCTACTTGCCAGACATAGTGGAAATGCTTTTAGTAGTGATGTAGAACACAAGAGACGCTAAAGTCGAAATACAGAGTTCCCCGGAGCTAAGCGCCGGGCCCGGGCGCATTTCGGAAGAAGCCGCCGCACTGGAGTGTGACCGGCACAATCGCCTTTGCGCGAAGAAGCCGATTCTTCGTCTCCGGGAGCCAGAGAGAGCGGCTGCTTTCAAAAGGTGAAAAATGAAGCTGCACAACACGGGGATAGTGTGCGCAGCTTCCAAACTGATAGAAAACAGTACCTTACCACTTTCCTACCTTTTCCAAACATATGAATATTCGGTTAGAAGGTGTTTTCAACAACTTTATTTTCTTCGTGCAAAACACTCAGCAGAGCTCTCTGCAACATGTACAACACCATGAGAGATGTTTTCTGTGCTGGCACAGTTTCTCCATGCCAGACATAGTGGAAACGATTTTTGCAATGATGTAGACCACAAAAGACGCTAAAGACGAAATATGGAGCGCCCCGGAGCTAAGCGCCGGGCCCGGGCGCATTTCGGAAGAAGCCGCCGCACTGGAGTGCACTGTGACCGGCACAATCGCCTTTGCGCGAAGAAGCCAATTCTTCGCCTCCGGGAGCCGGAGAGAGCGGCTGCTTTCAAAAGGTGAAGAATGAAGCTGCACATCACTGGGATAGTGTGCGCAGCTTGTCAACTGATAAAAAACAGTACCTTACCACTCCTACCTTTTCCAAACACATGAACATTCGGTTGGAAGGTGTTTTGGAAAACTTTCTTTTTCTTCGTGGAAAACACTCAGCAGACCTCTGTGTAAACATGTAAAACACCACGGGAGATGTTTTCTATGCAGGCACAGTTTCTCCATGCCAGACATAGTGGAAAAGCTTTTTGCAATGATGTAGACCACAAAACACGCTAAAGACGAAGGTACGGAGCTCCCTGGAGCTAAGCGCCGGTCCCGGGCACATTTCGGAAGAAGCTGCCGCACTGGAGTGCACTGTGACCGGCACAATCGCCTTTGCGCGAAGAAGCCGATTCTTCGTCTCCGGGAGCCAGAGAGAGCGGCTGCTTCGGAAAGGTGGACATGAAGCTGCACATCACTGGGATAGTGTGCGCAGCTTGCAAACTGATAGAAAACACTACCTTACCACTCCTACCTTTTCCAAACATATGAATATTCGGTTAGAAGGTGTTTTCAACAACTTTATTTTCCTCGTGGAAAACACTCAGCAGAGCTCTCTGCAACATGTAAAACATGATGGGAGATGTTTTCTGTGCAGGCACAGTTTCTACTTGCCAGACATAGTGGAAATGCTTTTAGTAGTGATGTAGAACACAAGAGACGCTAAAGTCGAAATACAGAGTTCCCCGGAGCTAAGCGCCGGGCCCGGGCGCATTTCGGAAGAAGCCGCCGCACTGGAGTGCACTGTGACCGGCACAATCGCCTTTGCGCGAAGAAGCCTATTCTTCGCCTCCGGGAGCCGGAGAGAGCGGCTGCTTCGGAAAGGTGGAAATGAAGCTGCACAAGACTGGGATAGTGTGCGCAGGTTGCAAACTGATAGAAAACACTACCTTACCACTTTCCTACCTTTTCCAAACACATGAACATTCGATTGGAAGGTGTTTTGGACAACTTTATTTTTCTTCTTTCAAAACATTCTGCAGAGGTCTCTAAACAAGTAAAACACGATGGGAGATGTTTTCTGTGCTGGCACAGTTTCTCCATGCCAGACATAGTGGAAAGGATCTTTGCAATGATATAGACCACAAAAGACGCTAAAGACGAAATATGGAGCTCCCCGGAGCTAAGCGCCGGTCCCGGGCACATTTCGGAAGAAGCTGCCGCACTGGAGTGCACTGTGACCGGTACAATCGCCTTTGCGCGAAGAAGCCGCCTCTTCGTCTCCGGGAGCCAGAGAGAGCGGCTGCTTTCAAAAGAAGAAGAATGAAGCTGCACAACACTGGGATAGTGTGCGCAGCTTGCAAACTGATAAAAAACACTACCTTACCACTTTCCTACCTTTTCCAAACATATGAATATTCGGTTAGAAGGTGTTTTCAACAACTTTATTTTCCTCGTGGAAAACACTCAGCAGAGCTCTCTGCAACATGTAAAACATGATGGGAGATGTTTTCTGTGCTGGCACAGTTTGTACTTGCCAGACATAGTGGAAATGCTTTTAGTAGTGATGTAGAACACAAGAGACGCTAAAGTCGAAATACAGAGTTCCCCGGAGCTAAGCGCCGGGCCCGGGCGCATTTCGGAAGAAGCCGCCGCACTGGAGTGCACTGTGACCGGCACAATCGCCTTTGCGCGAAGAAGCCGCCTCTTCGTCTCCGGGGACCGGAGTGAGCGGCTGCTTCGGAAAGGTGGGAATGAAGCTGCACAAGACTGGGATAGTGTGCGCAGCTTGCAAACTGATAGAAACCAGTACCTTACAACTCTCCTAGCTTTTCCAAACACATGAACATTCCGTTGGAAGGTGTTTTGGACAACTTTCTTTTTCTTCCTGCAAAACACTCTGCAGACTTCTCTGCAACATGTACAACACCATGGGAGATGTTTTCAGCCCTGACCCAGATTCTCCTTGCCAGACATAGTGGAAAAACTTTTTGCGAAGTTGGAGGGGACAAGAAACGCTAAAGACGAAAGTATGGAGGTTTCCGTAGCTAAGAATGCGTGAAAGCAAAAGACTGCCCTCTTCAAAAATGGCAATTAGGAGGACTCGGAAAAGTACAAATCAGCCAGCCTCTTTTTTATCCCTATGAAGTTGATGGGGTAGCTATTCCTGAAAGCCTTGCCTGGCATATGAAGGAGGACAAAGCAATGTACTCGGCGTGGATTTTCCTGGGGAATTTCATGCTGAACAACTTTTTCAACACCTCTGATGTATCAACTTGACTGGTAGATGAAGGGAATATTGTCTGCGTGGCCTTCAGGGAGGTTTTTACATTTCTCTACATGGCTGCACACATACATACGGGAAGCAATAATGCAAAAGGGAGGGAACCAGTGTCTTTTAAGTGATGCTGAGTGAAAAGACAAGAGGCAGTGGGCACACACTGAAATACAGGAGATTGCCTATGAACATCACCAAATGATGTTTTACTGTGAGGGTGACTGAACCGCGGCACAGACTGCCCAGAAAGCTTCTGAAGCCTGGATCTTAGAAGACATTAAAAGTACACCCAGCTAGAATCCCGGGCAAGAGGCTCTAGGTATCCTGCTTTAACAGGGGGGTTGGGCCTGGTGAGCCCCACTGAGCCCTACCACTCTCATTCATTCTGTGTAGTGAATTCTCTTCGAGATGCATTTCAAGCACTGGCATGACAAAGTTCTGTGCAGACAGAGATCCAAATGGACATGGGATCCATGTTCCTTAAGCAGTGTTCAAGAAGAATGTAAAACTCTGGGACAAGTGTCTCTTCCCTAACTGAATCCCTTTCATGGGAAAATTCCCAGCTATAGAAAGATCTTCTGATACGCATGCTTAGGACTGACACTGGCTGAGGAAATTTCCCCCTATGTGTATCTAAGACCAGTTAGGATCATCACCCAAGACTTGTCAACATAGTCACAGAATGTCTATTGTAAAGAAGTGACAACTTCCATCAGAATGGCAAATATTGGTCCACAAAATGGATTAATGAATGGGAATTATTTCCTTGGGTAAAAAGAAAAATAAAGAGTTGGTCTTTATTAATCAATTTCGTTGCAATATTGATATGGGAAGAAAAAGACCTCAGTCCTGGACTTTCTCAACTCTAAGAAAGATTTTTAAAAGTTCTTCTAGAAATCTATTATTATGACGAGATTATTCAAACAATTTTAGTCGGTAAAAAAGTCCCAGATTTGTCTAGTTTTGTTTCCAGGGAAAAGGGCTGTGGTTTGTGTTTCCGGGCCTGAGGCTGGGAGTGGCCGGCTGGCTCCTGAAAATCCTCGATACGCAGGATGGTTCCCAGATAAAAGGTGGCACCAGAGCCAAGTCGTGATGGTTTGATAATACAGAGTAGCTCCTCCAATCTGCCAGCAAGAAGCGGGGCGGCTGAATTTTGTTTCCAGGGAATGGGGTGGTGGGTTCTGTTTGGGGGCCTGTGGCAGGCAGTGGCAGGCTGGCTCCTGAAAATCCACGATTCGCAAGATGCTTCCAAAAGAAAGGTGGCACAAGTGCCAAGTCGGGCTGGTTTGATAGAGCCAAGTGTCTCGTGCAATCTGCCAGCCAGAAGCGGGGTGGGTCAGTTTTGTTTTCCAGGGAAAAGGGCCGTAGTTTGTGTTTGGGGGCCTGTGGCTGGGAATGGCCGGCTGGCTCCTGAAAATCCAGGCCGCGCATGATGGTTCCCAGACCCAAGGTGGCACCAGTGCCGAGTTAGGCTGGTTTGATAGGGCCAAGTGGCTCCTGCAATCTGCCAGCCAGAAGCGGGGTGGGTCAGTTTTGTTTGCCAGGGAAAAGGGCCGTGGTTTGTTTTCGGGGCCTGTGGCTGGGAGTGGCCGGCTGGCTCCTGAAAATCCACGCCGCGCAGGATGGTTCCGAGACCCAAGGGGGCACAGGTGCCTAGTCGGGCTGGTTTGATAGGGCCAAGTGGCTCCTGCAATCTGCCAGCCAGAAGATGGGCAGGTCAGTTTTACTTCCAGGGAAAAGGGCCGTAGTTTGTGTTTGGGGGCCTGTGGCTGGGAGTGGCCGGCTGGCTCCTGAAAATCCACGATACGCAGGATGGTTCCCAAATCAAAAATGGCACCAGTGCCAAATCGGGCTGGTTTGATAGTACCAAGTAGCTCCTGCAATCTGCCAGCCAGAAGTTGGGCAGGTCAATTTTACTTCCAGGGAAAAGGGCCGTAGTTTGTGTTGGGGGCATGTGGCTGGGAATGGCCGGCTGGCTCCTTAAAATCCACGCCGCGCATGATGATTCCCAGACCCAAGGTGGCACCAGGTCCGAGTTGGGCTGGTTTGATAGAGCCATGTGGCTCCTGCAATCTGCCAGCCAGAAGATGGGCAGGTCAGTTTTACTTCCAGGGAAAAGGGCCGTAGATTTTGTTTGGGGGCCTGTGGCTGGGAGTGGCTGGGTGGCTCCTGAAAATCCACGATACGCAGGATGATTCCCAGACCAAAGGGGCACCAGTGCCGAGTCGGGATGGTTTGATAGAGCCAAGTGTCTCCTGCAATCTGCCAGCCAGAAGCGGGGCGGGTCAGTTTTGTTTGCCAGGGTAAAGGGCCGTGGTGTGTGTTGGGAGCCTGTGGCTGGGAGTGGCCGGCTGGCTCCTGAAAATCCACGATAGGCAGGATGGTTCCCAGACCCAAAGGGGTACCAGTGCCAAGTCGGGCTGGTTTGATAGAGGCAAGTGGCTCCAGCAATCTGCCAGCCAGAAGATGGGCAGGTCAGTTTTACTTCCAGGGAAAAGGGCCGTGATATATGTGTGGGGGCCTGTGGCTGGGAGTGGCCGGCTGGCTCCTGAAAATCCCCGATACACAGGATGGTTCCCAGATGAAAGGTGGCACCAGTGCCGAGTCGGGCTGGTTTGATAGAGCCAAGTGGCTCCTGCAATCTGACATCCATAAGCGGGGTGGGTGAGTTTAGTTTGCCAGGAAAAAGGGCCGTGGTTTGTTTTCGGGAGCCTGTGGCTGGGAATGGCCTGCTGGCTCCTGAAAATCCACGATACGCAGGATGGTTCCCAGATGAAAGGTGGCACCAGTGCCGAGTCGGGCTGGTTTGATAGAGCCAAGTGGCTCCTGCAATCTGCCTGCCAGAAGCGGGGCGGGTCAGTTTTGTTTGCCAGGGTAAAGGGCCGTGGTGTGTGTTGGGAGCCTGTGGCTGGGAGTGATCGGCTGGCTCCTGAAAATCCACGATAGGCAGGATGGTTCCCAGACCCAAAGCGGTACCAATGCCAAGTCGGGCTGGTTTGATAGAGGCAAGTGGCTCCTGCAATCTGCCAGCCAGAAGATGGGCAGGTCAATTTCACTTCCAGGGAAAAGGGCCGTGATATATGTGTGGGGGCCAGTGGCTGGGAGTGACCGGCTGGCTCCTGAAAATCCCCGATACACAGGATGGTTCCCAGACCCAAGGGGGCACCAGTGCCTAGTCGGGCTGGTTTGATAGAGCCCAGTGGATCCTGCAATCTGCCAGCCTGAAGATGGGCAGGTCAGTTTTACTTCCAGGGAAAAGGGCCGTAATATGTGTTTGGGTGCCTGTGGCTGGGTGTGGCCGGCTGGCTCCTGAAAATCCCCGATACGCAAGATGCTTCCCAAATGAAAAATGGCACCAGTGCCGAGTTGGGCTGGTTTGATAGAGCCAAGTGGCTCCTGCAATCTGCCAGCCAGAAGATGGACAGGTCAGTTTTACTTCCAGGGAAAAGGACCATAGCTTTTTTTTGGGGGTCTGTGGCTGGGAATGGCCGGCTGGCTCCTGAAAATCCACGATACGCAGGATGGTTCCCAGACCCAAAGGGGTACCAGTGCCAAGTTGGGCTGGTTTGATAGAGGCAAGTGGCTCCTGCAATCTGCCAGCCAGAAGATGGTCATGTCTGTTTTACTTCCAGGGAAAAGGGCCGTAGTTTGTGTTTGGGGGCCTGTGGCTGGGAGTGGCCGGCTGGCTCCTGAAAATCCCCAATACACATGATGGTTTCCAGATGAAGGGTGGCACCAGTGCAGAGTCGGGCTGGTTTGATAGAGCCATGTGGCTCCTACAGTCTGCCAGCCAGAAGATGGGCAGGTCAGTTTTGCTTCCAGGGAAAAGGGCCGTAGTTTTTGTTCGGGGGCCTGTGGCTGGGAGTGGCCGGCTGGCTCCTGAAAATCCCCGATACACAGGATGGTTCCCAGATGAAAGGTGGCACCAGTGCCGAATTGGGCTAGTTTGATAGAGCCAAGTGGCTCCTGCAATCTGACAGCCAGAAGATGGGCAGGTCAGTTTGACTTCCAGGGAAAAGGGCCGTGGTTTCTTTTCGGGGGCCTGTGGCTGGGAATGGCCGGCTAGCTCCTGAAAATCCACGCCGCGCAGGATGGTTCCCAGACCCAAGGTGGCACCAGTGCCGAGTCGGGCTGGTTTGATAGAGCCAAGTGGCTCCTGCAATCTGCCAGCCAGAAGATGGGCAGGTCAGTTTTACTTCCAGGGAAAAGGGCCGTAGATTGTGTTTGGGGGCCTGTGGCTGGGAGTGGCAGGCTGGCTCCTGAAAATCCATGCGGCGCTGGATGGTTCCCAAATGAAAAAAATGGCACCAGTGCCAAGTCGGGCTGGTTTGATAGTACCGCGTGGCTCCTGCAATCTGACAGCCAGAAGATGGTCATGTCTGTTTTACTTCCAGGGAAAAGGGCCGTAGTTTGTGTTTGGGGCCCTGTGGCTGGGAATGGCCAGCTGGCTCCTTAAAATCCACGCCGCGCATGATGGTTCCCAGACCCAAGGTGGCACCAGTGCCGAGTTGGGCTGGTGTGATAGAGCCATGTGGCTCCTGCAATCTGTCAGCCAGAAGAGGGGTCGCTGAGTTTTGTTTGCCAGGAAAAAAGGCCGTGGTTTTTTTTCCGGGGCCTGTGGCCTGGAATGGCCGGCTGGTTCCTTAAAATCCACGCCGCGCAGGATGGTTCCCAGATGAAAGCTGGCACCAGTGCCGAGTCGGGCTGTTTTGATAGAGCCAATTGGCTCCTGCAATCTGCCAGCCAGATGATGGGCAGGTCTGTTTTACTTCCAGGGAAAAGGGCCGTAGTTTTTGTTTGGGGACCTGTGGCTGGGAGTGGCCAGCTGGCTCCTGAAAATGCACGATACGCAGGATGGTTCCCAGATGAAAGGTGGCACCAGTGCCAAGTCGGGCTGGTTTGATAGTACCGAGTGGCTCCTGCAATCTGCCAGCCAGAAGGCGGGCCGCTAATATTTTCTTCCAGGGAAAATGGCCGTGGTATGTGTTTGGGGCCCTGTGGCTGAGAGTGGCTGGCTGGCTCCTGAAAATCCACGATACGCAGGATGGTTCCCAGACCCAAAGGGGTACCAGGGCCAAGTCGGGCTGGTTTGATAGAGGCAAGTGGCTCCTGCAATCTGCCAGCCAGAAGATGGGCAGGTCACTTTTACTTCCAGGGAAAAGGGCCGTGATATATGTGTGGGGGCCTGTGGCTGGGAGTGGCAGGCTGGCTCCTGAAAATCCATGCGGCGCTGGATGGTTCCCAAATGAAAAAATTGGCACCAGTGCCAAGTCGGGCTGGTTTGATAGTACCGCGTGGCTCCTGCAATCTGACAGCCAGAAGATGGTCATGTCTGTTTTACTTCCAGGGAAAAGGGCCGTAGTTTGTGTTTGGGGCCCTGTGGCTGGGAATGGCCGGCTGGCTCCTTAAAATCCACGCCGCGCATGATGGTTCCCAGACCCAAGGTGGCACCAGTGCCGAGTTGGGCTGGTGTGATAGAGCCATGTGGCTCCTGCAATCTGTCAGCCAGAAGAGGGGTCGCTGAGTTTTGTTTGCCAGGAAAAAAGGCCGTGGTTTTTTTTCCGGGGCCTGTGGCCTGGAATGGCCGGCTGGTTCCTTAAAATCCACGCCGCGCAGGATGGTTCCCAGATGAAAGCTGGCACCAGTGCCGAGTCGGGCTGTTTTGATAGAGCCAATTGGCTCCTGCAATCTGCCAGCCAGATGATGGGCAGGTCTGTTTTACTTCCAGGGAAAAGGGCCGTAGTTTTTGTTTGGGGACCTGTGGCTGGGAGTGGCCAGCTGGCTCCTGAAAATGCACGATACGCAGGATGGTTCCCAGATGAAAGGTGGCACCAGTGCCAAGTCGGGCTGGTTTGATAGTACCGAGTGGCTCCTGCAATCTGCCAGCCAGAAGGCGGGCCGCTAATATTTTCTTCCAGGGAAAATGGCCGTGGTATGTGTTTGGGGCCCTGTGGCTGAGAGTGGCTGGCTGGCTCCTGAAAATCCACGATACGCAGGATGGTTCCCAGACCCAAAGGGGTACCAGGGCCAAGTCGGGCTGGTTTGATAGAGGCAAGTGGCTCCTGCAATCTGCCAGCCAGAAGATGGACAGGTCAGTTTTACTTCCGGGGAAGAGGGCCGGTAGTTTGTGTTTGGGGGCCTGAGGCTGGGAGTGGCCGGCTGGCTCCTGAAAATGCACCATACTCAGGATGATGGCCAGACCGATGTTGGCACCACTGCCAAGTCGGGCTGGTTTGATAGAGCCATGTGGCCTGTGCAATCTGCCAGCCAGAAGATGGGCAGGTCAGTTTTACTTCCAGGGAAAAGGGCCGTAGTTTGTGTTTGGGGGCTTGTGGCTGGGAGTGGCCGGCTGGCTCCTGAAAATCCACGATACGCAGGATGGTTCCTAGACCCAAGGGGGCCCCAGTGACAAATCGAGCTGTTTTGATAGAGCCAAGTGGCTCCTGCATTCTGCCAGCCAGAAGATGGACAGGTCAGTTTTACTTCCAGGGAAAAGGACCATAGCTTTTTTTTGGGGGTCTGTGGCTGGGAATGGCCGGCTGGCTCCTGAAAATCCACGATACGCAGGATGGTTCCCAGATGAAAGGTGGCACCAGTGCCGAGTCGGGCTGGTTTGATAGAGCCAAGTGGCTCCTGCAATCTGCCAACCAGAAGATGGGCAGGTCAGTTTTACTTCCAGGGATAAGGGCCGTAGTTTTTGTTTGGGGGCCTGTGGCTGTGAGTGGCCGGCTGGCTCCTGAAAATCCCCGATACACAGGATGGTTCCCAGATGAAAGGTGGCACCAGTGCCGAGTCGGGCTGGTTTGATAGAGCCATGTGGCTCCTGCAATCTGCCAGCCAGAAGCGGGGTGGGTGAGTTTTGTTTGCCAGGGAAAATGCCCACAGTTTGTGTTTGGGGGCCTGTGGCTGGGAGTGGCCTGCTGGCTCCTGAAAATCCACTATACGCAGGATGATTCCCAGACCAACGGGGCACCAGTGCCGAGTCGGGCTGGTTTGATAGAGCCAAGTGTCTCCTGCAATCTGCCAGCCAGAAGATGGCCAGGTCAGTTTTACTTGCAGGAAAATGGGTCGTAGTTTTTGTTCGGGGGCCTGTTGCTGGGAGTGGCCGGCTGGCTCCTGAAAATCCACGATACGCAGGATGGTTCCCAGATGAAAGGTGGCACCAGTGCCGAGTCGGGCTAGTTTGATAGAGGCAAGTGGCTCCTGCAATCTGCCAGCCAGAAGATGGGCAGGTCAGTTTTACTTCCAGGGAAAAGGGCCGTAGTTTTTGTTTGGGGACCTGTGGCTAGGAGTGGCCAGCTGGCTCCTGAAAATCCAGGATACGCACGATGGTTCCCAGATGAAAGGTGGCACCAATGCCGAGTCGGCGGTGGTTTGATAGAGCCAAGTGTCTCCTGCAATCTGACAGCCAGAAGATGGGCAGGTCAGTTTTACTTCCAGGGAAAAGGGCCGTTATTTGTGTTTGGGGGCCTGTGGCTGAGAATGTCCGGCTGGCTCCTTAAAATCCTCGCCACGCATGATGGTTCCCAGACCCAAGGTGGCACCAGTGCCGAGTTGGGCTGGTTTGATAGAGCCATGTGGCTCCTGCAATCTGCCAGCCAGAAGCGGGGTGTGTGAGTTTTGTTTGCAGGGAAAGGGGCCGTAGTTTGTGTTTGGGGGCCTGTGGCTGGGAGTGGCTGGGTGGCTCCAGAAAATCCACGATACGCAGGATGATTCCCAGACCAAAGGGGCACCAGTGCCGAGTCGGGATGGTTTGATAGAGCCAAGTGTCTCCTGCAATCTGCCAGCCAGAAGCGGGGCGGGTCAGTTTTGTTTGCCAGGGTAAAGGGCCGTGGTGTGTGTTGGGAGCCTGTGGCTGGGAGTGATCGGCTGGCTCCTGAAAATCCACGATAGGCAGGATGGTTCCCAGACCCAAAGGGGTACCAGTGCCAAGTCAGGATGGTTTGATAGAAGCAAGTGGCTCCTGCAATCTGCCAGCCAGAAGATGGGCAGGTCAGTTTTACTTCCAGGGATAAGGGCCATAGTTTGTGTTTGGGGGCCTGTGGCTGGGAGTGGCCGGCTGCCTCCTGAAAATCCACGATACGCAGGAAGGTTCCCAGATGAAAGGTGGCACCAGTGCTGAGTCGGGCTGGTTTGATAGTACCAAGTGTCTCCCGCAATCTGCCAGCCAGACGATGGCCAGGTCAGTTTTACTTCCAGGGAAAAGGGCCGTGATATATGTGTGGGGGCCTGTGGCTGGGAGTGGCCGGCTGGCTCCTGAAAATCCACGATACGCAGGATGGTTCCCATATGAAAGGTGGCACCAGTGCCGAGTGCGGCTGGTTTGATAGAGCCAAGTGGCTCCTGCAATCTGACAGCCAGAAGATGGTCATGTCTGTTTTACTTCCAGGGAAAAGGGCCGTAGTTTGTGTTTGGGGCCCTGTGGCTGGGAGTGGCCGGCTGGCTCCTTAAAATCCACGCCGCGCATGATGGTTCCCAGACCCAAGGTGGCACCAGTGCCGAGTTGGGCTGGTGTGATAGAGCCATGTGGCTCCTGCAATCTGTCAGCCAGAAGAGGGGTCGCTGAGTTTTGTTTGCCAGGAAAAAAGGCCGTGGTTTTTTTTCCGGGGCCTGTGGCCTGGAATGGCGGGCTGGTTCCTTAAAATCCACGCCGCGCAGGATGGTTCCCAGATGAAAGCTGGCACCAGTGCCGAGTCGGGCTGTTTTGATAGAGCCAATTGGCTCCTGCAATCTGCCAGCCAGATGATGGGCAGGTCTGTTTTACTTCCAGGGAAAAGGGCCGTAGTTTGTTTTTGGGGACCAGTGGCTGGGAGTGGCCAGCTGGCTCCTGAAAATGCACGATACGCAGGATGGTTCCCAGATGAAAGGTGGCACCAGTGCCAAGTCGGGCTGGTTTGATAGTACCGAGTGGCTCCTGCAATCTGCCAGCCAGAAGGCGGGCCGCTAATATTTTCTTCCAGGGAAAATGCCCGTGGTATGTGTTTGGGGCCCTGTGGCTGAGAGTGGCTGGCTGGCTCCTGAAAATCCACGATACGCAGGATGGTTCCCAGACCCAAAGGGGTACCAGGGCCAAGTCGGGCTGGTTTGATAGAGGCAAGTGGCTCCTGCAATCTGCCAGCCAGAAGATGGGCAGGTCACTTTTACTTCCAGGGAAAAGGGCCGTGATATATGTGTGGGGGCCTGTGGCTGGGAGTGGCAGGCTGGCTCCTGAAAATCCATGCGGCGCTGGATGGTTCCCAAATGAAAAAATTGGCACCAGTGCCAAGTCGGGCTGGTTTGATAGTACCGCGTGGCTCCTGCAATCTGACAGCCAGAAGATGGTCATGTCTGTTTTACTTCCAGGGAAAAGGGCCGTAGTTTGTGTTTGGGGCCCTGTGGCTGGGAATGGCCGGCTGGCTCCTTAAAATCCACGCCGCGCATGATGGTTCCCAGACCCAAGGTGGCACCAGTGCCGAGTTGGGCTGGTGTGATAGAGCCATGTGGCTCCTGCAATCTGTCAGCCAGAAGAGGGGTCGCTGAGTTTTGTTTGCCAGGAAAAAAGGCCGTGGTTTTTTTTCCGGGGCCTGTGGCCTGGAATGGCCGGCTGGTTCCTTAAAATCCACGCCGCACAGGATGGTTCCCAGATGAAAGCTGGCACCAGTGCCGAGTCGGGCTGTTTTGATAGAGCCAATTGGCTCCTGCAATCTGCCAGCCAGATGATGGGCAGGTCTGTTTTACTTCCAGGGAAAAGGGCCGTAGTTTTTGTTTGGGGACCTGTGGCTGGGAGTGGCCAGCTGGCTCCTGAAAATGCACGATACGCAGGATGGTTCCCAGATGAAAGGTGGCACCAGTGCCAAGTCGGGCTGGTTTGATAGTACCGAGTGGCTCCTGCAATCTGCCAGCCAGAAGGCGGGCCGCTAATATTTTCTTCCAGGGAAAATGGCCGTGGTATGTGTTTGGGGCCCTGTGGCTGAGAGTGGCTGGCTGGCTCCTGAAAATCCACGATACGCAGGATGGTTCCCAGACCCAAAGGGGTACCAGGGCCAAGTCGGGCTGGTTTGATAGAGGCAAGTGGCTCCTGCAATCTGTCAGCCAGAAGATGGGCAGGTCACTTTTACTTCCAGGGAAAAGGGCCGTGATATATGTGTGGGGGCCTGTGGCTGGGAGTGGCAGGCTGGCTCCTGAAAATCCATGCGGCGCTGGATGGTTCCCAAATGAAAAAATTGGCACCAGTGCCAAGTCGGGCTGGTTTGATAGTACCGCGTGGCTCCTGCAATCTGACAGCCAGAAGATGGTCATGTCTGTTTTACTTCCAGGGAAAAGGGCCGTAGTTTGTGTTTGGGGCCCTGTGGCTGGGAATGGCCGGCTGGCTCCTTAAAATCCACGCCGCGCATGATGGTTCCCAGACCCAAGGTGGCACCAGTGCCGAGTTGGGCTGGTGTGATAGAGCCATGTGGCTCCTGCAATCTGTCAGCCAGAAGAGGGGTCGCTGAGTTTTGTTTGCCAGGAAAAAAGGCCGTGGTTTTTTTTCCGGGGCCTGTTGCCTGGAATGGCGGGCTGGTTCCTTAAAATCCACGCCGCGCAGGATGGTTCCCAGATGAAAGCTGGCACCAGTGCCGAGTCGGGCTGTTTTGATAGAGCCAATTGGCTCCTGCAATCTGCCAGCCAGATGATGGGCAGGTCTGTTTTACTTCCAGGGAAAAGGGCCGTAGTTTTTGTTTGGGGACCTGTGGCTGGGAGTGGCCAGCTGGCTCCTGAAAATGCACGATACGCAGGATGGTTCCCAGATGAAAGGTGGCACCAGTGCCAAGTCGGGCTGGTTTGATAGTACCGAGTGGCTCCTGCAATCTGCCAGCCAGAAGGCGGGCCGCTAATATTTTCTTCCAGGGAAAATGGCCGTGGTATGTGTTTGGGGCCCTGTGGCTGAGAGTGGCTGGCTGGCTCCTGAAAATCCACGATACGCAGGATGGTTCCCAGACCCAAAGGGGTACCAGGGCCAAGTCGGGCTGGTTTGATAGAGGCAAGTGGCTCCTGCAATCTGCCAGCCAGAAGATGGACAGGTCAGTTTTACTTCCGGGGAAGAGGGCCGGTAGTTTGTGTTTGGGGGCCTGAGGCTGGGAGTGGCCGGCTGGCTCCTGAAAATGCACCATACTCAGGATGATGGCCAGACCGATGTTGCCACCACTGCCAAGTCGGGCTGGTTAAATAGAGCCATGTGGCCTGTGCAATCTGCCAGCCAGAAGATGGGCAGGTCAGTTTTACTTCCAGGGAAAAGGGCCGTAGTTTGTGTTTGGGGGCTTGTGGCTGGGAGCGGCCGGCTGGCTCCTGAAAATCCACGATACGCACGATGGTTCCCAGACCCAAGGGGGCCCCAGTGACAAATCGAGCTGGTTTGATAGAGCCAAGTGGCTCCTGCATTCTGCCAGCCAGAAGATGGACAGGTCAGTTTTACTTCCAGGGAAAAGGACCATAGCTTTTTTTTGGGGGTCTGTGGCTGGGAATGGCCGGCTGGCTCCTGAAAATGCACGATACGCAGGATGGTTCCCAGATGAAAGGTGGCACCAGTGCCGAGTCGGGCTGGTTTGATAGAGCCAAGTGGCTCCTGCAATCTGCCAACCAGAAGATGGGCAGGTCAGTTTTACTTCCAGGGATAAGGGCCGTAGTTTTTGTTTGGGGGCCTGTGGCTGTGAGTGGCCGGCTGGCTCCTGAAAATCCCCGATACACAGGATGGTTCCCAGATGAAAGGTGGCACCAGTGCCGAGTCGGGCTGGTTTGATAGAGCCATGTGGCTCCTGCAATCTGCCAGCCAGAAGCGGGGCGGGTCAGTTTTGTTTTCCAGGGTAAAGCGCCGTGGTGTGTGTTGGGGGCCTGTGGCTGGGAGTGGCCTACTGGATCCTGAAAATCCACGATACGCAGGATGGTTCCCAGACCGAAGGGGGCACCAGTGCCGAGTCGGGCTGGTTTGATAGAGCCCAGTGGATCCTGCAATCTGCCAGCCTGAAGATGGGCAGTTCAGTTTTACTTCCAGGGAAAAGGGCCGTAATTTGTGTTTGGGTGCCTGTGGCTGGGTGTGGCCGGCTGGCTCCTGAAAATCCCCGATACGCAAGATGCTTCCCAAATGAAAAATGGCACCAGTGCCGAGTTGGGCTGGTTTGATAGAGCCAAGTGTCTCCTGCAATCTGCCAGCCAGAAGATGGGCAGGTCAGTTTTACTTCCAGGGAAAAGGGCCGTGGTATGTGTTTGGGGGCCTGTGGCTGGGAGTGGCCGGCTGGCTCCTGAAAATCCACGATACGTAGGATGGTTCCCAGACCCAAAGGGGTACCAGTGCCAAGTTGGGCTGGTTTGATAGAGGCAAGTGGCTCCTGCAATCTGCCAGCCAGAAGATGGGCAGGTCAGTTTTCCTTCCAGGGAAAAGGGCCATAGTTTGTGTTTGGAGGCCTGTGGCTGGGAGTGGCCGGCTGGCTCCTGAAAATCCATGATACACAGGGTGGTTCCCAGATGAAGGGTGGCACCATTGCAGAGTCGGGCTGGTTTGATAGAGCCATGTGGCTCCTACAATCTGCCAGCCAGAAGATGGGCAGGTCAGTTTTACTTCCAGGGATAAGGGCCGTAGTTTTTGTTCGGGGTCCTGTGGCTGGGAGTGGCTGGCTGGCTCCTGAAAATCCCCGATACACAGGATGGTTCCCAGATGAAAGGTGGCACCAGTGCCGAATTGGGCTAGTTTGATAGAGCCAAGTGGCTCCTGCAATCTGCCAGCCAGAAGATGGGCAGGTCAGTTTTACTTCCAGGGAAAAGGGCCGTGGTTTTTTTTCGGGGGCCTGTGGCTGGGAATGGCCGGCTAGCTCCTGAAAATCCACGCCGCGCAGGATGGTTCCCAGACCCAAGGTGGCACCAGTGCCGAGTCGGTCTGGTTTGATAGAGCCAAGTGGCTCCTGCAATCTGCCAGCCAGAAGATGGGCAGGTCAGTTTTACTTCCAGGGAAAAGGGCCGTAGTTTGTGTTTGGGGGCCTGTGGCTGGGAGTGGCCAGGTGGCTCCTGAAAATCCATGCGGCGCTGGATGGTTCCCAAATGAAAAAAATGGCACCAGTGCCAAGTCGGGCTGGTTTGATAGTACCGCGTGGCTCCTGCAATCTGACAGCCAGAAGATGGTCATGTCTGTTTTACTTCCAGGGAAAAGGGCCGTAGTTTGTGTTTGGGGCCCTGTGGCTGGGAATGGCCGGCTGGCTCCTTAAAATCCACGCCGCGCATGATGGTTCCCAGACCCAAGGTGGCACCAGTGCCGAGTTGGGCTGGTGTGATAGAGCCATGTGGCTCCTGCAATCTGTCAGCCAGAAGAGGGGTCGCTGAGTTTTGTTTGCCAGGAAAAAAGGCCGTGGTTTTTTTTCCGGGGCCTGTGGCCTGGAATGGCCGGCTGGTTCCTTAAAATCCACGCCGCGCAGGATGGTTCCCAGATGAAAGCTGGCACCAGTGCCGAGTCGGGCTGTTTTGATAGAGCCAATTGGCTCCTGCAATCTGCCAGCCAGATGATGGGCAGGTCTGTTTTACTTCCAGGGAAAAGGGCCGTAGTTTGTTTTTGGGGACCTGTGGCTGGGAGTGGCCAGCTGGCTCCTGAAAATCCACGATACGCAGGATGGTTCCCAGATGAAAGGTGGCACCAGTGCCAAGTCGGGCTGGTTTGATAGTACCGAGTGGCTCCTGCAATCTGCCAGCCAGAAGGCGGGCCGCTAATATTTTCTTCCAGGGAAAATGGCTGTGGTATGTGTTTGGGGCCCTGTGGCTGAGAGTGGCTGGCTGGCTCCTGAAAATCCACGATACGCAGGATGGTTCCCAGACCCAAAGGGGTACCAGGGCCAAGTCGGGCTGGTTTGATAGAGGCAAGTGGCTCCTGCAATCTGCCAGCCAGAAGATGGACAGGTCAGTTTTACTTCCGGGGAAGAGGGCCGGTAGTTTGTGTTTGGGGGCCTGAGGCTGGGAGTGGCCGGCTGGATCCTGAAAATGCACCATACTCAGGATGATTGCCAAACCGATGTTGGCACCACTGCCAAGTCGGGCTGGTTTGATAGAGCCATGTGGCTCGTGCAATCTGCCAGCCAGAAGATGGGCAGGTCAGTTTTACTTCCAGGGAAAAGGGCCGTAGTTTGTGTTTGGGGGCTTGTGGCTGGGAGTGGCCGGCTGGCTCCTGAAAATCCACAATACGCAGGAGGGTTCCCAGACGCAAGGGGGCCCCAGTGACAAATCGAGCTGGTTTGATAGAGCCAAGTGGCTCCTGCATTCTGCCAGCCAGAAGATGGACAGGTCAGTTTTACTTCCAGGGAAAAGGACCATAGCTTTTTTTTGGGGGTCTGTGGCTGGGAATGGCCGGCTGGCTCCTGAAAATCCACGATACGCAGGATGGTTCCCAGATGAAAGGTGACACCAGTGCCGAATTGGGCTAGTTTGATAGAGCCAAGTGTCTCCTGCAATCTGCCAGCCAGAAGACGGGCAGGTCAGTTTTACTTCCAGGGAAAAGGGCCGTGGTTTTTTTTCGGGGGCCTGTGGCTGGGAATGGCCGGCTAGCTCCTGAAAATCCACGCCGCGCAGGATGGTTCCCAGACCCAAGGTGGCACCAGTGCCGAGTCGGTCTGGTTTGATAGAGCCAAGTGGCTCCTGCAATCTGCCAGCCAGAAGATGGGCAGGTCAGTTTTACTTCCAGGGAAAAGGGCCGTAGTTTGTGTTTGGGGGCCTGTGGCTGGGAGTGGCAGGCTGGCTCCTGAAAATCCATGCGGCGCTGGATGGTTCCCAAATGAAAAAAATGGCACCAGTGCCAAGTCGGGCTGGTTTGATAGTACCGCGTGGCTCCTGCAATCTGACAGCCAGAAGATGGGCAGGTCAGTTTTACTTCTAGGGGTAAGGGCCGTAGTTTTTGTTTGGGGGCCTGTGGCTGTGAGTGGCCGGCTGGCTCCTGAAAATCCCCGATACACAGGATGGTTCCCAGATGAAAGGTGGCACCAGTGCCGCGTCGGGCTGGTTTGATAGAGCCATGTGGCTCCTGCAATCTGCCAGCCAGAAGCGGGGTGGGTGAGTTTTGTTTGCCAGGGAAAATGCCCACAGTTTGTGTTTGGGGGCCTGTGGCTGGGAGTGGCCTGCTGGCTCCTGAAAATCCACTATACTCAGGATGATTCCCAGACCAACGGGGCACCAGTGCCGAGTTGGGCTGGTTTGATAGGGCCAAGTGTCTCCTGCAATCTGCCAGCCAGAAGATGGGCAGGTCAGTTTTACTTCCAGGGAAATGGGTCGTAGTTTTTGTTCGGGGGCCTGTTGCTGGGAGTGGCCGGCTGGCTCCTGAAAATCCACGATACGCAGGATGGTTCCCAGATGAAAGGTGGCACCAGTGCCGAGTCGGGTTAGTTTGATAGAGGCAAGTGGCTCCGGCAATCTGCCAGCCAGAAGATGGGCAGGTCAGTTTTACTTCCAGGGAAAAGGGCCGTAGTTTTTGTTTGGGGGCCTGTGGCTAGGAGTGGCCAGCTGGCTCCTGAAAATCCAGGATACGCACGATGGTTCCCAGATGAAAGGTGGCACCAGTGCCAAGTTGGGCTGGTTTGATAGAGCCATGTGGCTCCTGCAATCTGCCAGCCAGAAGCGGGGTGTGTGAGTTTTGTTTGCAGGGAAAGGGGCCGTAGTTTGTGTTTGGGGGCCTGTGGCTGGGAGTGGCTGGGTGGCTCCAGAAAATCCACGATACGCAGGATGATTCCCAGACCAAAGGGGCACCAGTGCCGAGTCGGGATGGTTTGATAGAGCCAAGTGTCTCCTGCAATCTGCCAGCCAGAAGCGGGGCGGGTCAGTTTTCTTTGCCAGGGTAAAGGGCCGTGGTGTGTGTTTGGGGGCCTGTGGCTGGGAGTGGCAGGCTGGCTCCTGAAAATCCATGCGGCGCTGGATGGTTCCCAAATGAAAAAAATGGCACCAGTGCCAAGTCGGGCTGGTTTGATAGTACCGCGTGGCTCCTGCAATCTGACAGCCAGAAGATGGTCATGTCTGTTTTACTTCCAGGGAAAAGGGCCGTAGTTTGTGTTTGGGGCCCTGTGGCTGGGAATGGCCGGCTGGCTCCTTAAAATCCACGCCGCGCATGATGGTTCCCAGACCCAAGGTGGCACCAGTGCCGAGTTGGGCTGGTGTGATAGAGCCATGTGGCTCCTGCAATCTGTCAGCCAGAAGAGGGGTCGCTGAGTTTTGTTTGCCAGTAAAAAAGGCCGTGGTTTTTTTTCCGGGGCCTGTGGCCTGGAATGGCCGGCTGGTTCCTTAAAATCCACGCCGCGCAGGATGGTTCCCAGATGAAAGCTGGCACCAGTGCCGAGTCGGGCTGTTTTGATAGAGCCAATTGGCTCCTGCAATCTGCCAGCCAGATGATGGGCAGGTCTGTTTTACTTCCAGGGAAAAGGGCCGTAGTTTGTGTTTGGGGGCTTGTGGCTGGGAGTGGCCGGCTGGCTCCTGAAAATCCACGATACGCAGGATGGTTCCCAGACCCAAGGGGGCCCCAGTGACAAATCGAGCTGGTTTGATAGAGCCAAGTGGCTCCTGCATTCTGCCAGCCAGAAGATGGACAGGTCAGTTTTACTTCCAGGGAAAAGGACCATAGCTTTTTTTTGGGGGTCTTTGGCTGGGAATGGCCGGCTGGCTCCTGAAAATGCACGATACGCAGGATGGTTCCCAGATGAAAGGTGACACCAGTGCCGAATCGGGCTAGTTTGATACAGCCAAGTGGCTCCTGCAATCTGCCAGCCAGAAGATGGGCAGGTCAGTTTTACTTCCAGGGAAAAGGGCCGTGGTTTTTTTTCGGGGGCCTGTGGCTGGGAATGGCCGGCTAGCTCCTGAAAATCCACGCCGCGCAGGATGGTTCCAGACCCAAGGTGGCACCAGTGCCGAGTGGGGCTGGTTTGATAGAGCCAAGTGGCTCCTGCAATCTGCCAGCCAGAAGATGGGCAGGTCAGTTTTACTTCCAGGGAAAAGGGCCGTAGTTTGTGTTTGGGGGCCTGTGGCTGGGAGTGGCAGGCTGGCTCCTGAAAATCCATGCGGCGCTGGATGGTTCCCAAATGAAAAAAATGGCACCAGTGCCAAGTCGGGCTGGTTTGATAGTACCGCGTGGCTCCTGCAATCTGACAGCCAGAAGATGGGCAGGTCAGTTTTACTTCTAGGGATCAGGGCCGTAGTTTTTGTTTGGGGGCCTGTGGCTGTGAGTGGCCGGCTGGCTCCTGAAAATCCCCGATACACAGGATGGTTCCCAGATGAAAGGTGGCACCAGTGCCGCGTCGGGCTGGTTTGATAGAGCCATGTGGCTCCTGCAATCTGCCAGCCAGAAGCGGGGTGGGTGAGTTTTGTTTGCCAGGGAAAATGCCCACAGTTTGTGTTTGGGGGCCTGTGGCTGGGAGTGGCCTGCTGGCTCCTGAAAATCCACTATACTCAGGATGATTCCCAGACCAACGGGGCACCAGTGCCGAGTCGGGCTGGTTTGATAGGGCCAAGTGTCTGCTGCAATCTGCCAGCCAGAAGATGGGCAGGTCAGTTTTACTTCCAGGGAAATGGGTCGTAGTTTTTGTTCGGGGGCCTGTTGCTGGGAGTGGCCGGCTGGCTCCTGAAAATCCACGATACGCAGGATGGTTCCCAGATGAAAGGTGGCACCAGTGCCGAGTCGGGTTAGTTTGATAGAGGCAAGTGGCTCCGGCAATCTGCCAGCCAGAAGATGGGCAGGTCAGTTTTACTTCCAGGGAAAAGGGCCGTAGTTTTTGATTGGGGGCCTGTGGCTAGGAGTGGCCAGCTGGCTCCTGAAAATCCAGGATACGCACGATGGTTCCCAGATGAAAGGTGGCACCACTGCCGAGTCGGCGATGGTTTGATAGAGCCAAGTGGATCCTGCAATCTGACAGCCAGAAGATGGGCAGGTCTGTTTTACTTCCAGGGAAAAGGGCCGTTATTTGTGTTTGGGGACCTGTGGCTGAGAATGGCCGGCTGGCTCCTTAAAATCCTCGCCACGCATGATGGTTCCCAGAGCCAAGGTGGCACCAGTGCCGAGTTGGGCTGGTTTGATAGAGCCATGTGGCTCCTGCAATCTGCCAGCCAGAAGCGGGGTGTGTGAGTTTTGTTTGCAGGGAAAGGGGCCGTAGTTTGTGTTTGGGGGCCTGTGGCTGGGAGTGGCTGGGTGGCTCCAGAAAATCCACGATACGCAGGATGATTCCCAGACCAAAGGGGCACCAGTGCCGAGTCGGGATGGTTTGATAGAGCCCAGTGTCTCCTGCAATCTGCCAGCCAGAAGATGGGCGGGTCAGTTTTGTTTGCCAAGGTAAAGTGCTGTGGTGTGTGTTGGGAGCCTGTGGCTGGGAGTGATCGGCTGGCTCCTGAAAATCCACGATAGGCAGGATGGTTCCCAGACCCAAAGGGGTACCAGTGCCAAGTCGGGCTGGTTTGATAGAGGCAAGTGGCTCCTGCAATCTGCCAGCCAGAAGATGGGCAGGTCAGTTTTACTTCCAGGGATAAGGGCCATAGTTTGTGTTTGGAGGCCTGTGGCTGGGAGTGGCCAGCTGCCTCCTGAAAATCCACGATACGCAGGAAGGTTCCCAGATGAAAGGTGGCACCAGTGCTGAGTCGGGCTAGTTTGATAGTACCAAGTGTCTCCCGCAATCTGCCAGCCAGACCATGGCCAGGTCAGTTTTACTTCCAGGGAAAAGGGCCGTGATATATGTGTGGGGGCCTGTGGCTGGGAGTGGCCGGCTGGCTCCTGAAAATCCACGATACGCAGGAAGGTTCCCATATGAAAGGTGGCACCAGTGCCGAGTGGGGCTTATTTGATAGAGCCAAGTGGCTCCTGCAATCTGCCAGCCAGAAGATGGGCAGGTCAGTTTTCCTTCCAGGGAAAATGGCCGTAGTTTTGTTTAGGGGCCTGTGGTTGGGAGTGGCCGGCTGGCTCCTGAAAATCCAAGATAAGCGGGATGGTTCCCAGAAGAATGGTGGCACCTGTGCCAAGGGGGCTGGTTTGATAGGGCCAAATGTCTCCTGCAATCTGCCAGCCAGGAGCGGGGTGCGTCAGTTTTGTTTGCCAGGGAAAAGGGCCGTGGTTTGTTGTCGGGAGCCTGTGGCTCCGAATGGCCTGCTGGCTCCTGAAAATCCACGATACGTAGGATGGTTCCCAGATGAAAGGTGGCACCTGAGCCGAGTCGGGCTGGTTTGATAGATCCATGTGGCTCCTGCAATCTGCCAGCCAGAAGCGGGGTGGGTGAGTTTTGTTTGCCAGGGCAAATGCCCACAGTTTGTGTTTGGGGGCCTGTGGCTGGGAGTGGCCAGCTGGCTCCTGAAAATCCACGATACGTAGGATGGTTCCCAGATGAAAGGTGGCACCAGTGCCGAGTTGGGCTGGTTTGATAGAGGCAAGTGGCTCCTGCAATCTGCCAGCCAGAAGATGGGCAGGTCAGTTTTACTTCCAGGGAAAAGGGCCATAGTTTGTGTTTGGGGCCCTGTGGCTAGGAATGGCCGGCTGGCTCCTTAAAATCCACACCGCGCATGATGGTTCCCTGAACTAAGGTGGCACCAGTGCCGAGTTGGGCTGGTGTGATAGAGCCATGTGGCTCCTGCAATCTGTCAGCCAGAAGAGGGGTCGCTGAGTTTTGTTTGCCAGGAAAAAAGGCCGTGGTTTTTTTTCCGGGGCCTGTGGCCTAGAATGGCCGGCTGTATCCTTAAAATCCATGCGGCGCAGGATGGTTCCCAGACCCAAAGTGGTACCAGTGCCGAGTTGGGCTGGTTTGATAGAGCCATGTGGCTCCTGCAATCTGCCAGCCAGAAGATGGGCAGGTCAGTTTTACTTCCAGGGATACGGGCCGTAGTTTGTTTTTGGGGACCTGTGGCTGGGAGTGGCCGGCTGGCTCCTGAAAATCCACGATACGCAGGATGGTTCCCAGATGAAAGGTGGCACCAGTGCTGAGTCGGGCTGGTTTGATAGAACCAAGTGGCTCCTGCAATCTGCCAGCCAGAAGAAGGACAGGTCAGTTTTACTTCCAGGGAAAAGGGCCGTAGTTTGTGTTTGGGGGCCTGTGGCTGGGAGTGGCCGGCTGGCTCCTGAAAATCCACGATACGCAGAATGGTTCCCAGACCCAAGAGGGCACCAGTGCCAAATCGGGCTGGTTTGATAGAGCCAAGTGGCTCCTGCATTCTGCCAGCCAGAAGATGGACAGGTCAGTTTTACTTCCAGGGAAAAGGACCATAGCTTTTTTTTGGGGGTCTGTGGCTGGGAATGGCCGGCTGGCTCCTGAAAATCCACGATACGCAGGATGGTTCCCAGATGAAAGGTGGCACCAGTGCCGAGTCGGGCTGGTTTGATAGGGCCAAGTGGCTCCTGCAATCTGCCAGCCAGAAGATGGGCAGGTCAGTTTTACTTCCAGGGAAATGGGTCGTAGCTTTTGTTCGGGGGCCTGTGGCTGGGAGTGGCCGGCTGGCTCCTGAAAATCCACGATACGCAGGATGGTTCCCAGATGAAATGTGGCGCCAGTGCCGAGTCGGGCTGGTTTGATAGAGCCAAGTGGCTCCTGCAATCTGCCAGCCAGAAGATGGGCAGGTCAGTTTTACTTCCAGGGAAAAGGGCCGTAGTTTCTGTTTGGAGGCCTGTGGCTAGGAGTGGCCAGCTGGCTCCTGAAAATCCACGATACGCAGGATGGTTCCCAGATGAAATGTGGCACCACTGCCGAGTCGGCGGTGGTTTGATAGAGCCAAGTGGCTCCTGCAATCTGACAGCCAGAAGATGGGCAGGTCTGTTTTACTTCCAGGGAAAAGGGCTGTTATTTGTGTTTGGGGGCCTGTGGCTGAGAATGGCCGGCTGGCTCCTTAAAATCCTCGCCACGCATGATGGTTCCCAGAGCCAAGGTGGCACCAGTGCCGAGTTGGTCTGGTTTGATAGAGCCATGTGGCTCCTGCAATCTGCCAGCCAGAAGCGGGGTGTGTGAGTTTTGTTTGCAGGGAAAAGGGCCGTAGTTTGTGTTTTGGGGCCTGTGGCTGGGAGTGGCTGGGTGGCTCCAGAAAATCCACGATACGCAGGATGATTCCAAGACCAAAGGGGCACCAGTGCCGAGTCGGGATGGTTTGATACAGCCAAGTGTCTCCTGCAATCTGCCAGCCAGAAGCGGGGCGGGTCAGTTTTGTTTGCCAGGGTAAAGGGCTGTGGTGTGTGTTGGGAGCCTGTGGTTGGGAGTCATCGGCTGGCTCCTGAAAATCCACGATAGGCAGGATGGTTCCCAGACCCAAAGGGGTACCAGTGCCAAGTCGGGCTGGTTTGATAGAGGCAAGTGGCTCCTGCAATCTGCCAGCCAGAAGATGGGCAGGTCAGTTTTACTTCCAGGGATAAGGGCCATAGTTTGTGTTTGGGGGCCTGTGGCTGGGAGTGGCGGGCTGGCACCTGAAAATCCACGATACGCAGGATGGTTCCCAGATGAAAGGTGGCACCAGTGCTGAGTCGGGCTGGTTTGATAGTAACAAGTGTCTCCCGCAATCTGCCAGCCAGACGATGGCCAGTTCAGTTTTACTTCCAGGGAAAAGAGCCGTGGTATGTGTTTGGGGGCCTGTGGCTGGGAGTGGCCGGCTGGCTCCTGAAAATCCACGTTACGCAGGATGGTTCCCATATGAAAGGTGGCACCAGTGCCGAGTGGGGCTGGTTTGATAGAGCCAAGTGGCTCCTGCAATCTGCCAGCCAGAAGATGGGCAGGTCAGTTTTACTTCCAGGGGAAAGGGCCGTAGTTTGTGTTTGGGGGCCTGTGGCTGGGAGTGGCCGGCTGGCTCCTGAAAATCCACGACACGCAGGATGGTTCCCAGATGAAAGGTGGTACCAGTGCCGAGTCGGGCTGGTTTGATAGAGCCAAGTGGCTCCTGCAATCTGCCAGCCAGAAGATGGGCAGGTCAGTTTTACTTCCAGTTAAAAGGGCCGTAGTTTGTGTTTGGGTACCTGTGGCTGGGAGTGGCCGGCTGGCTCCTGAAAATCCACGATACGCAGGATGATTCCCAGACCAAAGAGGCACCAGTGCCGAGTCGGGCTGGTTTGATAGAGCCAAGTGTCTCCTGCAATCTGCCAGCCAGGAGCGGGGCGGGTCAGTTTTGTTTGCATGGAAAAGGGATGTGGTTTCTGTTGGGGGCCTGTGGCTGGGAGTGGCCGGCTGGCTCCTGAAAATCCACGATACGTAGGATGGTTCCCAGACCCAAAGGGGTACCAGTGCCAAGTCGGGCAGGCTTGATAGAGGCAAGTGGCTCCTGCAATCTGCCAGCCAGAAGATGGGCAGGTCATTTTTACTTCCAGGGAAAAGGGCCGTAGTTTGTGTTTGGGGGCCTGTGGCTGGGAGTGGCCGGCTGGCTCATGAAAATCCACGATACGTAGGATGGTTCCCAGATGAAAGGTGGCACTAGTGCCGAGTCGGGCTGGTTTGATAGAGCCAAGTGGCTCCTGCAATCTGCCAGCCAGAAGATGGGCAGGTCAGTTTTCCTTCCAGGGAAAAGGGCCGTAGTTTTGTTTGGGGGCCTGTGGTTGGGAGTGGCCGGCTGGCTTCTGAAAATCCACGATAAGCGGGATGGTTCCCAGATGAATGGTGGCACCTGTGCCAAGGCGGCTGGTTTGATAGGGCCAAGTGTCTCCTGCAATCTGCCAGCCAGGAGCGGGGTGGGTCAGTTTTGTTTGCCAGGGAAAAGGGCCGTGGTTTGTTTTCGGGAGCCTGTGGCTGGGAATGGCCGGCTGGCTCCTGAAAATCCATGATACGCAGGATGGTTCCCTGATGAAAGGTGGCACCTGAGCCGAGTCGGGCTGGTTTGATAGAGCCATGTGGCTCCTGCAATCTGCCGGCCAGAAGTGGGGTGGGTGAGTTTTGTTTGCCCGGGAAAATGCCCACAGTTTGTGTTTGGGGGCCTGTGGCTGGGAGTGGCCTGCCTGCTCCTGAAAATCCACGATACGCAGGATGATTCCCAGACCAAAGGGGCACCAGTGCCGAGTCGGGCTGGTTTGATAGAGCCAAGTGGCTCCTGCAATCTGCCAGCCAGAAGCGGGGCGGGTCAGTTTTGTTTGCCAGGGTAAAGGGCCGTCGTGTGTGTTTGCGGTCCTGTGGCTGGGAGTGGCCTACTGGATCCTGAAAATCCACGATACGCAGGATGGTTCCCAGACCCAAGGGGGCACCAGTGCCAAGTCGGGCTGGTTTGATAGAGCCCAGTGGATCCTGCAATCTGCCAGCCTGAAGATGGGCAGGTCAGTTTTACTTCCAGGGAAAAGGGCCGTAATTTTTGTTTGGGTGCCTGTGGCTGGGTGTGGCCGGCTGGCTCCTGAAAATCCCCGATACGCAGGATGCTTCCCAAATGAAAAATGGCACCAGTGCCAAGTCGGGCTGGTTTGATAGAGCCAAGTGGCTCCTGCAATCTGTCAGCCAGAAGATGGGCAGGTCACTTTTACTTCCAGGGAAAAGGGCCGTGGTATGTGTTTGGGGGCCTGTGGCTGGGAGTGGCCGGCTGGCTCCTGAAAATCCACGATAGGCAGGATGGTTCCCAGACCCAAAGGGGTACCAGTGCCAAGTTGGGCTGGTTTGAGAGAGGCAAGTGGCTCCTGCAATCTGCCAGTCAGAAGATGGGCAGGTCAGTTTTCCTTCCAGGGAAAAGGGCCATAGTTTGTGTTTGGGGGCCTGTGGCTGGGAGTGGCCGGCTGGCTCATGAAAATCCATGATACACAGGATGGTTCCCAGATGAAGGGTGGCACCATTGCAGAGTCGGGCTGGTTTGATAGAGCCATGTGGCTCCTACAATCTGCCAGCCAGAAGATGGGCAGGTCAGTTTTACTTCCAGGGATAAGGGCCGTAGTTTTTGTTCGGGGGCCTGTGGCTGGGAGTGGCTGGCTGGCTCCTGAAACTCCCCGATACACAGGATGGTTCCCAGATGAAAGGTGGCACCAGTGCCGAATTGGGCTAGTTTGATAGAGCCAAGTGGCTCCTGCAATCTGCCAGCCAGAAGATGGGCAGGTCAGTTTTACTTCCAGGGAAAAGAGCCGTGGTTTTTTTTCGGGGGCCTGTGGCTGGGAATGGCCGGCTAGCTCCTGAAAATCCACGCCGCGCAGGATGGTTCCCAGACCCAAGGTGGCACCAGTGCCGAGTCGGTCTGGTTTGATAGAGCCAAGTGGCTCCTGCAATCTGCCAGCCAGAAGATGGGCAGGTCAGTTTTACTTCCAGGGAAAAGGGCCGTAGTTTGTGTTTGGGGGCCTGTGGCTGGGAGTGGCAGGCTGGCTCCTGAAAAACCATGCGGCGCTGGATGGTTCCCAAATGAAAAAAATGGCACCAGTGCCAAGTCGGGCTGGTTTGATAGTACCGCGTGGCTCCTGCAATCTGACAGCCAGAAGATGGTCATGTCTGTTTTACTTCCAGGGAAAAGGGCCGTAGTTTGTGTTTGGGGCCCTGTGGCTGGGAATGGCCGGCTGGCTCCTTAAAATCCACGCCGCGCATGATGGTTCCCAGACCCAAGGTGGCACCAGTGCCGAGTTGGGCTGGTGTGATAGAGCCATGTGGCTCCTGCAATCTGTCAGCCAGAAGAGGGGTCGCTGAGTTTTGTTTGCCAGGAAAAAAGGCCGTGGTTTTTTTTCCGGGGCCTGTGGCCTGGAATGGCCGGCTGGTTCCTTAAAATCCACGCCGCGCAGGATGGTTCCCAGATGAAAGGTGGCACCAGTGCCAAGTCGGGCTGGTTTGATAGTACCGAGTGGCTCCTGCAATCTGCCAGCCAGAAGGCGGGCCGCTAATATTTTCTTCCAGGGAAAATGGCTGTGGTATGTGTTTGGGGCCCTGTGGCTGAGAGTGGCTGGCTGGCTCCTGAAAATCCACGATACGCAGGATGGTTCCCAGACCCAAAGGGGTACCAGGGCCAAGTCGGGCTGGTTTGATAGAGGCAAATGGCTCCTGCAATCTGCCAGCCAGAAGATGGACAGGTCAGTTTTACTTCCGGGGAAGAGGGCCGGTAGTTTGTGTTTGGGGGCCTGAGGCTGGGAGTGGCCGGCTGGATCCTGAAAATGCACCATACTCAGGATGATTGCCAAACCGATGTTGGCACCACTGCCAAGTCGGGCTGGTTTGATAGAGCCATGTGGCTCGTGCAATCTGCCAGCCAGAAGATGGGCAGGTCAGTTTTACTTCCAGGGAAAAGGGCCGTAGTTTGTGTTTGGGGGCTTGTGGCTGGGAGTGGCCGGCTGGCTCCTGAAAATCCACGATACGCAGGATGGTTCCCAGACCCAAGGGGGCCCCAGTGACAAATCGAGCTGGTTTGATAGAGCCAAGTGGCTCCTGCATTCTGCCAGCCAGAAGATGGACAGGTCAGTTTTACTTCCAGGGAAAAGGACCATAGCTTTTTTTTGGGGGTCTGTGGCTGGGAATGGCCGGCTGGCTCCTGAAAATCCACGATACGCAGGATGGTTCCCAGATGAAAGGTGACACCAGTGCCGAATTGGGCTAGTTTGATAGAGCCAAGTGGCTCCTGCAATCTGCCAGCCAGAAGATGGGCAGGTCAGTTTTACTTCCAGGGAAAAGGGCCGTGGTTTTTTTTCGGGGGACTGTGGCTGGGAATGGCCGGCTAGCTCCTGAAAATCCACGCCGCGCAGGATGGTTCCCAGACCCAAGGTGGCACCAGTGCCGAGTCGGTCTGGTTTGATAGAGCCAAGTGGCTCCTGCAATCTGCCAGCCAGAAGATGGGCAGGTCAGTTTTACTTCCAGGGAAAAGGGCCGTAGTTTGTGTTTGGGGGCCTGTGGCTGGGAGTGGCAGGCTGGCTCCTGAAAATCCATGCGGCGCTGGATGGTTCCCAAATGAAAAAAATGGCACCAGTGCCAAGTCGGGCTGGTTTGATAGTACCGCGTGGCTCCTGCAATCTGACAGCCAGAAGATGGGCAGGTCAGTTTTACTTCCAGGGAAAAGGGCCGTAGTTTTTGTTTGGGGGCCTGTGGCTGTGAGTGGCCGGCTGGCTCCTGAAAATCCCCGATACACAGGATGGTTCCCAGATGAAAGGTGGCACCAGTGCCGCGTCGGGCTGGTTTGATAGAGCCATGTGGCTCCTGCAATCTGCCGGCCAGAAGTGGGGTGGGTGAGTTTTCTTTGCCGGGGAAAATGCCCACAGTTTGTGTTTGGGGGCCTGTGGCTGGGAGTGGCCTGCTGGCTCCTGAAAATCCACGATACGCAGGATGATTCCCAGACCCAAGGGGGCACCAGTGCCAAGTCGGGCTGGTTTGATAGAGCCCAGTGGATCCTGCAATCTGCCAGCCAGAAGCGGGGCGGGTCAGTTTTGTTTGCCAGGGTATAGGGCTGTGGTGTGTGTTTGGGGGCCTGTGGCTGGGAGTGGCCTACTGGATCCTGAAAATCCACGATACGCAGGATGGTTCCCAGACCCAAGGGGGCACCAGTGCCAAGTCGGGCTGGTTTGATAGAGCCCAGTGGATCCTGCTATCTGCCAGCCTGAAGATGGGCAGGTCACTTTTACTTCCAGGGAAAAGGGCCGTAGTTTGTGTTTGGGGGCCTGTGGCGGGGAGTGGCCAGCTGTCTCCTGAAAATCCACGATACGCAGGATGGTTCCCAGATGAAAGGTGGCACCAGTGCCGAGTTGGGCTGGTTTGATAGAGCCATGTGTCTCCTGCAATCTGACAGCCAGAAGATGGGCAGGTCTGTTTTACTTCCAGGGAAAAAGGCCGTAGTTTTTGGTTTGGGGGCCTGTGGCTGGGAGTGGCCAGCTGGCTCCTGAAAATCCACGATATGCAGGATGGTTCCCAGATGAAATGTGGCACCACTGCCGAGTCCTAGGTGGTTTGATAGAGCCAAGTGGCTCCTGCAATCTGACAGCCAGAAGATGGGCAGGTCTGTTTTACTTCCAGGGAAAAGGGCTGTAGTTTTGTTTGGGGGCCTGTGGCTGAGAATGGCCGGCTGGCTCCTTAAAATCCTCGCCGCGCATGATGGTTCCCAGACCCAAGGTGGCACCAGTGCCGAGTTGGGCTGGTTTGATAGAGCCATGTGGCTCCTGCAATCTGCCAGCCAGAAGCGGGGTGTGTGAGTTTTGTTTGCAGGGAAAGGGGCCGTAGTTTGTGTTTGGGGGCCTGTGGCTGGGAGTGGCTGGGTGGCTCCTGAAAATCCACGATACGCAGGATGATTCCCAGACCAAAGAGGCACCAGTGCCGAGTCGGGCTGGTTTGATAGAGCCAAGTGTCTCCTGCAATCTGCCAGCCAGGAGCGGAGCGGGTCAGTTTTGTTTGCCAGGGAAAAGGGATGTGGATTCTGTTGGGGGCCTGTGGCAGGGAGGGGCCGGCTGGCTCCTGAAAATCCACGATACGTAGGATGGTTCCCAGACCCAAAGGGGTACCAGTGCCAAGTCGGGCTGGTTTGATAGAGGCAAGTGGCTCCTGCAATCTGCCAGCCAGAAGATGGGCAGGTCAGTTTTACTTCCAGGGAAAAGGGCCGTAGTTTGTGTTTTGGGGCCTGTGGCTGGGAGTGGCCGGCTGGCACCTGAAAATCCACGACATGCAGGATGGTTCCCAGATGAAAGGTGGCACTAGTGCCGAGTCGGGCTGGTTTGATAGAGCCAAGTGGCTCCTGCAATCTGCCAGCCAGAAGATGGGCAGGTCAGTTTTACTTCCAGGGAAAAGGGCCGTAGTTTTGTTTGGGGGCCTGTGGCTGGGAGTGGCCGGCTGGCTCCTGAAAATCCACGATACGCAGGATGATTCCCAGACCAAAGGGGCAGCAGTGCCGAGTCGGGCTGGTTTGATAGAGCCAAGTGGCTCCTGCAATCTGCCAGCCAGAAGCGGGGCGGGTCAGTTTTGTTTGCCAGGGTAAAGGGCCGTGCTGTGTGTTTGGGGGCCTGTGGCTGGGAGTGGCCTACTGGATCCTGAAAATCCACGATACGCAGGATGGTTCCCAGACCCAAGGGGGCACCAGTGCCAAGTCGGGCTGGTTTGATAGAGCCCAGTGGATCCTGCAATCTGCCAGCCTGAAGATGGGCAGGTCAGTTTTACTTCCAGGGAAAAGGGCCGTAATTTGTGTTTGGGGGCGTGTGGCTGGGTGTGGCCGGCTGGCTCCTGAAAATCCCCGATACGCCAGATGCTTCCCAAATGAAAAATGGCACCAGTGCCAAATCGGGCTGGTTTGATAGAGCCAAGTGGCTCCTGCAATCTGCCAGCCAGAAGATGGGCAGATCACTTTTACTTCCAGGGAAATGGGCCGTAGTTTGTGTTTGGGGGCCTGTGGCTGGGAGTGGCCGGCTGGCTCCTGAAAATCCACGATACGCCAGATGCTTCCCAAATGAAAAATGGCACCAGTGCCAAGTCGGGCTGGTTTGATAGAGCCAAGTGGCTCCTGCAATCTGCCAGCCAGGAGCGGGGCGGGTCAGTTTTGTTTGCCAGGGAAAAGGGATGTGGTTTGTGTTTGGGGGCCTGTGGCTGGGAGTGGCCGGCTGGCTCCTGAAAATCCACGATACGTAGGATGGTTCCGAGATGAAAGGTGGCACCAGTGCCGAGTTGGGCTGGTTTGATAGAGCCATGTGTCTCCTGCAATCTGACAGCCAGAAGATGGGCAGGTCTGTTTTACTTCCAGGGAAAAGGGCCGTAGTTTTTGGTTTGGGGGCCTGTGGCTGGGAGTGGCCGGCTGGCTCCTGAAAATCCACGATACGCAGGATGGTTCCCAGATGAAAGGTGGCACCACTGCCGAGTCGGGGGTGGTTTGATAGAGCCAAGTGGCTCCTGCAATCTGACAGCCAGAAGATGGGCAGGTCTGTTTTACTTCCAGGGAAAAGGGCTGTAGTTTTGTTTGGGGGCCTGTGGCTGAGAATGGCCGGCTGGCTCCTTAAAATCCTCGCCGCGCATGATGGTTCCCAGACCCAAGGTGGCACCAGTGCCGAGTTGGGCTGGTTTGATAGAGCCATGTGGCTCCTGCAATCTGCCAGCCAGAAGCGGGGTGTGTGAGTTTTGTTTGCAGGGAAAGGGGCCGTAGTTTGTGTTTGGGGGCCTGTGGCTGGGAGTGGCTGGGTGGCTCCTGAAAATCCACGATACGCAGGATGATTCCCAGACCAAAGGGGCACCAGTGCCGAGTCGGGCTGGTTTGATAGAGCCAAGTGTCTCCTGCAATCTGCCAGCCAGGAGCGGAGCGGGTCAGTTTTGTTTGCCAGGGAAAAGGGATGTGGATTCTGTTGGGGGCCTGTGGCTGGGAGGGGCCGGCTGGCTCCTGAAAATCCACGATACGTAGGATGGTTCCCAGACCCAAAGGGGTACCAGTGCCGAGTGGGGCTGGTTTGATAGAGCCAAGCGGCTCCTGCAATCTGCCAGCCAGAAGATGGGCGGGTCACTTTTACTTGCAGGGAAAAGGGCCGTAGTTTGTGTTTGGGGGCCTGTGGCAGGGAGTGGCCGGCTGGCACCTGAAAATCCACGACACGCAGGATGGTTCCCAGATGAAAGGTGGCACTAGTGCCGAGTCGGGCTGGTTTGATAGAGCCAAGTGGCTCCTGCAATCTGCCAGCCAGAAGATGGGCAGGTCAGTTTTCCTTCCAGGGAAAAGGGCCGTAGTTTTGTTTGGGGGCCTGTGGTTGGGAGTGGCCGGCTGGCTCCTGAAAATCCACGATAAGCGGGATGGTTCCCATATGAATGGTGGCACCTGTGCCAAGGCGGCTGGTTTGATAGGGCCAAGTGTCTCCTGCAATCTGCCAGCCAGGAGCGGGGTGGGTCTGTTTTGTTTGCCAGGGAAAAGGGCCGTGGTTTGTTTTCGGGAGCCTGTGGCTGGGAATGGCCGGCTGGCTCCTGAAAATCCATGATACGCAGGATGGTTCCCAGATGAAAGGTGGCACCTGAGCCGAGTCCGGCTGGTTTGATAGAGCCAAGTGGCTCCTGCAATCTGCCGGCCAGAAGGGGGGTGGGTGAGTTTTGTTTGCCGGGGAAAATGCCCAGAGTTTGTGTTTGGGGGCCTGTGGCTGGGAGTGGCCGGCTGGCTCCTGAAAATCCACGATACGCAGGATGATTCCCAGACCAAAGAGGCACCAGTGCCGAGGCGGGCTGGTTTGATAGAGCCAAGTGTCTCCTGCAATCTGCCAGCCAGGAGCGGGGCGGGTCAGTTTTGTTTGCCAGGGAAAAAGGATGTGGTTTGTGTTGGGGGTCTGTGGCTGGGAGTGGCCGGCTGGCTCCTGAAAATCCACGATACGCAGGATGGTTCCCAGATGAAAGGTGGCACCAGTGCTGAGTCGGGCTGGTTTGATAGTTCCAAGTGTCTCCCGAAATCTGCCAGCCAGACGATGGCCAGGTCAGTTTTACTTCCAGGGAAAATGGCCGTAGTTTGTGTTTGGGGCCCTGTGGCTGGGAATGGCCGGCTGGCTCCTTAAAATCCACGCCGCGCATGATGGTTCCCAGACCCAAGGTGGCACCAGTGCCGAGTTGGGCTGGTGTGATAGAGCCATGTGGCTCCTGCAATCTGTCAGCCAGAAGAGGGGTCGCTGAGTTTTGTTTGCCAGGAAAAAAGGCCGTGGTTTTTTTTCCGGGGCCTGTGGCCTGGAATGGCCGGCTGGTTCCTTAAAATCCACGCCGCGCAGGATGGTTCCCAGATGAAAGGTGGCACCAGTGCCAAGTCGGGCTGGTTTGATAGTACCGAGTGGCTCCTGCAATCTGCCAGCCAGAAGGCGGGCCGCTAATATTTTCTTCCAGGGAAAATGGCTGTGGTATGTGTTTGGGGCCCTGTGGCTGAGAGTGGCTGGCTGGCTCCTGAAAATCCACGATACGCAGGATGGTTCCCAGACCCAAAGGGGTACCAGGGCCAAGTCGGGCTGGTTTGATAGAGGCAAATGGCTCCTGCAATCTGCCAGCCAGAAGATGGACAGGTCAGTTTTACTTCCGGGGAAGAGGGCCGGTAGTTTGTGTTTGGGGGCCTGACGCTGGGAGTGGCCGGCTGGATCCTGAAAATGCACCATACTCAGGATGATTGCCAAACCGATGTTGGCACCACTGCCAAGTCGGGCTGGTTTGATAGAGCCATGTGGCTCGTGCAATCTGCCAGCCAGAAGATGGGCAGGTCAGTTTTACTTCCAGGGAAAAGGGCCGTAGTTTGTGTTTGGGGGCTTGTGGCTGGGAGTGGCCGGCTGGCTCCTGAAAATCCACGATACGCAGGATGGTTCCCAGACCCAAGGGGGCCCCAGTGACAAATCGAGCTGGTTTGATAGAGCCAAGTGGCTCCTGCATTCTGCCAGCCAGAAGATGGACAGGTCAGTTTTACTTCCAGGGAAAAGGACCATAGCTTTTTTTTGGGGGTCTGTGGCTGGGAATGGCCGGCTGGCTCCTGAAAATCCACGATACGCAGGATGGTTCCCAGATGAAAGGTGACACCAGTGCCGAATTGGGCTAGTTTGATAGAGCCAAGTGGCTCCTGCAATCTGCCAGCCAGAAGATGGGCAGGTCAGTTTTACTTCCAGGGAAAAGGGCCGTGGTTTTTTTTCGGGGGACTGTGGCTGGGAATGGCCGGCTAGCTCCTGAAAATCCACGCCGCGCAGGATGGTTCCCAGACCCAAGGTGGCACCAGTGCCGAGTCGGTCTGGTTTGATAGAGCCAAGTGGCTCCTGCAATCTGCCAGCCAGAAGATGGGCAGGTCAGTTTTACTTCCAGGGAAAAGGGCCGTAGTTTGTGTTTGGGGGCCTGTGGCTGGGAGTGGCAGGCTGGCTCCTGAAAATCCATGCGGCGCTGGATGGTTCCCAAATGAAAAAAATGGCACCAGTGCCAAGTCGGGCTGGTTTGATAGTACCGCGTGGCTCCTGCAATCTGACAGCCAGAAGATGGGCAGGTCAGTTTTACTTCCAGGGAAAAGGGCCGTAGTTTTTGTTTGGGGGCCTGTGGCTGTGAGTGGCCGGCTGGCTCCTGAAAATCCCCGATACACAGGATGGTTCCCAGATGAAAGGTGGCACCAGTGCCGCGTCGGGCTGGTTTGATAGAGCCATGTGGCTCCTGCAATCTGCCGGCCAGAAGTGGGGTGGGTGAGTTTTCTTTGCCGGGGAAAATGCCCACAGTTTGTGTTTGGGGGCCTGTGGCTGGGAGTGGCCTGCTGGCTCCTGAAAATCCACGATACGCAGGATGATTCCCAGACCCAAGGGGGCACCAGTGCCAAGTCGGGCTGGTTTGATAGAGCCCAGTGGATCCTGCAATCTGCCAGCCAGAAGCGGGGCGGGTCAGTTTTGTTTGCCAGGGTATAGGGCTGTGGTGTGTGTTTGGGGGCCTGTGGCTGGGAGTGGCCTACTGGATCCTGAAAATCCACGATACGCAGGATGGTTCCCAGACCCAAGGGGGCACCAGTGCCAAGTCGGGCTGGTTTGATAGAGCCCAGTGGATCCTGCTATCTGCCAGCCTGAAGATGGGCAGGTCACTTTTACTTCCAGGGAAAAGGGCCGTAGTTTGTGTTTGGGGGCCTGTGGCGGGGAGTGGCCAGCTGTCTCCTGAAAATCCACGATACGCAGGATGGTTCCCAGATGAAAGGTGGCACCAGTGCCGAGTTGGGCTGGTTTGATAGAGCCATGTGTCTCCTGCAATCTGACAGCCAGAAGATGGGCAGGTCTGTTTTACTTCCAGGGAAAAAGGCCGTAGTTTTTGGTTTGGGGGCCTGTGGCTGGGAGTGGCCAGGTGGCTCCTGAAAATCCACGATATGCAGGATGGTTCCCAGATGAAATGTGGCACCACTGCCGAGTCCTAGGTGGTTTGATAGAGCCAAGTGGCTCCTGCAATCTGACAGCCAGAAGATGGGCAGGTCTGTTTTACTTCCAGGGAAAAGGGCTGTAGTTTTGTTTGGGGGCCTGTGGCTGAGAATGGCCGGCTGGCTCCTTAAAATCCTCGCCGCGCATGATGGTTCCCAGACCCAAGGTGGCACCAGTGCCGAGTTGGGCTGGTTTGATAGAGCCATGTGGCTCCTGCAATCTGCCAGCCAGAAGCGGGGTGTGTGAGTTTTGTTTGCAGGGAAAGGGGCCGTAGTTTGTGTTTGGGGGCCTGTGGCTGGGAGTGGCTGGGTGGCTCCTGAAAATCCACGATACGCAGGATGATTCCCAGACCAAAGAGGCACCAGTGCCGAGTCGGGCTGGTTTGATAGAGCCAAGTGTCTCCTGCAATCTGCCAGCCAGGAGCGGAGCGGGTCAGTTTTGTTTGCCAGGGAAAAGGGATGTGGATTCTGTTGGGGGCCTGTGGCAGGGAGGGGCCGGCTGGCTCCTGAAAATCCACGATACGTAGGATGGTTCCCAGACCCAAAGGGGTACCAGTGCCAAGTCGGGCTGGTTTGATAGAGGCAAGTGGCTCCTGCAATCTGCCAGCCAGAAGATGGGCAGGTCAGTTTTACTTCCAGGGAAAAGGGCCGTAGTTTGTGTTTTGGGGCCTGTGGCTGGGAGTGGCCGGCTGGCACCTGAAAATCCACGACATGCAGGATGGTTCCCAGATGAAAGGTGGCACTAGTGCCGAGTCGGGCTGGTTTGATAGAGCCAAGTGGCTCCTGCAATCTGCCAGCCAGAAGATGGGCAGGTCAGTTTTACTTCCAGGGAAAAGGGCCGTAGTTTTGTTTGGGGGCCTGTGGCTGGGAGTGGCCGGCTGGCTCCTGAAAATCCACGATACGCAGGATGATTCCCAGACCAAAGGGGCAGCAGTGCCGAGTCGGGCTGGTTTGATAGAGCCAAGTGGCTCCTGCAATCTGCCAGCCAGAAGCGGGGCGGGTCAGTTTTGTTTGCCAGGGTAAAGGGCCGTGCTGTGTGTTTGGGGGCCTGTGGCTGGGAGTGGCCTACTGGATCCTGAAAATCCACGATACGCAGGATGGTTCCCAGACCCAAGGGGGCACCAGTGCCAAGTCGGGCTGGTTTGATAGAGCCCAGTGGATCCTGCAATCTGCCAGCCTGAAGATGGGCAGGTCAGTTTTACTTCCAGGGAAAAGGGCCGTAATTTGTGTTTGGGGGCGTGTGGCTGGGTGTGGCCGGCTGGCTCCTGAAAATCCCCGATACGCCAGATGCTTCCCAAATGAAAAATGGCACCAGTGCCAAATCGGGCTGGTTTGATAGAGCCAAGTGGCTCCTGCAATCTGCCAGCCAGAAGATGGGCAGGTCACTTTTACTTCCAGGGAAATGGGCCGTAGTTTGTGTTTGGGGGCCTGTGGCTGGGAGTGGCCGGCTGGCTCCTGAAAATCCACGATACGCCAGATGCTTCCCAAATGAAAAATGGCACCAGTGCCAAGTCGGGCTGGTTTGATAGAGCCAAGTGGCTCCTGCAATCTGCCAGCCAGGAGCGGGGCGGGTCAGTTTTGTTTGCCAGGGAAAAGGGATGTGGTTTGTGTTTGGGGGCCTGTGGCTGGGAGTGGCCGGCTGGCTCCTGAAAATCCACGATACGTAGGATGGTTCCGAGATGAAAGGTGGCACCAGTGCCGAGTTGGGCTGGTTTGATAGAGCCATGTGTCTCCTGCAATCTGACAGCCAGAAGATGGGCAGGTCTGTTTTACTTCCAGGGAAAAGGGCCGTAGTTTTTGGTTTGGGGGCCTGTGGCTGGGAGTGGCCGGCTGGCTCCTGAAAATCCACGATACGCAGGATGGTTCCCAGATGAAAGGTGGCACCACTGCCGAGTCGGGGGTGGTTTGATAGAGCCAAGTGGCTCCTGCAATCTGACAGCCAGAAGATGGGCAGGTCTGTTTTACTTCCAGGGAAAAGGGCTGTAGTTTTGTTTGGGGGCCTGTGGCTGAGAATGGCCGGCTGGCTCCTTAAAATCCTCGCCGCGCATGATGGTTCCCAGACCCAAGGTGGCACCAGTGCCGAGTTGGGCTGGTTTGATAGAGCCATGTGGCTCCTGCAATCTGCCAGCCAGAAGCGGGGTGTGTGAGTTTTGTTTGCAGGGAAAGGGGCCGTAGTTTGTGTTTGGGGGCCTGTGGCTGGGAGTGGCTGGGTGGCTCCTGAAAATCCACGATACGCAGGATGATTCCCAGACCAAAGGGGCACCAGTGCCGAGTCGGGCTGGTTTGATAGAGCCAAGTGTCTCCTGCAATCTGCCAGCCAGGAGCGGAGCGGGTCAGTTTTGTTTGCCAGGGAAAAGGGATGTGGATTCTGTTGGGGGCCTGTGGCTGGGAGGGGCCGGCTGGCTCCTGAAAATCCACGATACGTAGGATGGTTCCCAGACCCAAAGGGGTACCAGTGCCGAGTGGGGCTGGTTTGATAGAGCCAAGCGGCTCCTGCAATCTGCCAGCCAGAAGATGGGCGGGTCACTTTTACTTGCAGGGAAAAGGGCCGTAGTTTGTGTTTGGGGGCCTGTGGCAGGGAGTGGCCGGCTGGCACCTGAAAATCCACGACACGCAGGATGGTTCCCAGATGAAAGGTGGCACTAGTGCCGAGTCGGGCTGGTTTGATAGAGCCAAGTGGCTCCTGCAATCTGCCAGCCAGAAGATGGGCAGGTCAGTTTTCCTTCCAGGGAAAAGGGCCGTAGTTTTGTTTGGGGGCCTGTGGTTGGGAGTGGCCGGCTGGCTCCTGAAAATCCACGATAAGCGGGATGGTTCCCATATGAATGGTGGCACCTGTGCCAAGGCGGCTGGTTTGATAGGGCCAAGTGTCTCCTGCAATCTGCCAGCCAGGAGCGGGGTGGGTCTGTTTTGTTTGCCAGGGAAAAGGGCCGTGGTTTGTTTTCGGGAGCCTGTGGCTGGGAATGGCCGGCTGGCTCCTGAAAATCCATGATACGCAGGATGGTTCCCAGATGAAAGGTGGCACCTGAGCCGAGTCCGGCTGGTTTGATAGAGCCAAGTGGCTCCTGCAATCTGCCGGCCAGAAGGGGGGTGGGTGAGTTTTGTTTGCCGGGGAAAATGCCCAGAGTTTGTGTTTGGGGGCCTGTGGCTGGGAGTGGCCGGCTGGCTCCTGAAAATCCACGATACGCAGGATGATTCCCAGACCAAAGAGGCACCAGTGCCGAGGCGGGCTGGTTTGATAGAGCCAAGTGTCTCCTGCAATCTGCCAGCCAGGAGCGGGGCGGGTCAGTTTTGTTTGCCAGGGAAAAAGGATGTGGTTTGTGTTGGGGGTCTGTGGCTGGGAGTGGCCGGCTGGCTCCTGAAAATCCACGATACGCAGGATGGTTCCCAGATGAAAGGTGGCACCAGTGCTGAGTCGGGCTGGTTTGATAGTTCCAAGTGTCTCCCGAAATCTGCCAGCCAGACGATGGCCAGGTCAGTTTTACTTCCAGGGAAAATGGCCGTAGTTTTGTTTGGGGGCCTGTGGCTGAGAATGGCCGGCTGGCTCCTTAAAATCCTCGCCGCGCATGATGATTCCCAGATGAAAGGTGGCACCAGTGCCGAGTTGGGCTGGTTTGATAGAGCCATGTGGCTCCTGCAATCTGCCAGCCAGAAGCGGGGTGTGTGAGTTTTGTTTGCAGGGAAAGGGGCCGTAGTTTGTGTTTGGGGGCCTGTGGCTGGGAGTGGCTGGGTGGCTCCTGAAAATCCACGATACGCAGGATGATTCCCAGACCAAAGGGGCACCAGTGCCGAGTCGGGATGGTTCGATACAGCCATGTGGCTCCTGCAATCTGCCAGCCAGGAGCGGGGCGGGTCAGTTTTGTTTGCCAGGGAAAAGGGATGTGGTTTCTGTTGGGAGCCTGTGGCTGGGAGTGGCCGGCTGGCTCCTGAAAATCCACGATACGTAGGATGGTTCCCAGATGAAAGGTGGCACCAGTGCCGAGTTGGGCTGATTTGATAGAGCCATGTGTCTCCTGCAATCTGACAGCCAGAAGATGGGCAGGTCTGTTTTACTTCCAGGGAAAAGGGCCGTAGTTTTTTGTTTGGGGGCCTGTGGCTGGGAGTGGCCAGCTGGCTCCTGAAAATCCACGATACGCAGGATGGTTCCCAGATGAAAGCTGGCACCACTGCCGAGTCGGGGGGGATTTGATAGAGCCAAGTGGCTCCTGCAATCTGACAGCCAGAAGATGGGCAGGTCTGTTTTACTTCCAGGGAAAAGGGCTGTAGTTTTGTTTGGGGGCCTGTGGCTGAGAATGGCCGGCTGGCTCCTTAAAATCCTCGCCGCGCATGATGGTTCCCAAACCCAAGGTGGCCCCAGTGCCGAGTTGGGCTGGTTTGAAAGAGCCATGTGGCTCCTGCAATCTGCCAGCCAGAAGCGGGGTGTGTGAGTTTTGTTTGCAGGGAAAGGGGCCGTAGTTTGTGTTTGGGGGCCTGTGGCTGGGAGTGGCTGGGGGGCTCCTGAAAATCCACGATACGCAGGATGATTCCCAGACCAAAGGGGCACCAGTGCCGAGTCGGGATGGTTTGATAGAGCCAAGTGTCTCCTGCAATCTGCCAGCCAGGAGCGGGGCGGGTCAGTTTTGTTTGCCAGGGAAAAGGGATGTGGATTCTGTTGGGGGCATGTGGCTGGGAGGGGCCGGCTGGCTCCTAAAAATCCACGATACGTAGGATGGTTCCCAGACCCAAAGGGGTACCAGTGCCAAGTCGGGCTGGTTTGATAGAGCCAAGTGGCTCCTGCAATCTGCCAGCCAGAAGATGGGCGGGTCACTTTTACTTGCAGGGAAAAGGGCCGTAGTTTGTGTTTGGGGGCCTGTGGCAGGGAGTGGCTGGGTGGCTCCTGAAAATCCACGACAGGCAGGATGGTTCCCAGATGAAAGGTGGTACTAGTGCCGAGTGGGGCTGGTTTGATAGAGCCAAGTGGCTCCTGCAATCTGCCAGCCAGAAGATGGGCAGGTCAGTTTTACTTCCAGTTAAAAGGGCCGTAGTTTGTGTTTGGGTACCTGTGGCTGGGAGTGGCCGGCTGGCTCCTGAAAATTCACGATACGCAGGATGATTCCCAGACCAAAGAGGCACCAGTGCCGAGTCGGGCTGGTTTGATAGAGCCAAGTGTCTCCTGCAATCTGCCAGCCAGGAGCGGGGCGGGTTAGTTTTGTTTGCATGGAAAAGGGATGTGGTTTCTGTTGGGGGCCTGTGGCTGGGAGTGGCCGGCTGGCTCCTGAAAATCCACGATACGTAGGATGGTTCCCAGACCCAAAGGGGTACCAGTGCCAAGTTGGGCTGGTTTGATAGAGGCAAGTGCCTCCTGCAATCTGCCAGCCAGAAGATGGGCAGGTCAGTTTTACTTCCAGGGAAAAGGGCCGTAGTTTGTGTTTGGGGGCCTGTGGCTGGGAGTGGCCGGCTGGCACCTGAAAATCCACGACACGCAGAATGGTTCCCAGATGAAAGGTGGCACTAGTGCCGAGTCGGGCTGGTTTGATAGAGCCAAGTGGCTCCTGCAATCTGCCAGCCAGAAGATGGGCAGGACTGTTTTACTTCCAGGGAAAAGGGCCTTGGTATGTGTTTGGGGGCCTGTGGCTGGGAGTGGCCGGCTGGCTCAAAAATCCACGATACGCAGGATGGTTCCCAGATGAAAGCTGGCACCAGTGCCGAGTGGGGCTGGTTTGATAGAGCCAAGCGGCTCCTGCAATCTGCCAGCCAGAAGATGGGCAGGTCACTTTTACTTCCAGGGAAAAGGGCCGTAGTTTGTGTTTGGGGGCCTGTGGCAGGGAGTGGCCGGCTGGCACCTGAAATCCACGACACGCAGGATGGTTCCCAGATGAAAGGTGGCACTAGTGCCGAGTCGGGCTGGTTTGATAGAGCCAAGTGGCTCCTGCAATCTGCCAGCCAGAAGATGGGCAGGTCAGTTTTCCTTCCAGGGAAAAGGGCCGTAGTTTTGTTTGGGGGCCTGTGGTTGGGAGTGGCCGGCTGGCTCCTGAAAATCCAAGATAAGCGGGATGGTTCCCAGATGAATGGTGGCACCTGTGCCAAGGCGGCTGGTTTGATAGGGCCAAGTGTCTCCTGCAATCTGCCAGCCAGGAGCGGGGTGGGTCAGTTTTGTTTGCCAGGGAAAAGGGCCGTGGTTTGTTTTCGGGAGCCTGTGGCTGGGAATGGCCGGCTGGCTCCTGAAAATCCATGATACGCAGGATGGTTCCCTGATGAAAGGTGGCACCTGAGCCGAGTCGGGCTGGTTTGATAGAGCCATGTGGCTCCTGCAATCTGCCGGCCAGAAGTGGGGTGGGTGAGTTTTGTTTGCCGGGGAAAATGCCCACAGTTTGTGTTTGGGGGCCTGTGGCTGGGAGTGGCCTGCTGGCTCCTGAAAATCCACGATACGCAGGATGATTCCCAGACCCAAGGGGGCACCAGTGCCAAGTCGGGCTGGTTTGATAGAGCCCAGTGGATCCTGCAATCTGCCAGCCAGAAGCGGGGCGGGTCAGTTTTGTTTGCCAGGGTATAGGGCTGCGGTGTGTGTTTGGGGGCCTGTGGCTGGGAGTGGCCTACTGGATCCTGAAAATCCACGATACGCAGGATGGTTCCCAGACCCAAGGGGGCACCAGTGCCAAGTCGGGCTGGTTTGATAGAGCCCAGTGGATCCTGCTATCTGCCAGCCTGAAGATGGGCAGGTCACTTTTACTTCCAGGGAAAAGGGCCGTAGTTTGTGTTTGGGGGCCTGTGGCGGGGAGTGGCCGGCTGGCTCCTGAAAATCCACGATACGCAGGATGGTTCCCAGATGAAAGGTGGCACCAGTGCCGAGTTGGGCTGGTTTGATAGAGCCATGTGTCTCCTGCAATCTGACAGCCAGAAGATGGGCAGGTCTGTTTTACTTCCAGGGAAAAGGGCCGTAGTTTTTGGTTTGGGGGCCTGTGGCTGGGAGTGGCCAGGTGGCTCCTGAAAATCCACGATATGCAGGATGGTTCCCAGATGAAAGGTGGCACCACTGCCGAGTCCTATGTGGTTTGATAGAGCCAAGTGGCTCCTGCAATCTGACAGCCAGAAGATGGGCAGGTCTGTTTTACTTCCAGGGAAAAGGGCTGTAGTTTTGTTTGGGGGCCTGTGGCTGAGAATGGCCGGCTGGCTCCTTAAAATCCTCGCCGCGCATGATGGTTCCCAGACCCAAGGTGGCACCAGTGCCGAGTTGGGCTGGTTTGATAGAGCCATGTGGCTCCTGCAATCTGCCAGCCAGAAGCGGGGTGTGTGAGTTTTGTTTGCAGGGAAAGGGGCCGTAGTTTGTGTTTGGGGGCCTGTGGCTGGGAGTGGCTGGGTGGCTCCTGAAAATCCACGATACGCAGGATGATTCCCAGACCAAAGAGGCACCAGTGCCGAGTCGGGCTGGTTTGATAGAGCCAAGTGTCTCCTGCAATCTGCCAGCCAGGAGCGGAGCGGGTCAGTTTTGTTTGCCAGGGAAAAGGGATGTGGATTCTGTTGGGGGCCTGTGGCAGGGAGGGGCCGGCTGGCTCCTGAAAATCCACGATACGTAGGATGGTTCCCAGACCCAAAGGGGTACCAGTGCCATGTCGGGCTGGTTTGATAGAGGCAAGTGGCTCCTGCAATCTGCCAGCCAGAAGATGGGCAGGTCAGTTTTACTTCCAGGGAAAAGGGCCGTAGTTTGTGTTTTGGGGCCTGTGGCTGGGAGTGGCCGGCTGGCACCTGAAAATCCACGATACGCAGGATGGTTCCCAGATGAAAGATGGCACCAGTGCTGAGTCGGGCTGGTTTGATAGTACCAAGTGTCTCCCGAAATCTGCCAGCCAGACGATGGCCAGGTCAGTTTTACTTCGAGGGAAAAGGGCCGTAGTTTTGTTTGGGGGCCTGTGGCTGAGAATGGCCGGCTGGCTCCTTAAAATCCTCGCCGCGCATGATGGTTCCCAGATGAAAGGTGGCACCAGTGCCGAGTTGGGCTGGTTTGATAGAGCCATGTGGCTCCTGCAATCTGCCAGCCAGAAGCGGGGTGTGTGAGTTTTGTTTGCAGGGAAAGGGGCCGTAGTTTGTGTTTGGGGGCCTGTGGCTGGGAGTGGCTGGGTGGCTCCTGAAAATCCACGATACGCAGGATGATTCCCAGACCAAAGGGGCACCAGTGCCGAGTCGGGATGGTTCGATACAGCCAAGTGTCTCCTGCAATCTGCCAGCCAGGAGCGGGGCGGGTCAGTTTTGTTTGCCAGGGAAAAGGGATGTGGTTTCTGTTGGGAGCCTGTGGCTGGGAGTGGCCGGCTGGCTCCTGAAAATCCATGATACGCAGGATGGCTCCCATATGAAAGGTGGCACCATTGCCGAGTGGGGCTGGTTTTATAGAGCCCAGTGGATCCTGCTATCTGCCAGCCTGAAGACGGGCAGGTCAGTTTTACTTCCAGGGAAAAGGGCCGTAGTTTGTGTTTGGGGGCCTGTGGCTGGGAGTGGCCGGCTGGCTCCTGAAAATCCACGATACGCAGGATGATTCCGATACCAAGGAGGCACCAGCGCCGAGGCGGGCTGGTTTGATAGAGCCAAGTGTCTCCTGCAATCTGCCAGCCAGTAGCGGGGCGGGTCAGTTTTGTTTGCCAGGGAAAAGGGATGTGGTTTCTGTTGGGAGCCTGTGGCTGGGAGTGGCCGGCTGGCTCCTGAAAATCCACGATACGTAGGATGGTTCCCAGATGAAAGGTGGCACCAGTGCCGAGTTGGGCTGATTTGATAGAGCCATGTGTCTCCTGCAATCTGACAGCCAGAAGATGGGCAGGTCTGTTTTACTTCCAGGGAAAAGGGCCGTAGTTTTTTGTTTGGGGGCCTGTGGCTGGGAGTGGCCAGCTGGCTCCTGAAAATCCACGATACGCAGGATGGTTCCCAGATGAAAGCTGGCACCACTGCCGAGTCGGGGGGGATTTGATAGAGCCAAGTGGCTCCTGCAATCTGACAGCCAGAAGATGGGCAGGTCTGTTTTACTTCCAGGGAAAAGGGCCGTAGTTTTGTTTGGGGGCCTGTGGCTGAGAATGGCCGGCTGGCTCCTTAAAATCCTCGCCGCGCATGATGGTTCCCAGACCCAAGGTGGCACCAGTGCCGAGTTGGGCTGGTTTGAAAGAGCCATGTGGCTCCTGCAATCTGCCAGCCAGAAGCGGGGTGTGTGAGTTTTGTTTGCAGGGAAAGGGGCCGTAGTTTGTGTTTGGGGGCCTGTGGCTGGGAGTGGCTGGGTGGCTCCTGAAAATCCACGATACGCAGGATGATTCCCAGACCAAAGGGGCACCAGTGCCGAGTCGGGATGGTTTGATAGAGCCAAGTGTCTCCTGCAATCTGCCAGCCAGGAGCGGGGCGGGTCAGTTTTGTTTGCCAGGGAAAAGGGATGTGGATTCTGTTGGGGGCATGTGGCTGGGAGGGGCCGGCTGGCTCCTAAAAATCCACGATACGTAGGATGGTTCCCAGACCCAAAGGGGTACCAGTGCCAAGTCGGGCTGGTTTGATAGAGGCAAGTGGCTCCTGCAATCTGCCAGCCAGAAGATGGGCAGGTCAGTTTTACTTTCAGGGAAAAGGGCCGTAGTTGTGTTTGGGGGCCTGTGGCAGGGAGTGGCTGGGTGGCTCCTGAAAATCCACGACAGGCAGGATGGTTCCCAGATGAAAGGTGGTACCAGTGCCGAGTGGGGCTGGTTTGATAGAGCCAAGTGGCTCCTGCAATCTGCCAGCCAGAAGATGGGCAGGTCAGTTTTACTTCCAGTTAAAAGGGCCGTAGTTTGTGTTTGGGTACCTGTGGGTGGGAGTGGCCGGCTGGCTCCTGAAAATTCACGATACGCAGGATGATTCCCAGACCAAAGAGGCACCAGTGCCGAGTCGGGCTGGTTTGATAGAGCCAAGTGTCTCCTGCAATCTGCCAGCCAGGAGCGGGGCGGGTCAGTTTTGTTTGCATGGAAAAGGGATGTGGTTTCTGTTGGGGGCCTGTGGCTGGGAGTGGCCGGCTGGCTCCTGAAAATCCACGATACGTAGGATGGTTCCCAGACCCAAAGGGGTACCAGTGCCAAGTTGGGCTGGTTTGATAGAGGCAAGTGGCTCCTGCAATCTGCCAGCCAGAAGATGGGCAGGTCAGTTTTACTTCCAGGGAAAAGGGCCGTAGTTTGTGTTTGGGGGCCTGTGGCTGGGAGTGGCCGGCTGGCACCTGAAAATCCACGACACGCAGAATGGTTCCCAGATGAAAGGTGGCACTAGTGCCGAGTCGGGCTGGTTTGATAGAGCCAAGTGGCTCCTGCAATCTGCCAGCCAGAAGATGGGCAGGTCTGTTTTACTTCCAGGGAAAAGGGCCGTGGTATGTGTTTGGGGGCCTGTGGCTGGGAGTGGCCGGCTGGCTCAAAAATCCACGATACGCAGGATGGTTCCCAGATGAAAGCTGGCACCAGTGCCGAGTGGGGCTGGTTTGATAGAGCCAAGCGGCTCCTGCAATCTGCCAGCCAGAAGATGGGCAGGTCACTTTTACTTCCAGGGAAAAGGGCCGTAGTTTGTGTTTGGGGGCCTGTGGCAGGGAGTGGCCGACTGGCACCTGAAATCCACGACACGCAGGATGGTTCCCAGATGAAAGGTGGCACTAGTGCCGAGTCGGGCTGGTTTGATAGAGCCAAGTGGCTCCTGCAATCTGCCAGCCAGAAGATGGGCAGGTCAGTTTTCCTTCCAGGGAAAAGGGCCGTAGTTTTGTTTGGGGGCCTGTGGTTGGGAGTGGCCGGCTGGCTCCTGAAAATCCAAGATAAGCGGGATGGTTCCCAGATGAATGGTGGCACCTGTGCCAAGGCGGCTGGTTTGATAGGGCCAAGTGTCTCCTGCAATCTGCCAGCCAGGAGCGGGGTGGGTCAGTTTTGTTTGCCAGGGAAAAGGGCCGTGGTTTGTTTTCGGGAGCCTGTGGCTGGGAATGGCCGGCTGGCTCCTGAAAATCCATGATACGCAGGATGGTTCCCTGATGAAAGGTGGCACCTGAGCCGAGTCGGGCTGGTTTGATAGAGCCATGTGGCTCCTGCAATCTGCCGGCCAGAAGTGGGGTGGGTGAGTTTTGTTTGCCGGGGAAAATGCCCACAGTTTGTGTTTGGGGGCCTGTGGCTGGGAGTGGCCTGCTGGCTCCTGAAAATCCACGATACGCAGGATGATTCCCAGACCCAAGGGGGCACCAGTGCCAAGTCGGGCTGGTTTGATAGAGCCCAGTGGATCCTGCAATCTGCCAGCCAGAAGCGGGGCGGGTCAGTTTTGTTTGCCAGGGTATAGGGCTGTGGTGTGTGTTTGGGGGCCTGTGGCTGGGAGTGGCCTACTGGATCCTGAAAATCCACGATACGCAGGATGGTTCCCAGACCCAAGGGGGCACCAGTGCCAAGTAGGGCTGGTTTGATAGAGCCCAGTGGATCCTGCTATCTGCCAGCCAGAAGATGGGCAGGTCACTTTTACTTCCAGGGAAAAGGGCCGTAGTTTGTGTTTGGGGGCCTGTGGCGGGGAGTGGCCGGCTGGCTCCTGAAAATCCACGATACGCAGGATGGTTCCCAGATGAAAGGTGGCACCAGTGCCGAGTTGGGCTGGTTTGATAGAGCCATGTGTCTCCTGTAATCTGCCAGCCAGAAGATGGGCAGGTCTGTTTTACTTCCAGGGAAAAGGGCCGTAGTTTTTGGTTTGGGGGCCTGTGGCTGGGAGTGGCCAGGTGGCTCCTGAAAATCCACGATATGCAGGATGGTTCCCAGATGAAAGGTGGCACCACTGCCGAGTCCTAGGTGGTTTGATAGAGCCAAGTGGCTCCTGCAATCTGACAGCCAGAAGATGGGCAGGTCTGTTTTACTTCCAGGGAAAAGGGCTGTAGTTTTGTTTGGGGGCCTGTGGCTGAGAATGGCCGGCTGGCTCCTTAAAATCCTCGCCGCGCATGATGGTTCCCAGACCCAAGGTGGCACCAGTGCCGAGTTGGGCTGGTTTGATAGAGCCATGTGGCTCCTGCAATCTGCCAGCCAGAAGCGGGGTGTGTGAGTTTTGTTTGCAGGGAAAGGGGCCGTAGTTTGTGTTTGGGGGCCTGTGGCTGGGAGTGGCTGGGTGGCTCCTGAAAATCCACGATACGCAGGATGATTCCCAGACCAAAGAGGCACCAGTGCCGAGTCGGGCTGGTTTGATAGAGCCAAGTGTCTCCTGCAATCTGCCAGCCAGGAGCGGAGCGGGTCAGTTTTGTTTGCCAGGGAAAAGGGATGTGGATTCTGTTGGGGGCCTGTGGCAGGGAGGGGCCGGCTGGCTCCTGAAAATCCACGATACGTAGGATGGTTCCCAGACCCAAAGGGGTACCAGTGCCATGTCGGGCTGGTTTGATAGAGGCAAGTGGCTCCTGCAATCTGCCAGCCAGAAGATGGGCAGGTCAGTTTTACTTCCAGGGAAAAGGGCCGTAGTTTGTGTTTTGGGGCCTGTGGCTGGGAGTGGCCGGCTGGCACCTGAAAATCCACGATACGCAGGATGGTTCCCAGATGAAAGATGGCACCAGTGCTGAGTCGGGCTGGTTTGATAGTACCAAGTGTCTCCCGAAATCTGCCAGCCAGACGATGGCCAAGTCAGTTTTACTTCGAGGGAAAAGGGCCGTAGTTTTGTTTGGGGGCCTGTGGCTGAGAATGGCCGGCTGGCTCCTTAAAATCCTCGCCGCGCATGATGGTTCCCAGATGAAAGGTGGCACCAGTGCCGAGTTGGGCTGGTTTGATAGAGCCATGTGGCTCCTGCAATCTGCCAGCCAGAAGCGGGGTGTGTGAGTTTTGTTTGCAGGGAAAGGGGCCGTAGTTTGTGTTTGGGGGCCTGTGGCTGGGAGTGGCTGGGTGGCTCCTGAAAATCCACGATACGCAGGATGATTCCCAGACCAAAGGGGCACCAGTGCCGAGTCGGGATGGTTCGATAGAGCCAAGTGTCTCCTGCAATCTGCCAGCCAGGAGCGGGGCGGGTCAGTTTTGTTTGCCAGGGAAAAGGGATGTGGTTTCTGTTGGGAGCCTGTGGCTGGGAGTGGCCGGCTGGCTCCTGAAAATCCATGATACGCAGGATGGCTCCCATATGAAAGGTGGCACCATTGCCGAGTGGGGCTGGTTTGATAGAGCCCAGTGGATCCTGCTATCTGCCAGCCTGAAGACGGGCAGGTCAGTTTTACTTCCAGGGAAAAGGGCCGTAGTTTGTGTTTGGGGGCCTGTGGCTGGGAGTGGCCGGCTGGCTCCTGAAAATCCACGATACGCAGGATGATTCCGATACCAAGGAGGCACCAGCGCCGAGGCGGGCTGGTTTGATAGAGCCAAGTGTCTCCTGCAATCTGCCAGCCAGTAGCGGGGCGGGTCAGTTTTGTTTGCCAGGGAAAAGGGATGTGGTTTGTGTTTGGGGGCCTGTGGCTGGGAGTGGCCGGCTGGCTCCTGAAAATCCACGATACGTAGGATGGTTCCCAGATGAAAGGTGGCACCAGTGCCGAGTTGGGCTGATTTGATAGAGCCATGTGTCTCCTGCAATCTGACAGCCAGAAGATGGGCAGGTCAGTTTTACTTCCAGGGAAAAGGGCCGTAGTTTTTTGTTTGGGGGCCTGTGGCTGGGAGTGGCCAGCTGGCTCCTGAAAATCCACGATACGCAGGATGGTTCCCAGATGAAAGGTGGCACCACTGCCGAGTCGGGGGGGATTTGATAGAGCCAAGTGGCTCCTGCAATCTGACAGCCAGAAGATGGGCAGGTCTGTTTTACTTCCAGGGAAAAGGGCTGTAGTTTTGTTTGGGGGCCTGTGGCTGAGAATGGCCGGCTGGCTCCTTAAAATCCTCGCCGCGCATGATGGTTCCCAGACCCAAGGTGGCACCAGTGCCGAGTTGGGCTGGTTTGAAAGAGCCATGTGGCTCCTGCAATCTGCCAGCCAGAAGCGGGGTGTGTGAGTTTTGTTTGCAGGGAAAGGGGCCGTAGTTTGTGTTTGGGGGCCTGTGGCTGGGAGTGGCTGGGTGGCTCCTGAAAATCCACGATACGCAGGATGATTCCCAGACCAAAGGGGCACCAGTGCCGAGTCGGGATGGTTTGATAGAGCCAAGTGTCTCCTGCAATCTGCCAGCCAGGAGCGGGGCGGGTCAGTTTTGTTTGCCAGGGAAAAGGGATGTGGATTCTGTTGGGGGCATGTGGCTGGGAGGGGCCGGCTGGCTCCTAAAAATCCACGATACGTAGGATGGTTCCCAGACCCAAAGGGGTACCAGTGCCAAGTCGGGCTGGTTTGATAGAGGCAAGTGGCTCCTGCAATCTGCCAGCCAGAAGATGGGCAGGTCAGTTTTACTTTCAGGGAAAAGGGCCGTAGTTTGTGTTTGGGGGCCTGTGGCAGGGAGTGGCCGGCTGGCTCCTGAAAATCCACGACAGGCAGGATGGTTCCCAGATGAAAGGTGGTACCAGTGCCGAGTCGGGCTGGTTTGATAGAGCCAAGTGGCTCCTGCAATCTGCCAGCCAGAAGATGGGCAGGTCAGTTTTACTTCCAGTTAAAAGGGCCGTAGTTTGTGTTTGGGTACCTGTGGCTGGGAGTGGCCGGCTGGCTCCTGAAAATCCACGATACGCAGGATGATTCCCAGACCAAAGAGGCACCAGTGCCGAGTCGGGCTGGTTTGATAGAGCCAAGTGTCTCCTGCAATCTGCCAGCCAGGAGCGGGGCGGGTCAGTTTTGTTTGCATGGAAAAGGGATGTGGTTTCTGTTGGGGGCCTGTGGCTGGGAGTGGCCGGCTGGCTCCTGAAAATCCACGATACGTAGGATGGTTCCCAGACCCAAAGGGGTACCAGTGCCAAGTTGGGCTGGTTTGATAGAGGCAAGTGGCTCCTGCAATCTGCCAGCCAGAAGATGGGCAGGTCAGTTTTACTTCCAGGGAAAAGGGCCGTAGTTTGTGTTTGGGGGCCTGTGGCTGGGAGTGGCCGGCTGGCACCTGAAAATCCACGACACGCAGAATGGTTCCCAGATGAAAGGTGGCACTAGTGCCAAATCGGGCTGGTTTGATAGAGCCAAGTGGCTCCTGCAATCTGCCAGCCAGAAGATGGGCAGGTCTGTTTTACTTCCAGGGAAAAGGGCCGTGGTATGTGTTTGGGGGCCTGTGGCTGGGAGTGGCCGGCTGGCTCAAAAATCCACGATACGCAGGATGGTTCCCAGATGAAAGCTGGCACCAGTGCCGAGTGGGGCTGGTTTGATAGAGCCAAGCGGCTCCTGCAATCTGCCAGCCAGAAGATGGGCAGGTCACTTTTACTTCCAGGGAAAAGGGCCGTAGTTTGTGTTTGGGGGCCTGTGGCAGGGAGTGGCCGGCTGGCACCTGAAATCCACGACACGCAGGATGGTTCCCAGATGAAAGGTGGCACTAGTGCCGAGTCGGGCTGGTTTGATAGAGCCAAGTGGCTCCTGCAATCTGCCAGCCAGAAGATGGGCAGGTCAGTTTTCCTTCCAGGGAAAAGGGCCGTAGTTTTGTTTGGGGGCCTGTGGTGGGGAGTGGCCGGCTGGCTCCTGAAAATCCAAGATAAGCGGGATGGTTCCCAGATGAATGGTGGCACCTGTGCCAAGGCGGCTGGTTTGATAGGGCCAAGTGTCTCCTGCAATCTGCCAGCCAGGAGCGGGGTGGGTCAGTTTTGTTTGCCAGGGAAAAGGGCCGTGGTTTGTTTTCGGGAGCCTGTGGCTGGGAATGGCCGGCTGGCTCCTGAAAATCCATGATACGCAGGATGGTTCCCTGATGAAAGGTGGCACCTGAGCCGAGTCGGGCTGGTTTGATAGAGCCATGTGGCTCCTGCAATCTGCCGGCCAGAAGTGGGGTGGGTGAGTTTTGTTTGCCGGGGAAAATGCCCACAGTTTGTGTTTGGGGGCCTGTGGCTGGGAGTGGCCTGCTGGCTCCTGAAAATCCACGATACGCAGGATGATTCCCAGACCCAAGGGGGCACCAGTGCCAAGTCGGGCTGGTTTGATAGAGCCCAGTGGATCCTGCAATCTGCCAGCCAGAAGCGGGGCGGGTCAGTTTTGTTTGCCAGGGTATAGGGCTGTGGTGTGTGTTTGGGGGCCTGTGGCTGGGAGTGGCCTACTGGATCCTGAAAATCCACGATACGCAGGATGGTTCCCAGACCCAAGGGGGCACCAGTGCCAAGTCGGGCTGGTTTGATAGAGCCCAGTGGATCCTGCTATCTGCCAGCCTGAAGATGGGCAGGTCACTTTTACTTCCAGGGAAAAGGGCCGTAGTTTGTGTTTGGGGGCCTGTGGCGGGGAGTGGCCGGCTGGCTCCTGAAAATCCACGATACGCAGGATGGTTCCCAGATGAAAGGTGGCACCAGTGCCGAGTTGGGCTGGTTTGATAGAGCCATGTGTCTCCTGCAATCTGACAGCCAGAAGATGGGCAGGTCTGTTTTACTTCCAGGGAAAAGGGCCGTAGTTTTTGGTTTGGGGGCCTGTGGCTGGGAGTGGCCAGGTGGCTCCTGAAAATCCACGATATGCAGGATGGTTCCCAGATGAAAGGTGGCACCACTGCCGAGTCCTAGGTGGTTTGATAGAGCCAAGTGGCTCCTGCAATCTGACAGCCAGAAGATGGGCAGGTCTGTTTTACTTCCAGGGAAAAGGGCTGTAGTTTTGTTTGGGGGCCTGTGGCTGAGAATGGCCGGCTGGCTCCTTAAAATCCTCGCCGCGCATGATGGTTCCCAGACCCAAGGTGGCACCAGTGCCGAGTTGGGCTGGTTTGATAGAGCCATGTGGCTCCTGCAATCTGCCAGCCAGAAGCGGGGTGTGTGAGTTTTGTTTGCAGGGAAAGGGGCCGTAGTTTGTGTTTGGGGGCCTGTGGCTGGGAGTGGCTGGGTGGCTCCTGAAAATCCACGATACGCAGGATGATTCCCAGACCAAAGAGGCACCAGTGCCGAGTCGGGCTGGTTTGATAGAGCCAAGTGTCTCCTGCAATCTGCCAGCCAGGAGCGGAGCGGGTCAGTTTTGTTTGCCAGGGAAAAGGGATGTGGATTCTGTTGGGGGCCTGTGGCAGGGAGGGGCCGGCTGGCTCCTGAAAATCCACGATACGTAGGATGGTTCCCAGACCCAAAGGGGTACCAGTGCCAAGTCGGGCTGGTTTGATAGAGGCAAGTGGCTCCTGCAATCTGCCAGCCAGAAGATGGGCAGGTCAGTTTTACTTCCAGGGAAAAGGGCCGTAGTTTGTGTTTGGGGGCCTGTGGCTGGGAGTGGCCGGCTGGCACCTGAAAATCCACGACATGCAGGATGGTTCCCAGATGAAAGGTGGCACTAGTGCCGAGTCGGGCTGGTTTGATAGAGCCAAGTGGCTCCTGCAATCTGCCAGCCAGAAGATGGGCAGGTCAGTTTTACTTCCAGGGAAAAGGGCCGTAGTTTTGTTTGGGGGCCTGTGGCTGGGAGTGGCCGGCTGGCTCCTGAAAATCCACGATACGCAGGATGATTCCCAGACCAAAGGGGCACCAGTGCCGAGTCGGGCTGGTTTGATAGAGCCAAGTGGCTCCTGCAATCTGCCAGCCAGAAGCGGGGCGGGTCAGTTTTTTTTGCCAGGGTAAAGGGCCGTGGTGTGTGTTTGGGGGCCTGTGGCTGGGAGTGGCCTACTGGATCCTGAAAATCCACGATACGCAGGATGGTTCCCAGACCCAAGGGGGCACCAGTGCCAAGTCGGGCTGGTTTGATAGAGCCCAGTGGATCCTGCAATCTGCCAGCCTGAAGATGGGCAGGTCAGTTTTACTTCCAGGGAAAAGGGCCGTAATTTGTGTTTGGGGGCGTGTGGCTGGGTGTGGCCGGCTGGCTCCTGAAAATCCCCGATACGCCAGATGCTTCCCAAATGAAAAATGGCACCAGTGCCAAATCGGGCTGGTTTGATAGAGCCAAGTGGCTCCTGCAATCTGCCAGCCAGAAGATGGGCAGGTCACTTTTACTTCCAGGGAAATGGGCCGTAGTTTGTGTTTGGGGGCCTGTGGCTGGGAGTGGCCGGCTGGCTCCTGAAAATCCACGATACGCAGGATGATTCCCAGACCAAAGAGGCACCAGTGCCGAGGCGGGCTGGTTTGATAGAGCCAAGTGGCTCCTGCAATCTGCCAGCCAGGAGCGGGGCGGGTCAGTTTTGTTTGCCAGGGAAAAGGGATGTGGTTTGTGTTTGGGGCCCTGTGGCTGGGAGTGGCCGGCTGGCTCCTGAAAATCCACGATACGTAGGATGGTTCCGAGATGAAAGGTGGCACCAGTGCCGAGTTGGGCTGGTTTGATAGAGCCATGTGTCTCCTGCAATCTGACAGCCAGAAGATGGGCAGGTCTGTTTTACTTCCAGGGAAAAGGGCCGTAGTTTTTGGTTTGGGGGCCTGTGGCTGGGAGTGGCCAGCTGGCTCCTGAAAATCCACGACATGCAGGATGGTTCCCAGATGAAAGGTGGCACCACTGCCGAGTCGGGGGTGGTTTGATAGAGCCAAGTGGCTCCTGCAATCTGACAGCCAGAAGATGGGCAGGTCTGTTTTACTTCCAGGGAAAAGGGCTGTAGTTTTGTTTGGGGGCCTGTGGCTGAGAATGGCCGGCTGGCTCCTTAAAATCCTCGCCGCGCATGATGGTTCCCAGACCCAAGGTGGCACCAGTGCCGAGTTGGGCTGGTTTGATAGAGCCATGTGGCTCCTGCAATCTGCCAGCCAGAAGCGGGGTGTGTGAGTTTTGTTTGCAGGGAAAGGGGCCGTAGTTTGTGTTTGGGGGCCTGTGGCTGGGAGTGGCTGGGTGGCTCCTGAAAATCCACGATACGCAGGATGATTCCCAGACCAAAGGGGCACCAGTGCCGAGTCGGGCTGGTTTGATAGAGCCAAGTGTCTCCTGCAATCTGCCAGCCAGGAGCGGAGCGGGTCAGTTTTGTTTGCCAGGGAAAAGGGATGTGGATTCTGTTGGGGGCCTGTGGCTGGGAGGGGCCGGCTGGCTCCTGAAAATCCACGATACGTAGGATGGTTCCCAGACCCAAAGGGGTACCAGTGCCGAGTGGGGCTGGTTTGATAGAGCCAAGTGGCTCCTGCAATCTGCCAGCCAGAAGATGGGCGGGTCACTTTTACTTGCAGGGAAAAGGGCCGTAGTTTGTGTTTGGGGGCCTGTGGCAGGGAGTGGCCGGCTGGCACCTGAAAATCCACGACACGCAGGATGGTTCCCAGATGAAAGGTGGCACTAGTGCCGAGTCGGGCTGGTTTGATAGAGCCAAGTGGCTCCTGCAATCTGCCAGCCAGAAGATGGGCAGGTCAGTTTTCCTTCCAGGGAAAAGGGCCGTAGTTTTGTTTGGGGGCCTGTGGTTGGGAGTGGCCGGCTGGCTCCTGAAAATCCACGATAAGCGGGATGGTTCCCATATGAATGGTGGCACCTGTGCCAAGGCGGCTGGTTTGATAGGGCCAAGTGTCTCCTGCAATCTGCCAGCCAGGAGCGGGGTGGGTCAGTTTTGTTTGCCAGGGAAAAGGGCCGTGGTTTGTTTTCGGGAGCCTGTGGCTGGGAATGGCCGGCTGGCTCCTGAAAATCCATGATACGCAGGATGGTTCCCAGATGAAAGGTGGCACCTGAGCCGAGTCGGGCTGGTTTGATAGAGCCAAGTGGCTCCTGCAATCTGCCGGCCAGAAGTGGGGTGGGTGAGTTTTGTTTGCCGGGGAAAATGCCCAGAGTTTGTGTTTGGGGGCCTGTGGCTGGGAGTGGCCGGCTGGCTCCTGAAAATCCACGATACGCAGGATGATTCCCAGACCAAAGGGGCACCAGTGCCGAGTCGGGCTGGTTTGATAGAGCCAAGTGGCTCCTGCAATCTGCCAGCCAGAAGCGGGGCGGGTCAGTTTTGTTTGCCAGGGTAAAGGGCCGTAGTTTGTGTTTGGAGGCCTGTGGCTGGGAGTGGCCGGCTGGCTCCTGAAAATCCACGATACGCAGGATGGTTCCCAGATGAAAGATGGCACCAGTGCTGAGTCGGGCTGGTTTGATAGTACCAAGTGTCTCCCGAAATCTGCCAGCCAGACGATGGCCAGGTCAGTTTTACTTCCAGGGAAAAGGGCCGTAGTTTTGTTTGGGGGCCTGTGGCTGAGAATGGCCGGCTGGCTCCTTAAAATCCTCGCCGCGCATGATGGTTCCCAGATGAAAGGTGGCACCAGTGCCGAGTTGGGCTGGTTTGATAGAGCCATGTGGCTCCTGCAATCTGCCAGCCAGAAGCGGGGTGTGTGAGTTTTGTTTGCAGGGAAAGGGGCCGTAGTTTGTGTTTGGGGGCCTGTGGCTGGGAGTGGCTGGGTGGCTCCTGAAAATCCACGATACGCAGGATGATTCCCAGACCAAAGGGGCACCAGTGCCGAGTCGGGATGGTTCGATAGAGCCAAGTGTCTCCTACAATCTGCCAGCCAGGAGCGGGGCGGGTCAGTTTTGTTTGCCAGGGAAAAGGGATGTGGTTTCTGTTGGGAGCCTGTGGCTGGGAGTGGCCGGCTGGCTCCTGAAAATCCACGATACGTAGGATGGTTCCCAGACCCAAAGGGGTACCAGTGCCAAGTCGGGCTGGTTTGATAGAGGCAAGTGGCTCCTGCAATCTGCCAGCCAGAAGATGGTCAGGTCAGTTTTACTTTCAGGGAAAAGGGCCATAGTTTGTGTTTGGAAGCCTGTGGCTGGGAGTGGCCGGCTGGCTCCTGAAAATCCACGATACGCAGGATGGTTCCCAGATGAAAGGTGGCACCAGTGCTGAGTTGGGCTGGTTTGATAGTACCAAGTGTCTCCCGAAATCTGCCAGCCAGACGATTGCCAGGTCAGTTTTACTTCCAGGGAAAAGGGCCGTGGTATGTGTTTGGGGGCCTGTGGCTGGGAGTGGCCGGCTGGCTCCTGAAAATCCATGATACGCAGGATGGCTCCCATATGAAAGGTGGCACCATTGCCGAGTGGGGCTGGTTTGATAGAGCCCAGTGGATCCTGCTATCTGCCAGCCTGAAGATGGGCAGGTCAGTTTTACTTCCAGGGAAAAGGGCCGTAGTTTGTGTTTGGGGGCCTGTGGCTGGGAGTGGCCGGCTGGCTCCTGAAAATCCACGATACGCAGGATGATTCCGATACCAAGGAGGCACCAGCGCCGAGGCGGGCTGGTTTGATAGAGCCAAGTGTCTCCTGCAATCTGCCAGCCAGTAGCGGGGCGGGTCAGTTTTGTTTGCCAGGGAAAAGGGATGTGGTTTGTGTTTGGGGGCCTGTGGCTGGGAGTGGCCGGCTGGCTCCTGAAAATCCACGATACGTAGGATGGTTCCCAGATGAAAGGTGGCACCAGTGCCGAGTTGGGCTGATTTGATAGAGCCATGTGTCTCCTGCAATCTGACAGCCAGAAGATGGGCAGGTCAGTTTTACTTCCAGGGAAAAGGGCCGTAGTTTTTTGTTTGGGGGCCTGTGGCTGGGAGTGGCCAGCTGGCTCCTGAAAATCCACGATACGCAGGATGGTTCCCAGATGAAAGGTGGCACCACTGCCGAGTCGGGGTGGATTTGATAGAGCCAAGTGGCTCCTGCAATCTGACAGCCAGAAGATGGGCAGGTCTGTTTTACTTCCAGGGAAAAGGGCCGTAGTTTTGTTTGGGGGCCTGTGGTTGGGAGTGGCCGTCTGGCTCCTGATAATCCAAGATAAGCGGGATGGTTCCCAGAAGAATGGTGGCACCTGTGCCAAGGCGGCTGGTTTGATAGGGCCAAGTGTCTCCTGCAATCTGCCAGCCAGAAGCGGGGTGCGTGAGTTTTGTTTGCCAGGGAAAAGGGCCGTGGTTTGTTGTCGGGAGCCTGTGGCTCCGAATGGCCTGCTGGCTCCTGAAAATCCACGATACGTAGGATGGTTCCCAGATGAAAGGTGGCACCTGAGCCGAGTCGGGCTGGTTTGATAGATCCATGTGGCTCCTGCAATCTGCCAGCCAGAAGCGGGGTGGGTGAGTTTTGTTTGCCAGGGCAAATGCCCACAGTTTGTGTTTGGGGGCCTGTGGCTGGGAGTGGCCTGCTGGCTCCTGAAAATCCACGATACGCAGGATGATTCCCAGACCAAAGGGGCACCAGTGCCGAGTTGGGCTGGTGTGATAGAGCCATGTGGCTCCTGCAATCTGTCAGCCAGAAGCGGGGTCGCTGAGTTTTGTTTGCCAGGAAAAAAGGCCGTGGTTTTTTTTCCGGGGCCTGTGGCCTGGAATGGCCGGCTGGTTCCTTAAAATCCATGCGGCGCAGGATGGTTCCCAGACCCAAAGGGGTACCAGTGCCAAGTCGGGCTGGTTTGATAGAGGCAAGTGGCTCCTGCAATCTGCCAGCCAGAAGATGGGCAGGTCAGTTTTACTTCCAGGGATAAGGGCCGTAGTTTGTTTTTGGGGACCTGTGGCTGGGAGTGGCCGGCTGGCTCCTGAAAATCCACGATACGCAGGATGGTTCCCAGATGAAAGGTGGCACCAGTGCCAAGTCGGGCTGGTTTGATAGTACCGAGTGGCTCCTGCAATCTGCCAGCCAGAAGGCGGGCCGCTAATATTTTCTTCCATGGAAAATGGCCGTGGTATGTGTTTGGGGCCCTGTGGCTGAGAGTGGCTGGCTGGCTCCAGAAAATCCACGACACGCAGGATGGTTCCCAGATGAAAGGTGGCACCAGTGCCGAGTCGGGCTGGTTTGATAGAACCAAGTGGCTCCTGCAATCTGCCAGCCAGAAGATGGACAGGTCAGTTTTACTTCTGGGGAAGGGGGCCGGTAGTTTGTGTTTGGGGGCCTGTGGCTGGGATTGGCCGGCTGGCTCCTGAAAATGCACGATACTCAGGATGATGGCCAGACCCAAGTTGGCACTACTGTCAAGTCGGGCTGGTTTGATAGAGCCATGTGGCTCCTGCAATCTGCCAGCCAGAAGATGGCCAGGTCAGTTTTACTTCCAGGGAAAAGGGCCGTAGTTTGTGTTTGGGGGCCTGTGGCTGGGAGTGGCCGGCTGGCTCCTGAAAATCCACGATACGCAGGATGGTTCCCAGACCCAAGAGGGCACCAGTGCCAAATCGGGCTGGTTTGATAGAGCCAAGTGGCTCCTGCATTCTGCCAGCCAGAAGATGGACAGGTCAGTTTTACTTCCAGGGAAAAGGACCATAGCTTTTTTTTGGGGGTCTGTAGCTGGGAATGGCCGGCTGGCTCCTGAAAATCCACGATACGCAGGATGGTTCCCAGATGAAAGGTGGCACCAGTGCCGAGTCGGGCTGGTTTGATAGAGCCAAGTGTCTCCTGCAATCTGCCAGCCAGAAGATGGGCAGGTCAGTTTTACTTCCAGGGAAATGGGTCGTAGCTTTTGTTCGGGGGCCTGTGGCTGGGAGTGGCCGGCTGGCTCCTGAAAATGCACGATACGCAGGATGGTTCCCAGATGAAAGGTGGCACCAGTGCCGAGTCGGGCTAGTTTGATAGAGCCAAGTGGCTCCTGCAATCTGCCAGCCAGAAGATGGGCAGGTCAGTTTTACTTCCAGGGAAAAGGGCCGTAGTTTCTGTTTGGAGGCCTGTGGCTAGGAGTGGCCAGCTGGCTCCTGAAAATCCACGATACGCAGGATGGTTCCCAGATGAAATGTGGCACCACTGCCGAGTCGGCGGTGGTTTGATAGAGCCAAGTGGCTCCTGCAATCTGACAGCCAGAAGATGGGCAGGTCTGTTTTACTTCCAGGGAAAAGGGCCGTTATTTGTGTTTGGGGGCCTGTGGCTGAGAATGGCCGGCTGGCTCCTTAAAATCCTCGCCACGCATGATGGTTCCCAGACCCAAGGTGGCACCAGTGACGAGTTGGTCTGGTTTGATAGAGCCATGTGGCTCCTGCAATCTGCCAGCCAGAAGCGGGGTGTGTGAGTTTTGTTTGCAGGGAAAAGGGCCGTAGTTTGTGTTTTGGGGCCTGTGGCTGGGAGTGGCTGGGTGGCTCCAGAAAATCCACGATACGCAGGATGATTCCAAGACCAAAGGGGCACCAGTGCCGAGTCGGGATGGTTTGATACAGCCAAGTGTCTCCTGCAATCTGCCAGCCAGAAGCGGGGCGGGTCAGTTTTGTTTGCCAGGGTAAAGGGCTGTGGTGTGTGTTGGGAGCCTGTGGTTGGGAGTGATCGGCTGGCTCCTGAAAATCCACGATAGGCAGGATGGTTCCCAGACCCAAAGGGGTACCAGTGCCAAGTCGGGCTGGTTTGATAGAGCCAAGTGGCTCCTGCAATCTGCCAGCCAGAAGATGGGCAGGTCAGTTTTACTTCCAGGGATAAGGGCCAGAGTTTGTGTTTGGGGGCCTGTGGCTGGGAGTGGCCAGCTGGCTCCTGAAAATACACGACACGCAGGATGGTTCCCAGATGAAAGGTGGCACTAGTGCCGAGTCGGGCTGGTTTGATAGAGCCAAGTGGCTCCTGCAATCTGCCAGCCAGAAGATGGGCAGGTCAATTTTACTTCCAGGGAAAAGGGCCGTGGTATGTGTTTGGGGGCCTGTGGCTGGCAGTGGCCGGCTGGCTCAAAAATCCACGATACGCAGGATGGTTCCCAGATGAAAGCTGGCACCAGTGCCGAGTGGGGCTGGTTTGATAGAGCCAAGTGGCTCCTGCAATCTGCCAGCCAGAAGATGGGCGGGTCACTTTTACTTCCAGGGAAAAGGGCCGTAGTTTGTGTTTGGGGGCCTGTGGCAGGGAGTGGCCGGCTGGCACCTGAAAATCCATGACACGCAGGATGGTTCCCAGATGAAAGGTGGCACTAGTGCCGAGTCGGGCTAGTTTGATAGAGCCAAGTGGCTCCTGCAATCTGCCAGCCAGAAGATGGGCAGGTCAGTTTTCCTTCCAGGGAAAAGGGCCGTAGTTTTGTTTGGGGGCCTGTGGTTGGGAGTGGCCGGCTGTCTCCTGAAAATCCACGATAAGCGGGATGGTTCCCAGATGAATGGTGGCACCTGTGCCAAGGCGGCTGGTTTGATAGGGCCAAGTGTCTCCTGCAATCTGCCAGCCAGGAGCGGGGTGGGTCAGTTTTGTTTGCCAGGGAAAAGGGCCGTGGTTTGTTTTCGGGAGCCTGTGGCTGGGAATGGCCGGCTGGCTCCTGAAAATCCATGATACGCAGGATGGTTCCCAGATGAAAGGTGGCACCTGAGCCGAGTCGGGCTGGTTTGATAGAGCCATGTGGCTCCTGCAATCTGCCGGCCAGAAGTGGGGTGGGTGAGTTTTGTTTGCCGGGGAAAATGCCCACAGTTTGTGTTTGGGGGCCTGTGGCTGGGAGTGGCCTGCTGGCTCCTGAAAATCCACGATACGCAGGATGATTCCCAGACCAAAGGGGCACCAGTGCCGAGTTGGGCTGGTTTGATAGAGCCAAGTGGCTCCGGCAATCTGCCAGCCAGAAGCGGGGCGGGTCAGTTTTGTTTGCCAGGGTAAAGGGCCGTGGTGTGTGTTTGGGGGCGTGTGGCTGGGAGTGGCCGGCTGGCTCCTGAAAATCCACGATACGCAGGATGATTCCCAGACCAAAGAGGCACCAGTGCCGAGGCGGGCTGGTTTGATAGAGCCAAGTGTCTCCTGCAATCTGCCAGCCAGGAGCGGGGCGGGTCAGTTTTGTTTGCCAGGGAAAAAGGATGTGGTTTGTGTTTGGGGGTCTGTGGCTGGGAGTGGCCGGCTGGTTCCTGAAAATCCACGATACGCAGGATGGTTCCCAGATGAAAGGTGGCACCAGTGCTGAGTCGGGCTGGTTTGATAGTACCAAGTGTCTCCCGAAATCTGCCAGCCAGACGATGGCCAGGTCAGTTTTACTTCCAGGGAAAAGGGCCGTAGTTTTGTTTGGGGGCCTGTGGCTGAGAATGGCCGGCTGGCTCCTTAAAATCCTCGCCGCGCATGATGATTCCCAGATGAAAGGTGGCACCAGTGCCGAGTTGGGCTGGTTTGATAGAGCCATGTGGCTCCTGCAATCTGCCAGCCAGAAGCGGGGTGTGTGAGTTTTGTTTGCAGGGAAAGGGGCCGTAGTTTGTGTTTGGGGGCCTGTGGCTGGGAGTGGCTGGGTGGCTCCTGAAAATCCACGATACGCAGGATGATTCCCAGACCAAAGGGGCACCAGTGCCGAGTCGGGATGGTTTGATAGAGCCATGTGGCTCCTGCAATCTGCCAGCCAGGAGCGGGGCGGGTCAGTTTTGTTTGCCAGGGAAAAGGGATGTGGTTTCTGTTGGGAGCCTGTGACTGGGAGTGGCCGGCTGGCTCCTGAAAATCCACGATACGTAGGATGGTTCCCAGACCCAAAGGGGTACCAGTGCCAAGTCGGGCTGGTTTGATAGAGGCAAGTGGCTCCTGCAATCTGCCAGCCAGAAGATGGGCAGGTCAGTTTTACTTACAGGGAAAAGGGCCATAGTTTGTGTTTGGAGGCCTGTGGCTGGGAGTGGCCGGCTGGCTCCTGAAAATCCACGATACGCAGGATGGTTCCCAGATGAAAGATGGCACCAGTGCTGAGTCGGGCTGGTTTGATAGTACCAAGTGTCTCCCGAAATCTGCCAGCCAGACGATGGCCAGGTCAGTTTTACTTCCAGGGAAAAGGGCCGTAGTTTTGTTTGGGGGCCTGTGGCTGAGAATGGCCGGCTGGCTCCTTAAAATCCTCGCCGCGCATGATGGTTCCCAGATGAAAGGTGGCACCAGTGCCGAGTTGGGCTGGGTTGATAGAGCCATGTGGCTCCTGCAATCTGCCAGCCAGAAGCGGGGTGTGTGAGTTTTGTTTGCAGGGAAAGGGGCCGTAGTTTGTGTTTGGGGGCCTGTGGCTGGGAGTGGCTGGGTGGCTCCAGAAAATCCACGATACGCAGGATGATTCCCAGACCAAAGGGGCACCAGTGCCGAGTCGGGATGGTTCGATAGAGCCAAGTGTCTCCTGCAATCTGCCAGCCAGGAGCGGGGCGGGTCAGTTTTGTTTGCCAGGGAAAAGGGATGTGGTTTCTGTTGGGAGCCTGTGGCTGGGAGTGGCCGGCTGGCTCCTGAAAATCCACGATACGTAGGATGGTTCCCAGACCCAAAGGGGTACCAGTGCCAAGTCGGGCTGGTTTGATAGAGGCAAGTGGCTCCTGCAATCTGCCAGCCAGAAGATGGTCAGGTCAGTTTTACTTTCAGGGAAAAGGGCCATAGTTTGTGTTTGGAAGCCTGTGGCTGGGAGTGGCCGGCTGGCTCCTGAAAATCCACGATACGCAGGATGGTTCCCAGATGAAAGCTGGCACCAGTGCTGAGTTGGGCTGGTTTGATAGAGCCAAGTGGCTAATGCAATCTGCCAGCCAGATGATGGGCAGGTCTGTTTTACTTCCAGGGAAAAGGGCCGTAGTTTGTTTTTGGGGACCTGTGGCTGGGAGTGGCCAGCTGGCTCCTGAAAATGCACGATACGCAGGATGGTTCCCAGATGAAAGGTGGCACCAGTGCCAAGTCGGGCTGGTTTGATAGTACCGAGTGGCTCCTGCAATCTGCCAGCCAGAAGGCGGGCCGCTAATATTTTCTTCCAGGGAAAATGGCTGTGGTATATGTTGGGGGCCCTGTGGCTGAGAGTGGCTGGCTGGCTCCTGAAAATCCACGATACGCAGGATGGTTCCCAGACCCAAAGGGGTACCAGGGCCAAGTCGGGCTGGTTTGATAGAGGCAAGTGGCTCCTGCAATCTGCCAGCCAGAAGATGGACAGGTCATTTTTACTTCCAGGGAAGAGGGCCGGTAGTTTGTGTTTGGGGGCCTGAGGCTGGGAGTGGCCGGCTGGATCCTGAAAATGCACCATACTCAGGATGATTGCCAAACCGATGTTGGCACCACTGCCAAGTCGGGCTGGTTTGATAGAGCCATGTGGCTCCTGCAATCTGCCAGCCAGAAGATGGGCAGGTCAGTTTTACTTCCAGGGAAAAGGGCCGTAGTTTGTGTTTGGGGGCTTGTGGCTGGGAGTGGCCGGCTGGCTCCTGAAAATCCACGATACGCAGGATGGTTCCCAGACCCAAGGGGGCCCCAGTGACAAATCGAGCTGGTTTGATAGAGCCAAGTGGCTCCTGCATTCTGCCAGCCAGAAGATGGACAGGTCAGTTTTACTTCCAGGGAAAAGGACCATAGCTTTTTTTGGGGGGTCTGTGGCTGGGAATGGCCGGCTGGCTCCTGAAAATCCACGATACGCAGGATGGTTCCCAGATGAAAGGTGACACCAGTGCCGAATTGGGCTAGTTTGATAGAGCCAAGTGGCTCCTGCAATCTGCCAGCCAGAAGATGGGCAGGTCAGTTTTACTTCCAGGGAAAAGGGCCGTGGTTTTTTTTCGGGGGACTGTGGCTGGGAATGGCCGGCTAGCTCCTGAAAATCCACGCCGCGCAGGATGGTTCCCAGACCCAAGGTGGCACCAGTGCCGAGTCGGTCTGGTTTGATAGAGCCAAGTGGCTCCTGCAATCTGCCAGCCAGAAGATGGGCAGGTCAGTTTTACTTCCAGGGATAAGGGCCGTAGTTTGTGTTTGGGGGCCTGTGGCTGGGAGTGGCAGGCTGGCTCCTGAAAATCCATGCGGCGCTGGATGGTTCCCAAATGAAAAAAATGGCACCAGTGCCAAGTCGGGCTGGTTTGATAGTACCGCGTTGCTCCTGCAATCTGACAGCCAGAAGATGGGCAGGTCAGTTTTACTTCTAGGGATAAGGGCGGAAGTTTTTGTTTGGGGGCCTGTGGCTGTGAGTGGCCGGCTGGCTCCTGAAAATCCCCGATACACAGGATGGTTCCCAGATGAAAGGTGGCACCAGTGCCGCGTCGGGCTGGTTTGATAGAGCCATGTGGCTCCTGCAATCTGCCAGCCAGAAGCGGGGTGGGTGAGTTTTGTTTGCCAGGGAAAATGCCCACAGTTTGTGTTTGGGGGCCTGTGGCTGGGAGTGGCCTGCTGGCTCCTGAAAATCCACTATACTCAGGATGATTCCCAGACCAACGGGGCACCAGTGCCGAGTTGGGCTGGTTTGATAGGGCCAAGTGTCTCCTGCAATCTGCCAGCCAGAAGATGGGCAGGTCAGTTTTACTTCCAGGGAAATGGGTCGTAGTTTTTGTTCGGGGGCCTGTTGCTGGGAGTGGCCGGCTGGCTCCTGAAAATCCACGATACGCAGGATGGTTCCCAGATGAAAGGTGGCACCAGTGCCGAGTCGGGTTAGTTTGATAGAGGCAAGTGGCTCCGGCAATCTGCCAGCCAGAAGATGGGCAGGTCAGTTTTACTTCCAGGGAAAAGGGCCGTAGTTTTTGTTTGGGGGCCTGTGGCTAGGAGTGGCCAGCTGGCTCCTGAAAATCCAGGATACGCACGATGGTTCCCAGATGAAAGGTGGCACCACTGCCGAGTCGGCGATGGTTTGATAGAGCCAAGTGGCTCCTGCAATCTGACAGCCAGAAGATGGGCAGGTCTGTTTTACTTCCAGGGAAAAGGGCCGTTATTTGTGTTTGGGGACCTGTGGCTGAGAATGGCCGGCTGGCTCCTTAAAATCCTCGCCACGCATGATGGTTCCCAGAGCCAAGGTGGCACCAGTGCCGAGTTGGGCTGGTTTGATAGAGCCATGTGGCTCCTGCAATATGCCAGCCAGAAGCGGGGTGTGTGAGTTTTGTTTGCAGGGAAAGGGGCCGTAGTTTGTGTTTGGGGGCCTGTGGCTGGGAGTGGCTGGGTGGCTCCAGAAAATCCACGATACGCAGGATGATTCCCAGACCAAAGGGGCACCAGTGCCGAGTCGGGATGGTTTGATAGAGCCAAGTGTCTCCTGCAATCTGCCAGCCAGAAGCGGGGCGGGTCAGTTTTGTTTGACAGGGTAAAGGGCCGTGGTGTGTGTTGGGAGCCTGTGGCTGGGAGTGATCGGCTGGCTCCTGAAAATCCACGATAGGCAGGATGGTTCCCAGACCCAAAGGGGTACCAGTGCCAAGTCGGGCTGGTTTGATAGAGGCAAGTGGCTCCTGCAATCTGCCAGCCAGAAGATGGGCAGGTCAGTTTTACTTCCAGGGATAAGGGCCATAGTTTGTGTTTGGAGGCCTGTGGCTGGGAGTGGCCGGCTGCCTCCTGAAAATCCACGATACGCAGGAAGGTTCCCAGATGAAAGGTGGCACCAGTGCTGAGTTGGGCTGGTTTGATAGTACCAAGTGTCTCCCGCAATCTGCCAGCCAGACGATGGCCAGGTCAGTTTTACTTCCAGGGAAAAGGGCCGTGATATATGTGTGGGGGCCTGTGGCTGGGAGTGGCCGGCTGGCTCCTGAAAATCCACGATACGCAGGATGGTTCCCAGATGAAAGGTGGCACCAGTGCCGAGTGGGGCTGGTTTGATAGAGCCAAGTGGCTCCTGCAATCTGCCAGCCAGAAGATGGGCAGGTCAGTTTTACTTCCAGGGAAAAGGGCCGTAGTTTTGTTTGGGGGCCTGTGGTTGGGAGTGGCCGTCTGGCTCCTGAAAATCCAAGATAAGCGGGATGGTTCCCAGAAGAATGGTGGCACCTGTGCCAAGGCGGCTGGTTTGATAGGGCCAAGTGTCTCCTGCAATCTGCCAGCCAGAAGCGGGGTGCGTGAGTTTTGTTTGCCAGGGAAAAGGGCCGTGGTTTGTTGTCGGGAGCCTGTGGCTCCGAATGGCCTGCTGGCTCCTGAAAATCCACGATACGTAGGATGGTTCCCAGATGAAAGGTGGCACCTGAGCCGAGTCGGGCTGGTTTGATAGATCCATGTGGCTCCTGCAATCTGCCAGCCAGAAGCGGGGTGGGTGAGTTTTGTTTGCCAGGGCAAATGCCCACAGTTTGTGTTTGGGGGCCTGTGGCTGGGAGTGGCCTGCTGGCTCCTGAAAATCCACGATACGCAGGATGATTCCCAGACCAAAGAGGCACCAGTGCCGAGTTGGGCTGGTGTGATAGAGCCATGTGGCTCCTGCAATCTGTCAGCCAGAAGCGGGGTCGCTGAGTTTTGTTTGCCAGGAAACAAGGCCGTGGTTTTTTTTCCGGGGCCTGTGGCCTGGAATGGCCGGCTGGTTCCTTAAAATCCATGCGGCGCAGGATGGTTCCCAGACCCAAAGGGGTACCAGTGCCAAGTCGGGCTGGTTTGATAGAGGCAAGTGGCTCCTGCAATCTGCCAGCCAGAAGATGGGCAGGTCAGTTTTACTTCCAGGGATAAGGGCCGTAGTTTGTTTTTGGGGACCTGTGGCTGGGAGTGGCCGGCTGGCTCCTGAAAATCCACGATACGCAGGATGGTTCCCAGATGAAAGGTGGCACCAGTGCCAAGTTGGGCTGGTTTGATAGTACCGAGTGGCTCCTGCAATCTGCCAGCCAGAAGGCGGGCCGCTAATATTTTCTTCCAGGGAAAAGGGCCGTGGTATGTGTTTGGGGCCCTGTGGCTGAGAGTGGCTGGCTGGCTCCTGAAAATCCACGACACGCAGGATGGTTCCCAGATGAAAGGTGGCACCAGTGCCGAGTCGGGCTGGTTTGATAGAGCTAAGTGGCTCCTGCAATCTGCCAGCCAGAAGATGGACAGGTCAGTTTTACTTCTGGGGAAGGGGGCCGGTAGTTTGTGTTTGGGGGCCTGTGGCTGGGATTGGCCGGCTGGCTCCTGAAAATGCACGATACTCAGGATGATGGCCAGACCCAAGTTGGCACCACTGTCAAGTCGGGCTGGTTTGATAGAGCCATGTGGCTCCTGCAATCTGCCAGCCAGAAGATGGGCAGGTCAGTTTTACTTCCAGGGAAAAGGGCCGTAGTTTGTGTTTGGGGGCCTGTGGCTGGGAGTGGCCGGCTGGCTCCTGAAAATCCACGATACGCAGGATGGTTCCCAGACCCAAGAGGGCACCAGTGCCAAATCGGGCTGGTTTGATAGAGCCAAGTGGCTCCTGCATTCTGCCAGCCAGAAGATGGACAGGTCAGTTTTACTTCCAGGGAAAAGGACCATAGCTTTTTTTTGGGGGTCTGTAGCTGGGAATGGCCGGCTGGCTCCTGAAAATCCACGATACGCAGGATGGTTCCCAGATGAAAGGTGGCACCAGTGCCGAGTCGGGCTGGTTTGATAGAGCCAAGTGTCTCCTGCAATCTGCCAGCCAGAAGATGGGCAGGTCAGTTTTACTTCCAGGGAAATGGGTCGTAGCTTTTGTTCGGGGGCCTGTGGCTGGGAGTGGCCGGCTGGCTCCTGAAAATCCACGATACGCAGGATGGTTCCCAGATGAAAGGTGGCACCAGTGCCGAGTCGGGCTAGTTTGATAGAGCCAAGTGGCTCCTGCAATCTGCCAGCCAGAAGATGGGCAGGTCAGTTTTACTTCCAGGGAAAAGGGCCGTAGTTTCTGTTTGGAGGCCTGTGGCTAGGAGTGGCCAGCTGGCTCCTGAAAATCCACGATACGCAGGATGGTTCCCAGATGAAATGTGGCACCACTGCCGAGTCGGCGGTGGTTTGATAGAGCCAAGTGGCTCCTGCAATCTGACAGCCAGAAGATGGGCAGGTCTGTTTTACTTCCAGGGAAAAGGGCCGTTATTTGTGTTTGGGGGCCTGTGGCTGAGAATGGCCGGCTGGCTCCTTAAAATCCTCGCCACGCATGATGGTTCCCAGACCCAAGGTGGCACCAGTGACGAGTTGGTCTGGTTTGATAGAGCCATGTGGCTCCTGCAATCTGCCAGCCAGAAGCGGGGTGTGTGAGTTTTGTTTGCAGGGAAAAGGGCCGTAGTTTGTGTTTTGGGGCCTGTGGCTGGGAGTGGCTGGGTGGCTCCAGAAAATCCACGATACGCAGGATGATTCCAAGACCAAAGGGGCACCAGTGCCGAGTCGGGATGGTTTGATACAGCCAAGTGTCTCCTGCAATCTGCCAGCCAGAAGCGGGGCGGGTCAGTTTTGTTTGACAGGGTAAAGGGCCGGGGTGTGTGTTGGGAGCCTGTGGCTGGGAGTGATCGGCTGGCTCCTGAAAATCCACGATACGCAGGATGGTTCCCAGATGAAAGGTGGCACCAGTGCTGAGTCGGGCTGGTTTGATAGTACCAAGTGTCTCCCGAAATCTGCCAGCCAGACGATGGCCAGGTCAGTTTTACTTCCAGGGAAAAGGGCCGTAGTTTTGTTTGGGGGCCTGTGGCTGAGAATGGCCGGCTGGCTCCTTAAAATCCTCGCCGCGCATGATGATTCCCAGATGAAAGGTGGCACCAGTGCCGAGTTGGGCTGGTTTGATAGAGCCATGTGGCTCCTGCAATCTGCCAGCCAGAAGCGGGGTGTGTGAGTTTTGTTTGCAGGGAAAGGGGCCGTAGTTTGTGTTTGGGGGCCTGTGGCTGGGAGTGGCTGGGTGGCTCCTGAAAATCCACGATACGCAGGATGATTCCCAGACCAAAGGGGCACCAGTGCCGAGTCGGGATGGTTTGATAGAGCCATGTGGCTCCTGCAATCTGCCAGCCAGGAGCGGGGCGGGTCAGTTTTGTTTGCCAGGGAAAAGGGATGTGGTTTCTGTTGGGAGCCTGTGGCTGGGAGTGGCCGGCTGGCTCCTGAAAATCCACGATACGTAGGATGGTTCCCAGACCCAAAGGGGTACCAGTGCCAAGTCAGGCTGGTTTGATAGAGGCAAGTGGCTCCTGCAATCTGCCAGCCAGAAGATGGGCAGGTCAGTTTTACTTACAGGGAAAAGGGCCATAGTTTGTGTTTGGAGGCCTGTGGCTGGGAGTGGCCGGCTGGCTCCTGAAAATCCACGATACGCAGGATCGTTCCCAGATGAAAGATGGCACCAGTGCTGAGTCGGGCTGGTTTGATAGTACCAAGTGTCTCCCGAAATCTGCCAGCCAGACGATGGCCAGGTCAGTTTTACTTCCAGGGAAAAGGGCCGTAGTTTTGTTTGGGGGCCTGTGGCTGAGAATGGCCGGCTGGCTCCTTAAAATCCTCGCCGCGCATGATGGTTCCCAGATGAAAGGTGGCACCAGTGCCGAGTTGGGCTGGGTTGATAGAGCCATGTGGCTCCTGCAATCTGCCAGCCAGAAGCGGGGTGTGTGAGTTTTGTTTGCAGGGAAAGGGGCCGTAGTTTGTGTTTGGGGGCCTGTGGCTGGGAGTGGCTGGGTGGCTCCTGAAAATCCACGATACGCAGGATGATTCCCAGACCAAAGGGGCACCAGTGCCGAGTCGGGATGGTTCGATAGCGCCAAGTGTCTCCTGCAATCTGCCAGCCAGGAGCGGGGCGGGTCAGTTTTGTTTGCCAGGGAAAAGGGATGCGGTTTCTGTTGGGAGCCTGTGGCTGGGAGTGGCCGGCTGGCTCCTGAAAATCCACGATACGTAGGATGGTTCCCAGACCCAAAGGGGTACCAGTGCCAAGTCGGGCTGGTTTGATAGAGGCAAGTGGCTCCTGCAATCTGCCAGCCAGAAGATGGTCAGGTCAGTTTTACTTTCAGGGAAAAGGGCCATAGTTTGTGTTTGGAGGCCTGTGGCTGGGAGTGGCCGGCTGGCTCCTGAAAATCCACGATACGCAGGATGGTTCCCAGATGAAAGGTGGCACTAGTGCCGAGTCGGGCTGGTTTGATAGAGCCAAGTGGCTCCTGCAATCTGCCAGCCAGAAGATGGGCAGGTCAGTTTTACTTCCAGGGAAAAGGGCCGTGGTTTTTTTTCGGGGGACTGTGGCTGGGAATGGCCGGCTAGCTCCTGAAAATCCACGGCGCGCAGGATGGTTCCCAGACCCAAGGTGGCACCAGTGCCGAGTCGGTCTGGTTTGATAGAGCCAAGTGGCTCCTGCAATCTGCCAGCCAGAAGATGGGCAGGTCAGTTTTACTTCCAGGGAAAAGGGCCGTAGTTTGTGTTTGGGGGCCTGTGGCTGGGAGTGGCAGGCTGGCTCCTGAAAATCCATGCGGCGCTGGATGGTTCCCAAATGAAAAAAATGGCACCAGTGCCAAGTCGGGCTGGTTTGATAGTACCGCGTTGCTCCTGCAATCTGACAGCCAGAAGATGGGCAGGTCAGTTTTACTTCTAGGGATAAGGGCGGTAGTTTTTGTTTGGGGGCCTGTGGCTGTGAGTGGCCGGCTGGCTCCTGAAAATCCCCGATACACAGGATGGTTCCCAGATGAAAGGTGGCACCAGTGCCGCGTCGGGCTGGTTTGATAGAGCCATGTGGCTCCTGCAATCTGCCAGCCAGAAGCGGGGTGGGTGAGTTTTGTTTGCCAGGGAAAATGCCCACAGTTTGTGTTTGGGGGCCTGTGGCTGGGAGTGGCCTGCTGGCTCCTGAAAATCCACTATACTCAGGATGATTCCCAGACCAACGGGGCACCAGTGCCGAGTTGGGCTGGTTTGATAGGGCCAAGTGTCTCCTGCAATCTGCCAGCCAGAAGATGGGCAGGTCAGTTTTACTTCCAGGGAAATGGGTCGTAGTTTTTGTTCGGGGGCCTGTTGCTGGGAGTGGCCGGCTGGCTCCTGAAAATCCACGATACGCAGGATGGTTCCCAGATGAAAGGTGGCACCAGTGCCGAGTCGGGTTAGTTTGATAGAGGCAAGTGGCTCCGGCAATCTGCCAGCCAGAAGATGGGCAGGTCAGTTTTACTTCCAGGGAAAAGGGCCGTAGTTTTTGTTTGGGGGCCTGTGGCTAGGAGTGGCCAGCTGGCTCCTGAAAATCCAGGATACGCACGATGGTTCCCAGATGAAAGGTGGCACCACTGCCGAGTCGGCGATGGTTTGATAGAGCCAAGTGGCTCCTGCAATCTGACAGCCAGAAGATGGGCAGGTCTGTTTTACTTCCAGGGAAAAGGGCCGTTATTTGTGTTTGGGGACCTGTGGCTGAGAATGGCCGGCTGGCTCCTTAAAATCCTCGCCACGCATGATGGTTCCCAGAGCCAAGGTGGCACCAGTGCCGAGTTGGGCTGGTTTGATAGAGCCATGTGGCTCCTGCAATCTGCCAGCCAGAAGCGGGGTGTGTGAGTTTTGTTTGCAGGGAAAGGGGCCGTAGTTTGTGTTTGGGGGCCTGTGGCTGGGAGTGGCTGGGTGGCTCCAGAAAATCCACGATACGCAGGATGATTCCCAGACCAAAGGGGCACCAGTGCCGAGTCGGGATGGTTTGATAGAGCCAAGTGTCTCCTGCAATCTGCCAGCCAGAAGCGGGGCGGGTCAGTTTTGTTTGACAGGGTAAAGGGCCGTGGTGTGTGTTGGGAGCCTGTGGCTGGGAGTGATCGGCTGGCTCCTGAAAATCCACGATAGGCAGGATGGTTCCCAGACCCAAAGGGGTACCAGTGCCAAGTCGGGCTGGTTTGATAGAGGCAAGTGGCTCCTGCAATCTGCCAGCCAGAAGATGGGCAGGTCAGTTTTACTTCCAGGGATAAGGGCCATAGTTTGTGTTTGGAGGCCTGTGGCTGGGAGTGGCCGGCTGCCTCCTGAAAATCCACGATACGCAGGAAGGTTCCCAGATGAAAGGTGGCACCAGTGCTGAGTTGGGCTGGTTTGATAGTACCAAGTGTCTCCCGCAATCTGCCAGCCAGACGATGGCCAGGTCAGTTTTACTTCCAGGGAAAAGGGCCGTGATATATGTGTGGGGGCCTGTGGCTGGGAGTGGCCGGCTGGCTCCTGAAAATCCACGATACGCAGGATGGTTCCCAGATGAAAGGTGGCACCAGTGCCGAGTGGGGCTGGTTTGATAGAGCCAAGTGGCTCCTGCAATCTGCCAGCCAGAAGATGGGCAGGTCAGTTTTACTTCCAGGGAAAAGGGCCGTAGTTTTGTTTGGGGGCCTGTGGTTGGGAGTGGCCGTCTGGCTCCTGAAAATCCAAGATAAGCGGGATGGTTCCCAGAAGAATGGTGGCACCTGTGCCAAGGCGGCTGGTTTGATAGGGCCAAGTGTCTCCTGCAATCTGCCAGCCAGAAGCGGGGTGCGTGAGTTTTGTTTGCCAGGGAAAAGGGCCGTGGTTTGTTGTCGGGAGCCTGTGGCTCCGAATGGCCTGCTGGCTCCTGAAAATCCACGATACGTAGGATGGTTCCCAGATGAAAGGTGGCACCTGAGCCGAGTCGGGCTGGTTTGATAGATCCATGTGGCTCCTGCAATCTGCCAGCCAGAAGCGGGGTGGGTGAGTTTTGTTTGCCAGGGCAAATGCCCACAGTTTGTGTTTGGGGGCCTGTGGCTGGGAGTGGCCTGCTGGCTCCTGAAAATCCACGATACGCAGGATGATTCCCAGACCAAAGAGGCACCAGTGCCGAGTTGGGCTGGTGTGATAGAGCCATGTGGCTCCTGCAATCTGTCAGCCAGAAGCGGGGTCGCTGAGTTTTGTTTGCCAGGAAAAAAGGCCGTGGTTTTTTTTCCGGGGCCTGTGGCCTGGAATGGCCGGCTGGTTCCTTAAAATCCATGCGGCGCAGGATGGTTCCCAGACCCAAAGGGGTACCAGTGCCAAGTCGGGCTGGTTTGATAGAGGCAAGTGGCTCCTGCAATCTGCCAGCCAGAAGATGGGCAGGTCAGTTTTACTTCCAGGGATAAGGGCCGTAGTTTGTTTTTGGGGATCTCTGGCTGGGAGTGGCCGGCTGGCTCCTGAAAATCCACGATACGCAGGATGGTTCCCAGATGAAAGGTGGCACCAGTGCCAAGTTGGGCTGGTTTGATAGTACCGAGTGGCTCCTGCAATCTGCCAGCCAGAAGGCGGGCCGCTAATATTTTCTTCCAGGGAAAAGGGCCGTGGTATGTGTTTGGGGCCCTGTGGCTGAGAGTGGCTGGCTGGCTCCTGAAAATCCACGACACGCAGGATGGTTCCCAGATGAAAGGTGGCACCAGTGCCGAGTCGGGCTGGTTTGATAGAGCTAAGTGGCTCCTGCAATCTGCCAGCCAGAAGATGGACAGGTCAGTTTTACTTCCAGGGAAAAGGGCCGTAGTTTGTGTTTGGGGGCCTGTGGCTGGGAGTGGCCGGCTGGCTCCTGAAAATCCACGATACGCAGGATGGTTCCCAGACCCAAGAGGGCACCAGTGCCAAATCGGGCTGGTTTGATAGAGCCAAGTGGCTCCTGCATTCTGCCAGCCAGAAGATGGACAGGTCAGTTTTACTTCCAGGGAAAAGGACCATAGCTTTTTTTTGGGGGTCTGTAGCTGGGAATGGCCGGCTGGCTCCTGAAAATCCACGATACGCAGGATGGTTCCCAGATGAAAGGTGGCACCAGTGCCGAGTCGGGCTGGTTTGATAGAGCCAAGTGGCTCCTGCAATCTGCCAGCCAGAAGATGGGCAGGTCAGTTTTACTTCCAGGGAAATGGGTCGTAGCTTTTGTTCGGGGGCCTGTGGCTGGGAGTGGCCGGCTGGCTCCTGAAAATCCACGATACGCAGGATGGTTCCCAGATGAAAGGTGGCACCAGTGCCGAGTCGGGCTAGTTTGATAGAGCCAAGTGGCTCCTGCAATCTGCCAGCCAGAAGATGGGCAGGTCAGTTTTACTTCCAGGGAAAAGGGCCGTAGTTTCTGTTTGGAGGCCTGTGGCTAGGAGTGGCCAGCTGGCTCCTGAAAATCCACGATACGCAGGATGGTTCCCAGATGAAATGTGGCACCACTGCCGAGTCGGCGGTGGTTTGATAGAGCCAAGTGGCTCCTGCAATCTGACAGCCAGAAGATGGGCAGGTCTGTTTTACTTCCAGGGAAAAGGGCCGTTATTTGTGTTTGGGGGCCTGTGGCTGAGAATGGCCGGCTGGCTCCTTAAAATCCTCGCCACGCATGATGGTTCCCAGACCCAAGGTGGCACCAGTGACGAGTTGGTCTGGTTTGATAGAGCCATGTGGCTCCTGCAATCTGCCAGCCAGAAGCGGGGTGTGTGAGTTTTGTTTGCAGGGAAAAGGGCCGTAGTTTGTGTTTTGGGGCCTGTGGCTGGGAGTGGCTGGGTGGCTCCAGAAAATCCACAATACGCAGGATGATTCCAAGACCAAAGGGGCACCAGTGCCGAGTCGGGATGGTTTGATACAGCCAAGTGTCTCCTGCAATCTGCCAGCCAGAAGCGGGGCGGGTCAGTTTTGTTTGACAGGGTAAAGGGCCGTGGTGTGTGTTGGGAGCCTGTGGCTGGGAGTGATCGGCTGGCTCCTGAAAATCCACGATACGCAGGATGGTTCCCAGATGAAAGGTGGCACCAGTGCTGAGTCGGGCTGGTTTGATAGTACCAAGTGTCTCCCGAAATCTGCCAGCCAGACGATGGCCAGGTCAGTTTTACTTCCAGGGAAAAGGGCCGTAGTTTTGTTTGGGGGCCTGTGGCTGAGAATGGCCGGCTGGCTCCTTAAAATCCTCGCCGCGCATGATGATTCCCAGATGAAAGGTGGCACCAGTGCCGAGTTGGGCTGGTTTGATAGAGCCATGTGGCTCCTGCAATCTGCCAGCCAGAAGCGGGGTGTGTGAGTTTTGTTTGCAGGGAAAGGGGCCGTAGTTTGTGTTTGGGGGCCTGTGGCTGGGAGTGGCTGGGTGGCTCCTGAAAATCCACGATACGCAGGATGATTCCCAGACCAAAGGGGCACCAGTGCCGAGTCGGGATGGTTTGATAGAGCCATGTGGCTCCTGCAATCTGCCAGCCAGGAGCGGGGCGGGTCAGTTTTGTTTGCCAGGGAAAAGGGATGTGGTTTCTGTTGGAGCCTGTGGCTGGGAGTGGCCGGCTGGCTCCTGAAAATCCACGATACGTAGGATGGTTCCCAGACCCAAAGGGGTACCAGTGCCAAGTCGGGCTGGTTTGATAGAGGCAAGTGGCTCCTGCAATCTGCCAGCCAGAAGATGGGCAGGTCAGTTTTACTTACAGGGAAAAGGGCCATAGTTTGTGTTTGGAGGCCTGTGGCTGGGAGTGGCCGGCTGGCTCCTGAAAATCCACGATACGCAGGATCGTTCCCAGATGAAAGATGGCACCAGTGCTGAGTCGGGCTGGTTTGATAGTACCAAGTGTCTCCCGAAATCTGCCAGCCAGACGATGGCCAGGTCAGTTTTACTTCCAGGGAAAAGGGCCGTAGTTTTGTTTGGGGGCCTGTGGCTGAGAATGGCCGGCTGGCTCCTTAAAATCCTCGCCGCGCATGATGGTTCCCAGATGAAAGGTGGCACCAGTGCCGAGTTGGGCTGGTTTGATAGAGCCATGTGGCTCCTGCAATCTGCCAGCCAGAAGCGGGGTGTGTGAGTTTTGTTTGCAGGGAAAGGGGCCGTAGTTTGTGTTTGGGGGCCTGTGGCTGGGAGTGGCTGGGTGGCTCCTGAAAATCCACGATACGCAGGATGATTCCCAGACCAAAGGGGCACCAGTGCCGAGTCGGGATGGTTTGATAGCGCCAAGTGTCTCCTGCAATCTGCCCGCCAGGAGCGGGGCGGGTCAGTTTTGTTTGCCAGGGAAAAGGGATGTGGTTTCTGTTGGGAGCCTGTGGCTGGGAGTGGCCGGCTGGCTCCTGAAAATCCACGATACGTAGGATGGTTCCCAGACCCAAAGGGGTACCAGTGCCAAGTCGGGCTGGTTTGATAGAGGCAAGTGGCTCCTGCAATCTGCCAGCCAGAAGATGGTCAGGTCAGTTTTACTTTCAGGGAAAAGGGCCATAGTTTGTGTTTGGAGGCCTGTGGCTGGGAGTGGCCGGCTGGCTCCTGAAAATCCACGATACGCAGGATGGTTCCCAGATGAAATGTGACACCAGTGCCGAATTGGGCTAGTTTGATAGAGCCAAGTGGCTCCTGCAATCTGCCAGCCAGAAGATGGGCAGGTCAGTTTTACTTCCAGGGAAAAGGGCCGTGGTTTTTTTTCGGGGGACTGTGGCTGGGAATGGCCGGCTAGCTCCTGAAAATCCACGGCGCGCAGGATGGTTCCCAGACCCAAGGTGGCACCAGTGCCGAGTCGGTCTGCTTTGATAGAGCCAAGTGGCTCCTGCAATCTGCCAGCCAGAAGATGGGCAGGTCAGTTTTACTTCCAGGGAAAAGGGCCGTAGTTTGTGTTTGGGGGCCTGTGGCTGGGAGTGGCAGGCTGGCTCCTGAAAATCCATGCGGCGCTGGATGGTTCCCAAATGAAAAAAATGGCACCAGTGCCAAGTCGGGCTGGTTTGATAGTACCGCGTTGCTCCTGCAATCTGACAGCCAGAAGATGGGCAGGTCAGTTTTACTTCTAGGGATAAGGGCGGTAGTTTTTGTTTGGGGGCCTGTGGCTGTGAGTGGCCGGCTGGCTCCTGAAAATCCCCGATACACAGGATGGTTCCCAGATGAAAGGTGGCACCAGTGCCGCGTCGGGCTGGTTTGATAGAGCCATGTGGCTCCTGCAATCTGCCAGCCAGAAGCGGGGTGGGTGAGTTTTGTTTGCCAGGGAAAATGCCCACAGTTTGTGTTTGGGGGCCTGTGGCTGGGAGTGGCCTGCTGGCTCCTGAAAATCCACTATACTCAGGATGATTCCCAGACCAACGGGGCACCAGTGCCGAGTTGGGCTGGTTTGATAGGGCCAAGTGTCTCCTGCAATCTGCCAGCCAGAAGATGGGCAGGTCAGTTTTACTTCCAGGGAAATGGGTCGTAGTTTTTGTTCGGGGGCCTGTTGCTGGGAGTGGCCGGCTGGCTCCTGAAAATCCACGATACGCAGGATGGTTCCCAGATGAAAGGTGGCACCAGTGCTGAGTCGGGTTAGTTTGATAGAGGCAAGTGGCTCCGGCAATCTGCCAGCCAGAAGATGGGCAGGTCAGTTTTACTTCCAGGGAAAAGGGCCGTAGTTTTTGTTTGGGGGCCTGTGGCTAGGAGTGGCCAGCTGGCTCCTGAAAATCCAGGATACGCACGATGGTTCCCAGATGAAAGGTGGCACCACTGCCGAGTCGGCGATGGTTTGATAGAGCCAAGTGGCTCCTGCAATCTGACAGCCAGAAGATGGGCAGGTCTGTTTTACTTCCAGGGAAAAGGGCCGTTATTTGTGTTTGGGGACCTGTGGCTGAGAATGGCCGGCTGGCTCCTTAAAATCCTCGCCACGCATGATGGTTCCCAGAGCCAAGGTGGCACCAGTGCCGAGTTGGGCTGGTTTGATAGAGCCATGTGGCTCCTGCAATCTGCCAGCCAGAAGCGGGGTGTGTGAGTTTTGTTTGCAGGGAAAGGGGCCGTAGTTTGTGTTTGGGGGCCTGTGGCTGGGAGTGGCTGGGTGGCTCCAGAAAATCCACGATACGCAGGATGATTCCCAGACCAAAGGGGCACCAGTGCCGAGTCGGGATGGTTTGATAGAGCCAAGTGTCTCCTGCAATCTGCCAGCCAGAAGCGGGGCGGGTCAGTTTTGTTTGACAGGGTAAAGGGCCGTGGTGTGTGTTGGGAGCCTGTGGCTGGGAGTGATCGGCTGGCTCCTGAAAATCCACGATAGGCAGGATGGTTCCCAGACCCAAAGGGGTACCAGTGCCAAGTCGGGCTGGTTTGATAGAGGCAAGTGGCTCCTGCAATCTGCCAGCCAGAAGATGGGCAGGTCAGTTTTACTTCCAGGGATAAGGGCCATAGTTTGTGTTTGGAGGCCTGTGGCTGGGAGTGGCCGGCTGCCTCCTGAAAATCCACGATACGCAGGAAGGTTCCCAGATGAAAGGTGGCACCAGTGCTGAGTTGGGCTGGTTTGATAGTACCAAGTGTCTCCCGCAATCTGCCAGCCAGACGATGGCCAGGTCAGTTTTACTTCCAGGGAAAAGGGCCGTGATATATGTGTGGGGGCCTGTGGCTGGGAGTGGCCGGCTGGCTCCTGAAAATCCACGATACGCAGGATGGTTCCCAGATGAAAGGTGGCACCAGTGCCGAGTGGGGCTGGTTTGATAGAGCCAAGTGGCTCCTGCAATCTGCCAGCCAGAAGATGGGCAGGTCAGTTTTACTTCCAGGGAAAAGGGCCGTAGTTTTGTTTGGGGGCCTGTGGTTGGGAGTGGCCGTCTGGCTCCTGAAAATCCAAGATAAGCGGGATGGTTCCCAGAAGAATGGTGGCACCTGTGCCAAGGCGGCTGGTTTGATAGGGCCAAGTGTCTCCTGCAATCTGCCAGCCAGAAGCGGGGTGCGTGAGTTTTGTTTGCCAGGGCAAATGCCCACAGTTTGTGTTTGGGGGCCTGTGGCTGGGAGTGGCCTGCTGGCTCCTGAAAATCCACGATACGCAGGATGATTCCCAGACCAAAGAGGCACCAGTGCCGAGTTGGGCTGGTGTGATAGAGCCATGTGGCTCCTGCAATCTGTCAGCCAGAAGCGGGGTCGCTGAGTTTTGTTTGCCAGGAAAAAAGGCCGTGGTTTTTTTTCCGGGGCCTGTGGCCTGGAATGGCCGGCTGGTTCCTTAAAATCCATGCGGCGCAGGATGGTTCCCAGACCCAAAGGGGTACCAGTGCCAAGTCGGGCTGGTTTGATAGAGGCAAGTGGCTCCTGCAATCTGCCAGCCAGAAGATGGGCAGGTCAGTTTTACTTCCAGGGATAAGGGCCGTAGTTTGTTTTTGGGGACCTGTGGCTGGGAGTGGCCGGCTGGCTCCTGAAAATCCACGATACGCAGGATGGTTCCCAGATGAAAGGTGGCACCAGTGCCAAGTTGGGCTGGTTTGATAGTACCGAGTGGCTCCTGCAATCTGCCAGCCAGAAGGCGGGCCGCTAATATTTTCTTCCAGGGAAAAGGGCCGTGGTATGTGTTTGGGGCCCTGTGGCTGAGAGTGGCTGGCTGGCTCCTGAAAATCCACGACACGCAGGATGGTTCCCAGATGAAAGGTGGCACCAGTGCCGAGTCGGGCTGGTTTGATAGAGCTAAGTGGCTCCTGCAATCTGCCAGCCAGAAGATGGACAGGTCAGTTTTACTTCTGGGGAAGGGGGCCGGTAGTTTGTGTTTGGGGGCCTGTGGCTGGGATTGGCCGGCTGGCTCCTGAAAATGCACGATACTCAGGATGATGGCCAGACCCAAGTTGGCACCACTGTCAAGTCGGGCTGGTTTGATAGAGCCATGTGGCTCCTGCAATCTGCCAGCCAGAAGATGGGCAGGTCAGTTTTACTTCCAGGGAAAAGGGCCGTAGTTTGTGTTTGGGGGCCTGTGGCTGGGAGTGGCCGGCTGGCTCCTGAAAATCCACGATACGCAGGATGGTTCCCAGACCCAAGAGGGCACCAGTGCCAAATCGGGCTGGTTTGATAGAGCCAAGTGGCTCCTGCATTCTGCCAGCCAGAAGATGGACAGGTCAGTTTTACTTCCAGGGAAAAGGACCATAGCTTTTTTTTGGGGGTCTGTAGCTGGGAATGGCCGGCTGGCTCCTGAAAATCCACGATACGCAGGATGGTTCCCAGATGAAAGGTGGCACCAGTGCCGAGTCGGGCTGGTTTGATAGAGCCAAGTGTCTCCTGCAATCTGCCAGCCAGAAGATGGGCAGGTCAGTTTTACTTCCAGGGAAATGGGTCGTAGCTTTTGTTCGGGGGCCTGTGGCTGGGAGTGGCCGGCTGGCTCCTGAAAATGCACGATACGCAGGATGGTTCCCAGATGAAAGGTGGCACCAGTGCCGAGTCGGGCTAGTTTGATAGAGCCAAGTGGCTCCTGCAATCTGCCAGCCAGAAGATGGGCAGGTCAGTTTTACTTCCAGGGAAAAGGGCCGTAGTTTCTGTTTGGAGGCCTGTGGCTAGGAGTGGCCAGCTGGCTCCTGAAAATCCACGATACGCAGGATGGTTCCCAGATGAAATGTGGCACCACTGCCGAGTCGGCGGTGGTTTGATAGAGCCAAGTGGCTCCTGCAATCTGACAGCCAGAAGATGGGCAGGTCTGTTTTACTTCCAGGGAAAAGGGCCGTTATTTGTGTTTGGGGGCCTGTGGCTGAGAATGGCCGGCTGGCTCCTTAAAATCCTCGCCACGCATGATGGTTCCCAGACCCAAGGTGGCACCAGTGACGAGTTGGTCTGGTTTGATAGAGCCATGTGGCTCCTGCAATCTGCCAGCCAGAAGCGGGGTGTGTGAGTTTTGTTTGCAGGGAAAAGGGCCGTAGTTTGTGTTTTGGGGCCTGTGGCTGGGAGTGGCTGGGTGGCTCCAGAAAATCCACGATACGCAGGATGATTCCAAGACCAAAGGGGCACCAGTGCCGAGTCGGGATGGTTTGATACAGCCAAGTGTCTCCTGCAATCTGCCAGCCAGAAGCGGGGCGGGTCAGTTTTGTTTGCCAGGGTAAAGGGCTGTGGTGTGTGTTGGGAGCCTGTGGTTGGGAGTCATCGGCTGGCTCCTGAAAATCCACGATAGGCAGGATGGTTCCCAGACCCAAAGGGGTACCAGTGCCAAGTCGGGCTGGTTTGATAGAGGCAAGTGGCTCCTGCAATCTGCCAGCCAGAAGATGGGCAGGTCTGTTTTACTTCCAGGGATAAGGGCCATAGTTTGTGTTTGGGGGCCTGTGGCTGGGAGTGGCCGGCTGGCTCCTGAAAATGCACGATACGCATGATGGTTCCCAGATGAAAGGTGGCACCAGTGCTGAGTCGGGCTGGTTTGATAGTACCAAGTGTCTCCCGAAATCTGCCAGCCAGACGATGGCCAGGTTAGTTTTACTTCCAGGGTAAAGGGCCGTGGTATGTGTTTGGGGGCCTGTGGCTGGGAGTGGCCTGATGGCTCCTGAAAATCCACGATACGCAGGATGGTTCCCATATGAAAGGTGGCACCAGTGTTGAGTCGGGCTGGTTTGATAGTACCAAGTGTCTCCCGCAATCTGCCAGCCAGACGATGGGCAGGTCAGGTTTAGTTCCAGGGAAAAGGGCCGTGGTATGTGTTTGGGGGCCTGTGGCTGGGAGTGGCCGGCTGGCTCCTTAAAATCCACGATACGCAGGATGGTTCCCAGATGAAAGGTGGCACCAGTGCCGAGTTGGGCTGGTTTGATAGAGCCATGTGTCTCCTGCAATCTGACAGCCAGAAGATGGGAAGGTCTGTTTTACTTCCAGGGAAAAGGGCCGTAGTTTTTTGTTTGGGGGCCTGTGGTTGGGAGTGGCCAGGTGGCTCCTGAAAATCCACGATACATAGGATGGTTCCCAGATGAAAGGTGGCACCAGTGCCGAGTTGGGCTGGTTTGATAGAGCCATGTGTCTCCTGCAATCTGACAGCCAGAAGATGGGCAGGTCTGTTTTACTTCCAGGGAAATGGGCCGTAGATTTTTGTTTGGGGGCCTGTGGCTGGGAGTGGCCAGCTGGCTCCTGAAAATCCACGATACGCAGGATGGTTCCCAGATGAAAGGTGGCACCACTGCCGAGTCGGGGGTGGTTTGATAGAGCCAAGTGGCTCCTGCAATCTGACAGCCAGAAGATGGGCAGGTCTGTTTTACTTCCAGGGAAAAGGGCTGTAGTTTTGTTTGGGGGCCTGTGGCTGAGAATGGCCGGCTGGCTCCTTAAAATCCTCGCCACGCATGATGGTTCCCAGACCCAAGGTGGCACCAGTGACGAGTTGGTCTGGTTTGATAGAGCCATGTGGCTCCTGCAATCTGCCAGCCAGAAGCGGGGTGTGTGAGTTTTGTTTGCAGGGAAAAGGGCCGTAGTTTGTGTTTTGGGGCCTGTGGCTGGGAGTGGCTGGGTGGCTCCAGAAAATCCACGATACGCAGGATGATTCCAAGACCAAAGGGGCACCAGTGCCGAGTCGGGATGGTTTGATACAGCCAAGTGTCTCCTGCAATCTGCCAGCCAGAAGCGGGGCGGGTCAGTTTTGTTTGCCAGGGTAAAGGGCTGTGGTGTGTGTTGGGAGCCTGTGGTTGGGAGTCATCGGCTGGCTCCTGAAAATCCACGATACGCAGGATGGTTCCCAGACCCAAAGGGGTACCAGTGCCAAGTCGGGCTGGTTTGATAGAGGCAAGTGGCTCCTGCAATCTGCCAGCCAGAAGATGGGCAGGTCTGTTTTACTTCCAGGGATAAGGGCCATAGTTTGTGTTTGGGGGCCTGTGGCTGGGAGTGGCCGGCTGGCTCCTGAAAATGCACGACACGCAGAATGGTTCCCAGATGAAAGGTGGCACTAGTGCCGAGTCGGGCTGGTTTGATAGAGCCAAGTGGCTCCTGCAATCTGCCAGCCAGAAGATGGGCAGGTCTGTTTTACTTCCAGGGAAAAGGGCCGTGGTATGTGTTTGGGGGCCTGTGGTTGGGAGTGGCCGGCTGGCTCAAAAATCCACGATACGCAGGATGGTTCCCAGATGAAAGCTGGCACCAGTGCCGAGTGGGGCTGGTTTGATAGAGCCAAGCGGCTCCTGCAATCTGCCAGCCAGAAGATGGGCGGGTCACTTTTACTTCCAGGGAAAAGGGCCGTAGTTTGTGTTTGGGGGCCTGTGGCAGGGAGTGGCCGGCTGGCACCTGAAATCCACGACACGCAGGATGGTTCCCAGATGAAAGGTGGCACTAGTGCCGAGTCGGGCTGGTTTGATAGAGCCAAGTGGCTCCTGCAATCTGCCAGCCAGAAGATGGGCAGGTCAGTTTTCCTTCCAGGGAAAAGGGCCGTAGTTTTGTTTGGGGGCCTGTGGTTGGGAGTGGCCGGCTGGCTCCTGAAAATCCACGATAAGCGGGATGGTTCCCAGATGAATGGTGGCACCTGTGCCAAGGCGGCTGGTTTGATAGGGCCAAGTGTCTCCTGCAATCTGCCAGCCAGGAGCGGGGTGGGTCAGTTTTGTTTGCCAGGGAAAAGGGCCGTGGTTTGTTTTCAGGAGCCTGTTGCTGGGAATGGCCGGCTGGCTCCTGAAAATCCATGATACGCAGGATGGTTCCCTGATGAAAGGTGGCACCTGAGCCGAGTCGGGCTGGTTTGATAGAGCCATGTGGCTCCTGCAATCTGCCGGCCAGAAGTGGGGTGGGTGAGTTTTGTTTGCCGGGGAAAATGCCCACAGTTTGTGTTTGGGGGCCTGTGGCTGGGAGTGGCCTGCTGGCTCCTGAAAATCCACGATACGCAGGATGATTCCCAGACCCAAGGGGGCACCAGTGCCGAGTCGGGCTGGTTTGATAGAGCCAAGTGGCTCCTGCAATCTGCCAGCCAGAAGCGGGGCGGGTCAGTTTTGTTTGCCAGGGTAAAGGGCCGTCGTGTGTGTTGGGGGCCTGTGGCTGGGAGTGGCCTACTGGATCCTGAAAATCCACGATACGCAGGATGGTTCCCAGACCCAAGGGGGCACGAGTGCCGAGTCGGGCTGGTTTGATAGAGCCCAGTGGATCCTGCAATCTGCCAGCCTGAAGATGGGCAGGTCAGTTTTACTTCCAGGGAAAAGGGCCGTAATTTGTGTTTGGGGGCCTGTGGCTGGGTGTGGCTGGCTGGCTCCTGAAAATCTCCGATACGCAAGATGCTTCCCAAATGAAAAATGGCACCAGTGCCAAGTCGGGCTGGTTTGATAGAGCCAAGTGGCTCCGGCAATCTGACAGCCAGAAGATGGGCAGGTCACTTTTACTTCCAGGGAAAAGGGCCGTAGTTTGTGTTTGGCGGCCTGTGATTGGGAGTGGCAGGCTGGCTCCTGAAAATCCACGATACGCAGGATGATTCCCAGACCAAAGAGGCAGCAGTGCCGAGGCGGTCTGGTTTGATAGAGCCAAGTGGCTCCTGCAATCTGCCAGCCAGGAGCGGGGCGGGTCTGTTTTGTTTGCCAGGGAAAAAGGATGTGGTTTGTGTTTGGGGGCCTGTGGCTGGGAGTGGCCGGCTGGCTCCTGAAAATCCACGATACATAGGATGGTTCCCAGATGAACGGTGGCACTAGTGCCGAGTTGGGCTGGTTTGATAGAGCCATGTGTCTCCTGCAATCTGACAGCCAGAAGATGGGCAGGTCTGTTTTACTTCCGGGGAAAAGGGCCGTAGATTTTTGTTTGGAGGCCTGTGGCTGGATGTGGCCAGCTGGCTCCTGAAAATCCACGATACGCAGGATGGTTCCCAGATGAAAGGTGGCACCAGTGCCGAGTCGGGGGTGGTTTGATAGAGCCAAGTGGCTCCTGCAATCTGACAGCCAGAAGATGGGCAGGTCTGTTTTTCTTCCAGGGAAAAGGGCCGTAGTTTTGTTTGGGGGCCTGTGGCTGAGAATGGCCGGCTGGCTCCTTAAAATCCTCGCCGCGCATGATGGTTCCCCGATGAAAGGTGGCACCAGTGCCGAGTTGGGCTGGTTTGATAGAGCCATGTGGCTCCTGCAATCTGCCAGCCAGAAGCGGGGTGGGTGAGTTTTGTTTGCAGGGAAAGGGGCCGTAGTTTGTGTTTGGGGGCCTGTGGCTGGGAGTGGCTGGGTGGCTCCAGAAAATCCACGATACGCAGGATGGTTCCCAGACCAAAGGGGCACCAGTGCCGAGTCGGGATGGTTTGATAGAGCCAAGTGTCTCCTGCAATCTGCCAGCCAGGAGCGGGGCGGGTCAGTTTTGTTTGCCAGGGAAAAGGGATGTGGTTTCTGTTGGGAGCCTGTGGCTGGGAGTGGCCGGCTGGCTCCTGAAAATCCACGATACGTAGGATGGTTCCCAGACCCAAAGGGGTACCAGTGCCAAGTCGGGCTGGTTTGATAGAGGCAAGTGGCTCCTGCAATCTGCCAGCCAGAAGATGGGCAGGTCAGTTTTACTTTCAGGGAAAAGGGCCATAGATTGTGTTTGGAGGCCTGTGGCTGGGAGTGGCCGGCTGGCTCCTGAAAATCCACGATACGCATGATGGTTCCCAGATGAAAGGTGGCACCAGTGCTGAGTCGGGCTGGTTTGATAGTACCAAGTGTCTCCCGAAATCTGCCAGCCAGACGATGGCCAGGTTAGTTTTACTTCCAGGGTAAAGGGCCGTGGTATGTGTTTGGGGGCCTGTGGCTGGGAGTGGCCTGATGGCTCCTGAAAATCCACGATACGCAGGATGGTTCCCATATGAAAGGTGGCACCAGTGTTGAGTCGGGCTGGTTTGATAGTACCAAGTGTCTCCCGCAATCTGCCAGCCAGACGATGGGCAGGTCAGGTTTAGTTCCAGGGAAAAGGGCCGTGGTATGTGTTTGGGGGCCTGTGGCTGGGAGTGGCCGGCTGGCTCCTTAAAATCCACGATACGCAGGATGGTTCCCAGATGAAAGGTGGCACCAGTGCCGAGTTGGGCTGGTTTGATAGAGCCATGTGTCTCCTGCAATCTGACAGCCAGAAGATGGGAAGGTCTGTTTTACTTCCAGGGAAAAGGGCCGTAGTTTTTTGTTTGGGGGCCTGTGGTTGGGAGTGGCCAGGTGGCTCCTGAAAATCCACGATACATAGGATGGTTCCCAGATGAAAGGTGGCACCAGTGCCGAGTTGGGCTGGTTTGATAGAGCCATGTGTCTCCTGCAATCTGACAGCCAGAAGATGGGCAGGTCTGTTTTACTTCCAGGGAAATGGGCCGTAGATTTTTGTTTGGGGGCCTGTGGCTGGGAGTGGCCAGCTGGCTCCTGAAAATCCACGATACGCAGGATGGTTCCCAGATGAAAGGTGGCACCACTGCCGAGTCGGGGGTGGTTTGATAGAGCCAAGTGGCTCCTGCAATCTGACAGCCAGAAGATGGGCAGGTCTGTTTTACTTCCAGGGAAAAGGGCTGTAGTTTTGTTTGGGGGCCTGTGGCTGAGAATGGCCGGCTGGCTCCTTAAAATCCTCGCCGCGCATGATGATTCCCAGATGAAAGGTGGCACCAGTGCCGAGTTGGGCTGGTTTGATAGAGCCATGTGGCTCCTGCAATCTGCCAGCCAGAAGCGGGGTGTGTGAGTTTTGTTTGCAGGGAAAGGGGCCGTAGTTTGTGTTTGGGGGCCTGTGGCTGGGAGTGGCTGGGTGGCTCCTGAAAATCCACGATACGCAGGATGATTCCCAGACCAAAGGGGCACCAGTGCCGAGTCGGGATGGTTTGATAGAGCCAAGTGTCTCCTGCAATCTGCCAGCCAGAAGCGGGGCGGGTCAGTTTTGTTTGCCAGGGAAAAGGGATGTGGTTTCTGTTGGGAGCCTGTGGCTGGGAGTGGCTGGGTGGCTCATGAAAATCCACGATACGCAGGATGATTCCCAGACCCAAGGGGGCATCAGTGCCAAGTCGGGCTGGATTGATAGAGCCCAGTGGATCCTGCAATCTGCCAGCCTGAAGATGGACAGGTCAGTTTTACTTCCAGGGAAAAGGGCCGTAATTTTTGTTTGGGGGCCTGTGGCTGGGAGTGGCCGGGTGGCTCCTGAAAATCCCCAATACGCAAGATGCTTCCCAAATGAAAAATGGCACCAGTGCCAAGTCGGGCTGGTTTGATAGAGGCAAGTGGCTCCTGCAATCTGCCAGCCAGAAGATGGGCAGGTCAGTTTTACTTCCAGGGAAAAGGGCCGTAGTTTGTGTTTGGGGACCTGTGGCTGGGAGTGGCCGGCTGGCTCCTGAAAATCCACGATAGGCAGGATGGTTCCCATATGAAAGGTGGCACCAGTGCCGAGTGGGGCTGGTTTGATAGAGCCAAGTGTCTCCTGCAATCTGCCATCCATAAGCGGGGTGGGTGAGTTTAGTTTGCCAGGGAATGGGGCCGTAGTTTGTGTTTGGAGGCCTGTGGCTGGGAGAGGCCGGCTGGCTCCTGAAAATCCACGATACGCAGGATGGTTCCCAAATGAAAAAAATGGCAGCAGTGCCAAGTCGGGCTGGTTTGATAGTACCGCGTGGCTCCTGCAATCTGACAGCCAGAAGATGGGCATGTCTGTTTTACTTCCAGGGAAAAGGGCCGTAGTTTGTGTTTGGGGCCCTGTGGCTGGGAATGCCCGGCTGGCTCCTTAAAATCCACGCCGCGCATGATGGTTCCCAGACCCAAGGTGGCACCAGTGCCGAGTTGGGCTGGTTTGATAGAGCCATGTGGCTCCTGCAATCTGTCAGCCAGAAGAGGGGTCGCTGTGTTTTGTTTGCCAGGAAAAAAGGCCGTGGTTTTTTTTCCGGGGCCTGTGGCCCGGAATGGCCGGCTGGTTCCTTAAAATCCACGCCGCGCAGGATGGTTCCCAGATGAAAGCTGGCACCAGTGCCGAGTCGGGCTGTTTTGATAGAGCCAATTGGCTCCTGCAATCTGCCAGCCAGATGATGGGCAGGTCTGTTTTACTTCCAGGGAAAAGGGCCGTAGTTTTTGTTTGGGGACCTGTGGCTGGGAGTGGCCAGCTGGCTCCTGAAAATGCACGATACGCAGGATGGTTCCCAGATGAAAGTTGGCACCAGTGCCAAGTCGGGCTGATTTGATAGTACCGAGTGGCTCCTGCAATCTGCCAGCCAGAAGGCGGGCCGCTAATATTTTCTTCCAGGGAAAATCGCCGTGGTATGTGTTTGGGGCCCTGTGGCTGAGAGTGGCTGGCTGGCTCCTGAAAATCCACGACACGCAGGATTGTTCCCAGACCAAAGAGGCACCAGTGCCGAGTCGGGCTGGTTTGATAGAGCTAAGTGGCTCCTGCAATCTGCCAGCCAGAAGATGGACAGGTCAGTTTTACTTCCGGGGAAGAGGGCCGGTAGTTTGTGTTGGGGGGCCTGAGGCTGGGATTGGCCGGCTGGCTCCTGAAAATGCACGATACTCAGGATGATGGCCAGACCCAAGTTGGCACCACTGCCAAGTCGGGCTGGTTTGATAGAGCCATGTGGCTCCTGCAATCTGCCAGCCAGAAGATGGGCAGGTCAGTTTTACTTCCAGGGAAAAGGACCATAGATATTTTTGGGGGTCTGTGGCTGGGAGTGGCCGGCTGGCTCCTGAAAATCCCCGATACACAGGATGGTTCCCAGATGAAAGGTGGCACCAGTGCCGAGTCGGGCTGGTTTGATAGAGCCAAGTGGCTCCTGCAATCTGCCAACCAGAAGATGGGCAGGTCAGTTTTACTTCCAGGGATAAGGGCCGTTGTTTTTGTTCGGGGGCCTGTGGCTGGGAGTGGCTGGCTGGCTCCTGAAAATCCCCGATACACAGGATGGTTCCCAGATGAAAGGTGGCACCAGTGCCGAGTCGGGCTGGTTTGATAGAGCCAAGTGGTTCCTGCAATCTGCCATCCATAAGCGGGCTGGGTGAGTTTAGTTTGCCAGGGAAAAGGGCCGTGGTTTGTTTTCGGGAGCCTGTGGCTAGGAATGGCCTGCTGGCTCCTGAAAATCCACGACACGCAGGATGGTTCCCAGATGAAAGGTGGCACCAGTGCCGAGTCGGGCTGGTTTGATAGAGCCATGTGGCTCCTGCAATCTGCCAGCGAGAAGCAGGGTGGGTGAGTTTTGTTTGCCAGGGAAAATGCCCACAGTTTGTGTTTGGGGGCTTGTGGCTGGGAGTGGCCTGCTGGCTCCTGAAAATCCACGATACGCAGGATGATTCCCAGACCAAAGGGGCACCAGTGCCGAGTCGGGCTGGTTTGATAGAGCCAAGTGGCTCCTGCAATCTGCCAGCCAGAAGCGGGGCGGGTCAGTTTTGTTTGCCAGGGTAAAGGGCCGTCGTGTGTGTTGGGGGCCTGTGGCTGGGAGTGGCCTACTGGATCCTGAAAATCCACGATACGCAGGATGGTTCCCAGACCCAAGGGGGTACCAGTGCCAAGTTGGGCTGGTTTGATAGAGGCAAGTGGCTCCTGCCATCTGCCAGCCAGAAGATGGGCAGGTCAGTTTTACTTCCAGGGATAAGGGCCGTAGTTTTTGTTCGGGGGCCTGTGGCTGGGAGTGGCCGGCTGGCTCCTGAAAATCCCCAATACACAGGATGGTTCCCAGATGAAAAATGGCACCAGTGCTGAGTCGGGCTGGTTTGATAGAGCCAAGTGGCTCCTGCAATCTGACAGCCAGAAGATGGGCAGGTCAGTTTTACTTCCAGGTAAAACGGCCGTGGTTTGTTTTCGGGGGCCTGTGGCTGGGAATGGCCTGCTGGCTCCTGAAAATCCACGCCGCGCAGGATGGTTCCCAGACCCAAGGTTGCACCAGTGCCGAGTCTGGCTGGTTTGATAGAGCCCAGTGGCTCCTGCAATCTGCCAGCCAGAAGATGGGCAGGTCAGTTTTACTTCCAGGGAAAAGGGCCGTAGTTTGTGTTTGGGGGCCTGTGGCTGGGAGTGGCCGGCTGGCTCCTGAAAATCCATGCGGCGCTGGATGGTTCCCAAATGAAAAAAATGGCACCAGTGCCAAGTCGGGCTGGTTTGATAGTACCGCGTGGCTCCTGCAATCTGACAGCCAGAAGATGGGCATATCTGTTTTACTTCCAGGGAAAAGGGCCGTAGTTTGTGTTTGGGGCCCTGTGGCTGGGAATGGCCGGCTAGCTCCTTAAAATCCACGCCGCGCATGATGGTTCCCAGACCCAAGGTGGCACCAGTGCCGAGTTGGGCTGGTGTGATAGAGCCATGTGGCTCCTGCAATCTGTCAGCCAGAAGCGGGGTCGCTGAGTTTTGTTTGCCAGGAAAAAAGGCCGTGGTTTTTTTTCCGGGGCCTGTGGCCTGGAATGGCCGGCTGGTTCCTTAAAATCCACGCCGCGCAGGATGGTTCCCAGATGAAAGCTGGCACCAGTGCCGAGTCGGGCTGTTTTGATAGAGCCAATTGGCTCCTGCAATCTGCCAGCCAGATGATGGGCAGGTCTGTTTTACTTCCAGGGAAAAGGGCCGTAGTTTGTTTTTGGGGACCTGTGGCTGGGAGAGGCCGGCTGGCTCCTGAAAATCCAGGATACGCAGGATGGTTCCCAGATGAAAGGTGGCACCAGTGCCAAGTCGGGCTGGTTTGATAGAGCCATGTGGCTCCTGCAATCTGCCAGCCAGAAGGCGGGCCGCTAATATTTTCTTCCAGGGAAAATGGCCGTGGTATGTGTTTGGGGCCCTGTGGCTGAGAGTGGCTGGGTGGCTCCTGAAAATCCACGACACGCAGGATGGTTCCCAGATGAAAGGTGGCACCAGTGCCGAGTCGGGCTGGTTTGATAGAGCTAAGTGGCTCCTGCAATCTGCCAGCCAGAAGATGGACAGGTCAGTTTTACTTCCGGGGAAGAGGGCCGGTAGTTTGTGTTGGGGGGCCTGAGGCTGGGATTGGCCGGCTGGCTCCTGAAAATGCACGATACTCAGGATGATGGCCAGACCCAAGTTGGCACCACTGCCAAGTCGGGCTGGTTTGATAGAGCCATGTGGCTCCTGCAATCTGCCAACCAGAAGATGGGCAGGTCAGTTTTACTTCCAGGGAAAAGGACCATAGCTTTTTTTTGGGGTCTGTGGCTGGGAGTGGCCGGCTGGCTCCTGAAAATCCCCGATACACAGGATGGTTCCCAGATGAAAGGTGGCACCAGTGCCGAGTCGGGCTGGTTTGATAGAGCCAAGTGGCTCCTGCAATCTGCCAACCAGAAGATGGGCAGGTCAGTTTTACTTCCAGGGATACGGGCCGTAGTTTTTGTTCGGGGGCCTGTGGCTGGGAGTGGCCGGCTGGCTCCTGAAAATCCCCGATACACAGGATGGTTCCCAGATGAAAGGTGGCACCAGTGCCGAGTCGGGCTGGTTTGATAGAGCCAAGTGGCTCCTGCAATCTGCCATCCATAAGCGGGCTGGGTGAGTTTAGTTTGCCAGGGAAAAGGGCCGTGGTTTGTTTTCGGGAGCCTGTGACTAGGAATGGCCTGCTGGCTCCTGAAAATCCACGACACGCAGGATGGTTCCCAGATGAAAGGTGGCACCAGTGCCGAGTCGGGCTGGTTTGATAGAGCCATGTGGCTCCTGCAATCTGCCAGCCAGAAGCGGGGTGGGTGAGTTTTGTTTGCCAGGGAAAATGCCCACAGTTTGTGTTTGGGGGCCTGTGGCTGGGCGTGGCCTGCTGGCTCCTGAAAATCCACGATACGCAGGATGGTTCCCAGACTAAAGGGGCACCAGTGCCGAGTCGGGATGGTTTGATAGAGCCAAGTGGCTCCTGCAATCTGCCAGCCAGAAGCGGGGCGGGTCAGTTTTGTTTGCCAGGGTAAAGGGCCGTGGTGTGTGTTGGGGGCCTGTGGCTGGGAGTGGCCTACTGGATCCTGAAAATCCACGATACGCAGGATGGTTCCCAGACCCAAGGGGGTACCAGTGCCAAGTCGGGCTGGTTTGATAGAGGCAAGTGGCTCCTGCCATCTGCCAGCCAGAAGATGGGCAGGTCAGTTTTACTTCCAGGGATAAGGGCCGTAGTTTTTGTTCGGGTGCCTGTGGCTGGGAGTGGCCGGCTGGCTCCTGAAAATCCACGATACGCAGGATGGTTCCCAGATCCAAGGGGGCACCAGTGCCAAATCGGGCTGGTTTGATAGAGCCAAGTGGCTCCTGCATTCTGCCAGCCAGAAGATGGACAGGTCAGTTTTCCTTCCAGGGAAAAGGACCATAGCTTTTTTTTGGGGGTCTCTGGCTGGGAATGTCCGGCTGGCTCCTGAAAATCCACGATACGCAGGATGGTTCCCAGATGAAAGGTGGCACCAGTGCCGAGTCGGGCTGGTTTGATAGAGCCAAGTGGCTCCTGCAATCTGCCAGCCAGAAGATGGGCAGGTCAGTTTTACTTCCAGGGAAATGGGTCGTAGTTTTTGTTCGGCGGCCTGTGGCTGGGAGTGGCCGGCTGGCTCCTGAAAATCCACGATACGCAGGATGTTTCCCAGATGAAAGGTGGCACCAGTGCCGAGTCGGGCTAGTTTGATAGAGCCAAGTGGCTCCTGCAATCTGCCAGCCAGAAGATGGGCAGGTCAGTTTTACTTCCAGGGAAAAGGGCCGTAGTTTTTTGTTTGGGGACCTGTGGCTAGGAGTGGCCAGCTGGCTCCTGAGAATCCACGATACGCAGGATGGTTCCCAGATGAAAGGTGGCACCACTGCCGAGTCGGCGGTGGTTTGATAGAGCCAAGTGTCTCCTGCAATCTGACAGCCAGAAGATGGGCAGGTCTGTTTTACTTCCAGGGAAAAGGGCCGTAGTTTGTGTTTGGGGGCCTGTGGCTGAGAATGGCCCGCTGGCTCCTTAAAATCTTCGCCACGCATGATGGTTCCCAGACCCAAAGTGGCACCAGTGCCGAGTTGGGCTGGTTTGATAGAGCCATGTGGCTCCTGCAATCTGCCAGCCAGAAGATGGGCAGGTCAGTTTTACTTCCAGGGAAAAGGGCCGTAGTTTTGTTTGGGGGCCTGTGGTTGGGAGTGGCCAGCTGGCTCCTGAAAATCCACGATAAGCGAGATGGTTCCCAGATGAATGGTGGCACCTGTGCAAAGGCGGCTGGTTTGATAGGGCCAAGTGTCTCCTGCAATCTGCCAGTCAGGAGCGGGGTGGGTGAGTTTTGTTTGCCAGGGAAAATGCCCACAGTTTGTGTTTGGGGGCCTGTGGCTGGGAGTGGCCTGCTGGCTCCTGAAAATCCACGATACGCAGGATGATTCGCAGATCAAAGGGTCACCAGTGCCGAGTCGCGCTGGTTTGATAGAGCCAAGTGGCTCCTGCAATCTGCCAGCCAGAAGCGTGGCGGGTCAGTTTTGTTTGCCAGGGTAAAGGGCCGTGGTGTGTGTTGGGGGCCTGTGGCTGGGAGTGGCCGGCTGGCTCCTGAAAATCCACGATACGCAGGATGGTTCCCAGATGAAAGGTGGCACCAGTGCTGAGTCGGGTTGGTTTGATAGTACCAAGTGTCTCCCGCAATCTGCCAGCCAGACAATGGGCAGGTCAGTTTTACTTCCAGGGATAAGGGCCGTAGTTTTTGTTCGGGGGCCTGTGGCTGGGAGTGGCCGGCTGGCTCCTGAAAATCCACGATACGCAGGATGGTTCCCAGATCCAAGGGGGCACCAGTGCCAAATCGGGCTGGTTTGATAGAGCCAAGTGGCTCCTGCATTCTGCCAGCCAGAAGATGGACAGGTCAGTTTTCCTTCCAGGGAAAAGGACCATAGCTTTTTTTTGGGGGTTTGTGGCTGGGAATGTCCGGCTGGCTCCTGAAAATCCACGATACGCAGGATGGTTCCCAGATGAAAGGTGGCACCAGTGCCGAGTCGGGCTGGTTTGATAGAGCCATGTGCCTCCTGCAATTTGCCAGCCAGAAGCGGGGTGGGTGGGTTTTGTTTCCCTGGGAAAAGGGCCGTAGTTTGAGTTTGGGGGCCTGAGGCTGGGAGTGGCTGGCTGGCTCCTGAAAATCCACGCCGCGCAGGATGGTTTCCAGATGAATGGTGGCACCAATACCAAGTCGTGTATTACCATGTGACTCCTGCAATCTGCCATCCAGAAGCGGGGCAGCTGAGTTTTTTTTCAGGGAAAAGGGCCGTCATTTCTGTTTGGGGTCCTGTAGCTGGTAGGGGCAGCTGGGTCCTGAAAATCCACGATACGCAGGATGGTTTCCAGACCCGTGCTGGCTCCAGTGCAATGTCGGCCTGATTTGACTGCGTCACATATCCCCTGCGTAGCTCAGTTCAAAGAAATCTTGTGTCCTAATGTTCTCACAGAAGACTGTTAAACTTTGTCTATTTTTCTGGATTTGTTTTTTTCTTTTTTCTGTACCTTCTACTTCTCTCCACTGCTTGAGAACTTTGACCATTATGTAAGTTGACCTAATGTAAAATTCTCGTAGTAAAGTAAGAGAAGCCAGTAAAGAAAGGCAAATTTGTTAATTGCAGGTGGAAAGAGGGAGGCCAACGAAAGAAAACAAAAGAACAATAATAATGAAATGCTCCCCTGTCTTCTGTGAAAAGTAGAGGCGCAGACAAGAAAGAGCAAGTGCAAAATTCTCCCTAGAGAAACGCACTTTATCTGACTAAAGTCATTTCCGGTGCATTTCTTGCGTTTTTCTCATGCCAAACATATTAATCTTTGAAGGTGTCCCTTTCCTCTTTCTGGAATACAGCTAGGAAGATGGCTGTGTCATTGCTGACAAGCTGCTATTCTCAGAGGTGTCCAGCTGAAAGTCCTAGATCAATGGATTTCCTCTGTCACTTTGATATGGCATGACTTACAGTTTCAGCAACTGAACTTGCCAGCCTTACAATTCTTTGCCCCTTGAATGGTCAGATAGGCTCCTTGGCAACTGGCATTTGTAAGGACACGAAACTATGCAGAATTTGTACCATGAGATGATGCCAAATGAGTCACGCCGGTAGATTAACTAGGACATGCAAGGCATGAGAGCACAAGAAGAGAGTACACAAGAAGACAGTACAATCTCCTTTTTTCTGAAACACTGTAGAGATCAAATTGAACACAAATCCTCCTGGGCTAGTTCTTGCAAAAGCCTAGGAGTTCTTTTTGTGTTCACACGCCTGGAATATTTAGCTTTGGATCACAGCAGAATGCAGATGACAAAACGAGGCCTTTTAAGTCACATCCAGTATGAAGCAGCATGAAAGAAGAAAGCAGCTGAGAGTGCCAACCCTGCTAGGTAATCTCAGTATTGGTCTTGACATTAGCAGAAATTTGAAATGAGTCTCTGAAAATGACAAAGGAGGCTGAAGAAAAGGGAGCGATGACTCCTCTTGCATAGTGTTTCCTAACAGGGATCTTCAAAATGGAAAGATTGTATCATCCTTTCAACTGAAGGAAGGTATGAAAACAACAGGAAGGAAAGGGCATCACATGCTAGAAAGACTAGGAAAGAAGTACACTGGGCAGTGTACTTCTAGACAGAAAGGCCACTGATGGAAAACCAACTAAACTGGCACCAATGCAGCAGCATTGGACTAAAGCCAGAAATGTCCAGCGCTTCACTCTCTGCCGTTCCATTCAGATGCACACAGCAGCTCTGCAACAGTCCTACTGATCATCTCCTTGGCGAACTTGGAGTTGAGGGTCCGTGGTGAAGCAGAGTCCCCAGCAAGATGCAAAGGAGAGCTGCTTTCTTGCAACTTTGCCTTTATCAGTTCCATAGCTTTAAGCCATAACAAACACCATTCAACCAACCACCATACAGCAAGCTTTGAACACACGACCGTTCTAGAACTTGTTGATCTACCTCTAATTCAGCTGCCTCACCTTCCCACAGTCCTTTTCTACTTAGCCAATGGAATGGGCCTCAGCCCAAGGCCTTCCTTTTGTAAGCTTCTAGCTAGATGCAGCAGCAAACCACTACTTTCTTCTGTGCCAAGACTTCAGGTAGACGATTTGCATCTGCCCTTCCAGTGAAACCTAACGGGGAGAGAAAAGCCTCTCACAGATGTTCAGTCATTCCATTAGCTACACAGGCCAAATCAAAAGAAAAGCCAGCTATGGGTTTGTCTACTTGCTCCTACACAACACCTGCTGCCCTCTGACAATCAACTAGCAGAGAACCAGCAAAACTGAGACTTGAGGCAAACAACCCTTTGAAGGGAATAATGATGTCAGCAATTAAGACAACACATTCCCTGGCTACCGAGATACTTGAAATGTCAGCAAAGGCTGGAGACCAAAGGCTGAACTAATAGGGAAAGGGTAAAAGAATCCCAAGAAAAACATGACCGAAGGTTAAAACAATTCCAAGAAAAACATAGGCAACTGACCTGTTGAAGCCTTCAGGAAATCAGTGGCCGCTGATTTACATAGGCCATTCAAGTTAGTTGACCCGTGCACCTTCCACCCCTTTTTCACCTTTCGGCACCATAGGGTGAATTGTGAGCATGAAATCACAATTCCTTGCATTCTCTTCTTAACTTGACGAGAGAAATTCAGCAACTGAAGTACCTGTTACTGATGTGATACCCAGGAACACCGAGTTGAAGCATTTCATTTTGTTCAAACACAGCTAGCAAATCTAAGGGCACAAGGCTGGCTTCTTTTCATGACAATTTTTCTGTTTTACAACCTGCTCTGATCCTGGTGAAACTTTTTCATTAGCTTCTCTCTAAAAGCAAAAAGTCCAGTTCATTGTCCCATCCTACTGCTGCAAGTAAACCATTTGCATTGCCAAGACCAAAAACGGAATTGGAAGGTACAGAGACGCCCGGAGCTATGAGCAGATACGGGGCACATTTCGGTAGAAGCCGCCGACTGCAGTGCACTGTGACCAGCACAATCGCCTTTTCGCGAAGAAGCCGCTTCTTCGCCTCTGGAAGCCGGAGAGAGCGGCTACCTCTGAAAGCTGAAGAATGAAGCTGCACAACAGTGGGATTGTGTGCACAGCTTGCACACTGATCCAAAACAGTACCTTACCACTCTCCAACTTTTCCAAACACATGAACATTCTGTTGGAAAGTGTTTTGGACAACTTTCTTTTTCCTCCTGCAAAACACACTGCAGACTTCGCTGCAACATGTAAAATCCGATGGGAGATGTTTTCTATGCTGGCACAGTTTTTCCTTGCCAGACATAGTGGAAAAGCTTTTTGCAATGATGTAGACCACAAAAGACGCTAAAGACGAAGGTACGCAGCTCCCCGGAGCTATGCCCCGGTCCCGGGCACAATTCGGCAGATGCCGCCGCACTGGAGAGCGCTGTGACCGGTACAATAGCCTTTGCGCGCAGAAGCCGATTCTTCGCCTCCGGGAGCCGGCGAGACCAGTAGCTTCGGAAAGGTGAGAATAAGGCTGCACAACACTGGGATAGTGTGTGCAGCTTGCCAACTGATAAAAAACAGTACGTTAAAACTCTCCTACCTTTACCAAACACGTGAGCATTCGGTTGGAAGGTGTTTTGGAAAACTTTCTTTTTCTTCGTGCAAAACACTCAGCAGAGCTCTCTGCAACATGTACAACACCATGAGAGATGTTTTCTCTGCTGGCACAGTTTCTACTTGCCAGGATTAGTGGAAAGGATCTTTGCAATGATATAGACCACAAAAGACGCTAAAGACGAAATATGGAGCTCCCCGGAGCTAAGCGCCGGTCCAGGGCACATTTCGGAAGAAGCCGCCGCACTGGAGTGCACTGTGACCGGCACAATCGCCTTTGCGCGAAGAAGCCGATTCATCGTCTCCGGGAGCCGGAGACAACGGCTGCTTTCAAAAGGTGAGGAATGAAGCTGCACAAGACTGGGATACTGTGTGCAGCTTGCAAACTGATAGAAAACAGTACCTTACCACTTTCCTACCTTTTCCAAACACATGAACATTCGATTGGGAAGGTGTTTTGGAAAACTTTCTTTTTCTTCGTGCAAAACACTCAGCAGAGCTCTCAGCAACATGTAAAACACGATGGGAGATGTTTTCTGTGCAGGCACAGTTTCTCATTACCAGACATAGTGGAAATGCTTTTAGTAGTGATGTAGAACACAAGAGACGCTAAAGTCGAAATACAGAGTTCCCCGGAGCTAAGCGCCGGGCCCGGGCGCATTTCGGAAGAAGCCGCCGCACTGGAGTGCACTGTGACCGGCACAATCGCCTTTGCGCGAAGAAGCCGATTCTTCGCCTCCGGGAGCCGGACAGAGCGGCTGCTTCGGAAAGGTGGAAATGAAGCTGCAGAACACGGGGATAGTGTGCGCAGGTTGCAAACTGATAAAAAACACTACCTTACCACTTTCCTACCTTTTCCAAACACATGAATATTTGATTGGAAGGTGTTTTGGAAAACTTTCTTTTTCTTACTGCAAAACATTCTGCAGAGGTCTCTAAACAAGTAAAACACGATGGGAGATGTTTTCTGTGCAGGCACAGTTTCTACTTGACAGACATAGTGGAAAGGATCTTTGCAATGATATAGACCACAAAAGACGCTAAAGACGAAATATGGAGCTCCCCGGAGCTAAGCGCCGGTCCCGGGCACATTTCGGAAGAAGCTGCCGCACTGGAGTGCACTGTGACCGGCACAATCGCCTTTGCGCGAAGAAGCCGCCTCTTCGTCTCCGGGAGCCAGAGAGAGCGGCTGCTTTCAAAAGAAGAAGAATGAAGCTGCACAACACTGGGATAGTGTGCGCAGCTTGCAAACTGATAGAAAACACTACCTTACCACTTTCCTACCTTTTCCAAACATATGAATATTCGGTTAGAAGGTGTTTTCAACAACTTTATTTTCTTCGTGCAAAACACTCAGCAGAGCTCTCTGCAACATGTAAAACATGATGGGAGATGTTTTCTGTGCAGGCACAGTTTCTCCTTGCCAGACATAGTGGAAATGCTTTTAGTAGTGATGTAGAACACAAAAGACGCTAAAGACGAAGGTACGGAGCTCCCTGGAGTTAAGCGCCCGTCCCGGGTACATTTCGGAAGAAGCTGCCGCACTGGAGTGCACTGTGACCGGCACAATCGCCTTTGCGCGAAGAAGCCGATTCTTCGTCTCCGTGAGCCGGAGAGAGCGGCTGCTTTCAAAAGGTGAAGAATGAAGCTGCACATCACTGGGATAGTGTGTGCAGCTTGCCAACTGATAAAAAACAGTACCTTACCACTTTCCTACCTTTTCCAAACACATGAACATTCGATTGGAAGGTGTTTTGGAAAACTTTCTTTTTCTTCGTGCAAAACACTCAGCAGAGCTCTCTGCAACATGTAAAACATGATGGGAGATGTTTTCTGTGCAGGCACAGTTTCTCCATGCCAGACATAGTGGAAAGGATCTTTGCAATGATATAGACCACAAAAGACGCTAAAGACGAAATATGGAGCTCCCCGGAGCTAAGCGCCGGTCCCGGGTACATTTCGGAAGAAGCTGCCGCACTGGAGTGCACTGTGACCGGCACAATCGCCTTCGAGCGAAGAAGCCGCCTCTTCGTCTCCGGGAGCCGGAGAGAGCGGCTGCTTTCAAAAGGTGAAAAATGAAGCTGCACAACACGGGGATAGTGTGCGCAGCTTGCAAACTGATAGAAAACAGTACCTTACCACTTTCTTACCTTTTCCAAACATATGAATATTCGGTTAGAAGGTGTTTTCAACAACTTTATTTTCCTCGTTCAAAGCACTCAGCAGAGCTCTCTGCAACATGTAAAACATGATGGGAGATGTTTTCTGTGCAGGCACAGTTTCTCCTTGCCAGACATAGTGGAAATGCTTTTAGTAGTGATGTAGAACACAAGAGACGCTAAAGTCGAAATACAGAGTTCCCCGGAGCTAAGCGCCGGGCCCGGGTACATTTCGGCAGATGCCGCCGCACTGGAGTGCACTGTGACCGGCACAATCGCCTTTGCGCGAAGAAGCCGATTCTTCGCCTCCGGGAGCCGGAGAGAGCGGCTGCTTTCAAAAGGTGAAGAATGAAGCTGCACATCACTGGGATAGTGTGTGCAGCTTGCCAACTGATAGAAAACAGTACCTTACCACTCCTACCCTTTCCAAACACATGAACATTCGATTGGAAGGTGTTTTGGAAAACTTTCTTTTTCTTCGTGCAAAACACTCAGCAGAGCTCTCTGCAACATGTAAAACACCATGAGAGATGTTTTCTGTGCAGGCACAGTTTCTCATTACCAGACATAGTGGAAAAGCGTTTTGCAGTGATATAGACCACAAAAGTCCCGGAAGAAGAAGGTACGGATGTCCCCGGAGCTAAGCGCCGGTCCCGGGCGCATTTCGGAAGAAGCCGCCGCACTGGAGTGCACTGTGACCGGCACAATCGCCTTTGCGCGAAGAAGCCGATTCTTCGCCTCCGGGAGCCGGACAGAGCGGCTGCTTCGGAAAGGTGGAAATGAAGCTGCACAACACGGGGATAGTGTGCGCAGGTTGCAAACTGATAAAAAACACTACCTTACCACTTTCCTACCTTTTCCAAACACATGAATATTTGATTGGAAGGTGTTTTGGAAAACTTTCTTTTTCTTACTGCAAAACATTCTGCAGAGGTCTCAAAACAAGTAAAACACGATGGGAGATGTTTTCTGTGCTGGCACAGTTTCTCCATGCCAGACATAGTGGAAAGGATCTTTGCAATGATATAGACCACAAAAGACGCTAAAGACGAAATATGGAGCTCCCCGGAGCTAAGCGCCGGTCCCGGGTACATTTCGGAAGAAGCTGCCGCACTGGAGTGCACTGTGACCGGCACAATCGCCTTTGCGCGAAGAAGCCGCCTCTTCGTCTCCGGGAGCCAGAGAGAGCGGCTGCTTTCAAAAGGAGAGGAATGAAGCTGCACAACACTGGGATAGTGTGCGCAGCTTGCAAACTGATAGAAAACAGTACCTTACCACTTTCCTACCTTTTCCAAACATATGAATATTCGGTTAGAAGGTGTTTTCAACAACTTTATTTTCTTCGTGCAAAACACTCAGCAGAGCTCTCTGCAACATGTAAAACATGATGGGAGATGTTTTCTGTGCAGGCACAGTTTCTCCATGCCAGACATAGTGGAAAGGATCTTTGCAATGATATAGACCACAAAAGACGCTAAAGACGAAATATGGAGCTCCCCGGAGCTAAGCGCCGGTCCCGGGTACATTTCGGAAGAAGCTGCCGCACTGGAGTGCACTGTGACCGGCACAATCGCCTTCGAGCGAAGAAGCCGCCTCTTCGTCTCCGGGAGCCGGAGAGAGCGGCTGCTTTCAAAAGGTGAAAAATGAAGCTGCACAACACGGGGATAGTGTGCGCAGCTTGCAAACTGATAGAAAACAGTACCTTACCACTTTCCTACCTTTTCCAAACATATGAATATTCGGTTAGAAGGTGTTTTCAACAACTTTATTTTCCTCGTTCAAAGCACTCAGCAGAGCTCTCTGCAACATGTAAAACACCACGGGAGATGTTTTCTGTGCAGGCACAGTTTCTCCATGCCAGACATAGTGGAAATGCTTTTAGTAGTGATGTAGAACACAAGAGACGCTAAAGTCGAAATACAGAGTTCCCCGGAGCTAAGCGCCGGGCCCGGGCGCATTTCGGAAGAAGCCGCCGCACTGGAGTGCATTGTGACCGGCACAATCGCCTTTGCGCGAAGAAGCCGATTCTTCGTCTCCGGGAGCCGGAGAGAGCGGCTGCTTCGGAAAAGTGAAGAATGTAGCTGCACAACACTGGGATAGTGTGCGCAGCTTGCAAACTGATAAAAAACACTACCTTACCACTTTCCTACCTTTTCCAAACACATGAATATTGGATTGGAAGGTGTTTTGGACAACTTTATTTTTCTTCTTGCAAAACATTCTGCAGAGGTCTCTAAACAAGTAAAACACGATGGGAGATGTTTTCTGTGCTGGCACAGTTTCTCCATGCCAGACATAGTGGAAAGGATCTTTGCAATGATATAGACCACAAAAGACGCTAAAGACGAAATATGGAGCTCCCCGGAGCTAAGCGCCGGTCCCGGGTACATTTCGGAAGAAGCTGCCGCACTGGAGTGCACTGTGACCGGCACAATCGCCTTTGCGCGAAGAAGCCGCCTCTTCGTCTCCGGGAGCCGGAGAGAGCGGCTGCTTTCAAAAGGAGAGGAATGAAGCTGCACAACACGGGGATAGTGTGCGCAGCTTGCAAACTGATAGAAAACAGTACCTTACCACTTTCCTACCTTTTCCAAACATATGAATATTCGGTTAGAAGGTGTTTTCAACAACTTTATTTTCTTCGTGCAAAACACTCAGCAGAGCTCTCTGCAACATGTAAAACATGATGGGAGATGTTTTCTGTGCAGGCACAGTTTCTCCTTGCCAGACATAGTGGAAATGCTTTTAGTAGTGATGTAGAACACAAGAGACGCTAAAGTCGAAATACAGAGTTCCCCGGAGCTAAGCGCCGGGCCCGGGCGCATTTCGGAAGAAGCCGCCGCACTGGAGTGCACTGTGACCGGCACAATCGCCTTTGGGCGAAGAGGCCGCCTCTTCGTCTCGGGGAACGGAGTGAGCGGCTGCTTCGGAAAGGTGGGAATGAAGCTGCACAACACTGGGATAGTGTGCGCAGCTTGCAAACTGATAGAAAACACTACCTTACCACTTTCCTACCTTTTCCAAACATATGAATATTGGGTTGGAAGGTGTTTTGGACAACTTTGTTTTTCTTCGTGCAAAACACTCAGCAGAGCTCTCTGCAACATGTAAAACACCACGGGAGATGTTTTCTGTGCAGGCACAGTTTCTCCATGCCAGACATAGTGGAAAAGCTTTTTGCAATGATGTAGACCACAAAAGACGCTAAAGACGAAGGTACGGAGCTCCCTGGAGCTAAGCGCCGGTCCCGGGTACATTTCGGAAGAAGCTGCCGCACTGGGGTGCACTGTGACCGGCACAATCGCCTTCGAGCGAAGAAGCCGCCTCTTCGTCTCCGTGAGCCGGAGAGAGCGGCTGCTTTCAAAAGGTGAAGAATGAAGCTGCACATCACTGGGATAGTGTGTGCAGCTTGCCAACTGATAAAAAACAGTACCTTACCACTTTCCTACCTTTTCCAAACACATGAACATTCGATTGGAAGGTGTTTTGGAAAACTTTCTTTTTCTTCGTGCAAAACACTCAGCAGAGCTCTCTGCAACATGTAAAACATGATGGGAGATGTTTTCTGTGCAGGCACAGTTTCTCCATGCCAGACATAGTGGAAAGGATCTTTGCAATGATATAGACCACAAAAGACGCTAAAGACGAAATATGGAGCTCCCCGGAGCTAAGCGCCGGTCCCGGGTACATTTCGGAAGAAGCTGCCGCACTGGAGTGCACTGTGACCGGCACAATCGCCTTCGAGCGAAGAAGCCGCCTCTTCGTCTCCGGGAGCCGGAGAGAGCGGCTGCTTTCAAAAGGTGAAAAATGAAGCTGCACAACACGGGGATAGTGTGCGCAGCTTGCAAACTGATAGAAAACAGTACCTTACCACTTTCTTACCTTTTCCAAACATATGAATATTCGGTTAGAAGGTGTTTTCAACAACTTTATTTTCCTCGTTCAAAGCACTCAGCAGAGCTCTCTGCAACATGTAAAACATGATGGGAGATGTTTTCTGTGCAGGCACAGTTTCTCCTTGCCAGACATAGTGGAAATGCTTTTAGTAGTGATGTAGAACACAAGAGACGCTAAAGTCGAAATACAGAGTTCCCCGGAGCTAAGCGCCGGGCCCGGGTACATTTCGGCAGATGCCGCCGCACTGGAGTGCACTGTGACCGGCACAATCGCCTTTGCGCGAAGAAGCCGATTCTTCGCCTCCGGGAGCCGGAGAGAGCGGCTGCTTTCAAAAGGTGAAGAATGAAGCTGCACATCACTGGGATAGTGTGTGCAGCTTGCCAACTGATAGAAAACAGTACCTTACCACTCCTACCCTTTCCAAACACATGAACATTCGATTGGAAGGTGTTTTGGAAAACTTTCTTTTTCTTCGTGCAAAACACTCAGCAGAGCTCTCTGCAACATGTAAAACACCATGAGAGATGTTTTCTGTGCAGGCACAGTTTCTCATTACCAGACATAGTGGAAAAGCGTTTTGCAGTGATATAGACCACAAAAGTCCCGGAAGAAGAAGGTACGGATGTCCCCGGAGCTAAGCGCCGGTCCCGGGCGCATTTCGGAAGAAGCCGCCGCACTGGAGTGCACTGTGACCGGCACAATCGCCTTTGCGCGAAGAAGCCGATTCTTCGCCTCCGGGAGCCGGACAGAGCGGCTGCTTCGGAAAGGTGGAAATGAAGCTGCACAACACGGGGATAGTGTGCGCAGGTTGCAAACTGATAAAAAACACTACCTTACCACTTTCCTACCTTTTCCAAACACATGAATATTTGATTGGAAGGTGTTTTGGAAAACTTTCTTTTTCTTACTGCAAAACATTCTGCAGAGGTCTCAAAACAAGTAAAACACGATGGGAGATGTTTTCTGTGCTGGCACAGTTTCTCCATGCCAGACATAGTGGAAAGGATCTTTGCAATGATATAGACCACAAAAGACGCTAAAGACGAAATATGGAGCTCCCCGGAGCTAAGCGCCGGTCCCGGGTACATTTCGGAAGAAGCTGCCGCACTGGAGTGCACTGTGACCGGCACAATCGCCTTTGCGCGAAGAAGCCGCCTCTTCGTCTCCGGGAGCCAGAGAGAGCGGCTGCTTTCAAAAGGAGAGGAATGAAGCTGCACAACACTGGGATAGTGTGCGCAGCTTGCAAACTGATAGAAAACAGTACCTTACCACTTTCCTACCTTTTCCAAACATATGAATATTCGGTTAGAAGGTGTTTTCAACAACTTTATTTTCTTCGTGCAAAACACTCAGCAGAGCTCTCTGCAACATGTAAAACATGATGGGAGATGTTTTCTGTGCAGGCACAGTTTCTCCATGCCAGACATAGTGGAAAGGATCTTTGCAATGATATAGACCACAAAAGACGCTAAAGACGAAATATGGAGCTCCCCGGAGCTAAGCGCCGGTCCCGGGTACATTTCGGAAGAAGCTGCCGCACTGGAGTGCACTGTGACCGGCACAATCGCCTTTGCGCGAAGAAGCCGCCTCTTCGTCTCCGGGAGCCGGAGAGAGCGGCTGCTTTCAAAAGGTGAAAAATGAAGCTGCACAACACGGGGATAGTGTGCGCAGCTTGCAAACTGATAGAAAACAGTACCTTACCACTTTCCTACCTTTTCCAAACATATGAATATTCGGTTAGAAGGTGTTTTCAACAACTTTATTTTCCTCGTTCAAAGCACTCAGCAGAGCTCTCTGCAACATGTAAAACACCACGGGAGATGTTTTCTGTGCAGGCACAGTTTCTCCATGCCAGACATAGTGGAAATGCTTTTAGTAGTGATGTAGAACACAAGAGACGCTAAAGTCGAAATACAGAGTTCCCCGGAGCTAAGCGCCGGGCCCGGGCGCATTTCGGAAGAAGCCGCCGCACTGGAGTGCATTGTGACCGGCACAATCGCCTTTGCGCGAAGAAGCCGATTCTTCGTCTCCGGGAGCCGGAGAGAGCGGCTGCTTCGGAAAAGTGAAGAATGTAGCTGCACAACACTGGGATAGTGTGCGCAGCTTGCAAACTGATAAAAAACACTACCTTACCACTTTCCTACCTTTTCCAAACACATGAATATTGGATTGGAAGGTGTTTTGGACAACTTTATTTTTCTTCTTGCAAAACATTCTGCAGAGGTCTCTAAACAAGTAAAACACGATGGGAGATGTTTTCTGTGCTGGCACAGTTTCTCCATGCCAGACATAGTGGAAAGGATCTTTGCAATGATATAGACCACAAAAGACGCTAAAGACGAAATATGGAGCTCCCCGGAGCTAAGCGCCGGTCCCGGGTACATTTCGGAAGAAGCTGCCGCACTGGAGTGCACTGTGACCGGCACAATCGCCTTTGCGCGAAGAAGCCGCCTCTTCGTCTCCGGGAGCCGGAGAGAGCGGCTGCTTTCAAAAGGAGAGGAATGAAGCTGCACAACACGGGGATAGTGTGCGCAGCTTGCAAACTGATAGAAAACAGTACCTTACCACTTTCCTACCTTTTCCAAACATATGAATATTCGGTTAGAAGGTGTTTTCAACAACTTTATTTTCTTCGTGCAAAACACTCAGCAGAGCTCTCTGCAACATGTAAAACATGATGGGAGATGTTTTCTGTGCAGGCACAGTTTCTCCTTGCCAGACATAGTGGAAATGCTTTTAGTAGTGATGTAGAACACAAGAGACGCTAAAGTCGAAATACAGAGTTCCCCGGAGCTAAGCGCCGGGCCCGGGCGCATTTCGGAAGAAGCCGCCGCACTGGAGTGCACTGTGACCGGCACAATCGCCTTTGCGCGAAGAGGCCGCCTCTTCGTCTCGGGGAACGGAGTGAGCGGCTGCTTCGGAAAGGTGGGAATGAAGCTGCACAACACTGGGATAGTGTGCGCAGCTTGCAAACTGATAGAAAACACTACCTTACCACTTTCCTACCTTTTCCAAACATATGAATATTGGGTTGGAAGGTGTTTTGGACAACTTTGTTTTTCTTCGTGCAAAACACTCAGCAGAGCTCTCTGCAACATGTAAAACACCACGGGAGATGTTTTCTGTGCAGGCACAGTTTCTCCATGCCAGACATAGTGGAAAAGCTTTTTGCAATGATGTAGACCACAAAAGACGCTAAAGACGAAGGTACGGAGCTCCCTGGAGCTAAGCGCCGGTCCCGGGTACATTTCGGAAGAAGCTGCCGCACTGGGGTGCACTGTGACCGGCACAATCGCCTTCGAGCGAAGAAGCCGCCTCTTCGTCTCCGTGAGCCGGAGAGAGCGGCTGCTTTCAAAAGGTGAAGAATGAAGCTGCACATCACTGGGATAGTGTGTGCAGCTTGCCAACTGATAAAAAACAGTACCTTACCACTTTCCTACCTTTTCCAAACACATGAACATTCGATTGGAAGGTGTTTTGGAAAACTTTCTTTTTCTTCGTGCAAAACACTCAGCAGAGCTCTCTGCAACATGTAAAACATGATGAGAGATGTTTTCTGTGCAGGCACAGTTTCTCCATGCCAGACATAGTGGAAAGGATCTTTGCAATGATATAGACCACAAAAGACGCTAAAGACGAAATATGGAGCTCCCCGGAGCTAAGCGCCGGTCCCGGGTACATTTCGGAAGAAGCTGCCGCATTGGAGTGCACTGTGACCGGCACAATCGCCTTTGCGCGAAGAAGCCGCCTCTTCGTCTCCGGGAGCCGGAGAGAGCGGCTGCTTTCAAAAGGAGAGGAATGAAGCTGCACAACACTGGGATAGTGTGCGCAGCTTGCAAACTGATAGAAAACACTACCTTACCACTTTCCTACCTTTTCCAAACATATGAATATTCGGTTAGAAGGTGTTTTCAACAACTTTATTTTCTTCGTGCAAAACACTCAGCAGAGCTCTCTGCAACATGTAAAACATGATGGGAGATGTTTTCTGTGCAGGCACAGTTTCTCCTTGCCAGACATAGTGGAAATGCTTTTAGTAGTGATGTAGAACACAAGAGACGCTAAAGTCGAAATACAGAGTTCCCCGGAGCTAAGCGCCGGGCCCGGGCGCATTTCGGAAGAAGCCGCCGCACTGGAGTGCACTGTGACCGGCACAATCGCCTTTGCGCGAAGAAGCCGCCTGTTCGTCTCCGGGGACCGGAGAGAGCGGCTGCTTCGGAAAGGTGGGAATGAAGCTGCACAACACTGGGATAGTGTGCGCAGCTTGCAAACTGATAGAAAACACTACCTTACCACTTTCCTACCTTTTCCAAACATATGAATATTGGGTTGGAAGGTGTTTTGGACAACTTTCTTTTTCTTCGTGCAAAACACTCAGCAGAGCTCTCTGCAACATGTAAAACATGATGGGAGATGTTTTCTGTGCAGGCACAGTTTCTCCATGCCAGACATAGTGGAAAAGCTTTTTGCAATGATGTAGACCACAAAAGCCGCTAAAGACGAAGGTACGGAGCTCCCTGGAGCTAAGCGCCGGTCCCGGGTACATTTCGGAAGAAGCTGCCGCACTGGGGTGCACTGTGACCGGCACAATCGCCTTCGAGCGAAGAAGCCGCCTCTTCGTCTCCGTGAGCCGGAGAGAGCGGCTGCTTTCAAAAGGTGAAGAATGAAGCTGCACATCACTGGGATAGTGTGTGCAGCTTGCCAACTGATAAAAAACAGTACCTTACCACTTTCCTACCTTTTCCAAACACATGAACATTCGATTGGAAGGTGTTTTGGAAAACTTTCTTTTTCTTCGTGCAAAACACTCAGCAGAGCTCTCTGCAACATGTAAAACATGATGAGAGATGTTTTCTGTGCAGGCACAGTTTCTCCATGCCAGACATAGTGGAAAGGATCTTTGCAATGATATAGACCACAAAAGACGCTAAAGACGAAATATGGAGCTCCCCGGAGCTAAGCGCCGGTCCCGGGTACATTTCGGAAGAAGCTGCCGCACTGGAGTGCACTGTGACCGGCACAATCGCCTTTGCGCGAAGAAGCCGCCTCTTCGTCTCCGTGAGCCGGAGAGAGCGGCTGCTTTCAAAAGGTGAAAAATGAAGCTGCACAACACGGGGATAGTGTGCGCAGCTTGCAAACTGATAGAAAACAGTACCTTACCACTTTCCTACCTTTTCCAAACATATGAATATTCGGTTAGAAGGTGTTTTCAACAACTTTATTTTCCTCGTTCAAAGCACTCAGCAGAGCTCTCTGCAACATGTAAAACATGATGGGAGATGTTTTCTGTGCAGGCACAGTTTCTCCTTGCCAGACATAGTGGAAATGCTTTTAGTAGTGATGTAAAACACAAGAGACGCTAAAGTCGAAATACAGAGTTCCCCGGAGCTAAGCGCCGGGCCCGGGCGCATTTCGGAAGAAGCCGCCGCACTGGAGTGCACTGTGACCGGCACAATCGCCTTTGCGCGAAGAAGCCTATTCTTCGCCTCTGGGAGCCGGAGAGAGCGGCTGCTTTCAAAAGGTGAAGAATGAAGCTGCACATCACTGGGATAGTGTGCGCAGGTTGCAAACTGATAGAAAACAGTACCTTACAACTCTCCTAGCTTTTCCAAACACATGAATATTTGATTGGAAGGTGTTTTGGAAAACTTTCTTTTTCTTCGTGCAAAACACTCAGCAGAGCTCTCTGCAACATGTAAAACACCACGGGAGATGTTTTCTGTGCAGGCACAGTTTCTCCATGCCAGACATAGCGGAAAAGCTTTTTGCAGTGATGTAGACCACAAAAGTCCCGAAAGCAACAGGTACGGATGTCCCCGGAGCTTAGCGCCGGGCCCGGGCACATTTCGGCAGATGCCGCCGCACTGGAGTGCACTGTGACCGGCACAATCGCCTTTGCGCGAAGAAGCCGATTCTTCGCCTCCGGGAGCCGGAGAGAGCGGCTGCTTTCAAAAGGTGAAGAATGAAGCTGCACATCACTGGGATAGTGTGTGCAGCTTGCCAACTGATAGAAAACAGTACCTTACCACTCCTACCTTTCCCAAACACATGATCATTCGATTGGAAGGTGTTTTGGAAAACTTTCTTTTTCTTCGTGCAAAACACTCAGCAGAGCTCTCTGCAACATGTAAAACACCATGAGATATGTTTTCTGTGCAGGCACAGTTTCTCATTACCAGACATAGTGGAAAAGCGTTTTGCAGTGATATAGACCACAAAAGTCCCGGAAGAAGAAGGTACGGATGTCCCCGGAGCTAAGCGCCGGTCCCGGGCGCATTTCGGAAGAAGCCGCCGCACTGGAGTGCACTGTGACCGGCACAATCGCCTTTGCGCGAAGAAGCCGATTCTTCGCCTCCGGGAGCCGGACAGAGCGGCTGCTTCGGAAAGGTGGAAATGAAGCTGCACAACACGGGGATAGTGTGCGCAGGTTGCAAACTGATAAAAAACACTACCTTACCACTTTCCTACCTTTTCCAAACACATGAATATTTGATTGGAAGGTGTTTTGGAAAACTTTCTTTTTCTTACTGCAAAACATTCTGCAGAGGTCTCTAAACAAGTAAAACACGATGGGAGATGTTTTCTGTGCTGGCACAGTTTCTCCATGCCAGACATAGTGGAAAGGATCTTTGCAATGATATAGACCACAAAAGACGCTAAAGACGAAATATGGAGCTCCCCGGAGCTAAGCGCCGGGCCCGGGCGCATTTCGGAAGAAGCCGCCGCACTGGAGTGCACTGTGACCGGCACAATCGCCTTTGCGCGAAGAAGCCGCCTCTTCGTCTCCGGGGACCGGAGTGAGCGGCTGCTTCGGAAAGGTGGGAATGAAGCTGCACAACACTGGGATAGTGTGCGCAGGTTGCAAACTGATAGAAAGCAGTACCTTACAACTCTCCTAGCTTTTCCAAACACATGAACATTCGGTTGGAAGGTGTTTTGGACATCTTTCTTTTTCTTCCTGCAAAACACTCTGCAGACTTCTCTGCAAAATGTACAACACCATGGGAGATGTTTTCAGCCCTGACCCAGATTCTCCTTGCCAGACATAGTGGAAAAACTTTTTGCGAAGTTGGAGGGGACAAGAAACGCTAAAGACGAAAGTATGGAGGTTTCCGTAGCTAAGAATGCGTGAAAGCAAAAGACTGCCCTCTTCAAAAATGGCAATTAGGAGGACTCGGAAAAGTACAAATCAGCCAGCCTCTTTTTTATCCCTATGAAGTTGATGGGGCAGCTATTCCTGAAAGCCTTGCCTGGCATATGAAGCAGGACAAAGCAATGTACTCGGCGTGGATTTTCCTGGGGAATTTCATGCTGAACAACTTTTTCAACACCTCTGATGAATCAACTTGACTGGTAGATGAAGGGAATATTGTCTGCGTGGCCTTCAGGGAGGTTTTTACATTTCTCTACATGGCTGCACACATACATACGGGAAGCAATAATGCAAAAGGGAGGGAACCAGTGTCTTTTAAGTGATGCTGAGTGAAAAGACAAGAGGCAGTGGGCACACACTGAAATACAGGAGATTGCCTATGAACATCACCAAATGATGTTTTACTGTGAGGGTGACTGAACCGCGGCACAGGCTGCCCAGAAAGCTTCTGAAGCCTGGATCTTAGAAGACATTAAAAGTACACCCAGCTAGAATCCCGGGCAAGAGGCTCTAGGTATCCTGCTTTAACAGGGGGGTTGGGCCTGGTGAGCCCCACTGAGCCCTACCACTCTCATTCATTCTGTGTAGTGAATTCTCTTCGAGATGCATTTCAAGCACTGGCACGACAAAGTTCTGTGCAGACAGAGATCCAAATGGACATGGGATCCATGTTCCTTAAGCAGTGTTCAAGAAGAATGTAAAACTCTGGGACAAGTGTCTCTTCCCTAACTGAATCCCTTTCATGGGAAAATTCCCAGCTATAGAAAGATCTTCTGATACGCATGCTTAGGACTGACACTGGCTGAGGAAATTTCCCCCTATGTGTATCTAAGACCAGTTAGGATCATCACCCAAGACTTGTCAACATAGTCACAGAATGTCTATTGTAAAGAAGTGACAACTTCCATCAGAATGGCAAATATTGGTCCACAAAATGGATTAATGAATGGGAATTATTTACTTGGGTTAAAAAGAAAAATAAAGAGTTGGTCTTTATTTAACAATTTTGTTGCAATATTGATATGGGAAGAAAAAGACCTCAGTCCTGGACTTTCTCAACTCTAAGAAAGATTTTAAAAAGTTCTTCTAGAAATCAATTATTATGACGAGATTATTCAAACAATTTTAGTCGGTAAAAAAGTCCCAGATTTGTCTAGTTTTGTTTCCAGGGAAAAGGGCTGTGGTTTGTGTTTCCGGGCCTGAGGCTGGGAGTGGCAGGCTGGCTCCTGAAAATCCTCGATACGCAGGATGGTTCCCAGATAAAAGGTGGCACCAGAGCCAAGTCGTGATGGTTTGATAATACAGAGTAGCTCCTCCAATCTGCCAGCAAGAAGCGGGGCGGCTGAATTTTGTTTCCAGGGAATGGGGTGGTGGTTTCTGTTTGGGGGCCTGTGGCAGGCAGTGGCAGGCTGGCTCCTGAAAATCCACGATTCGCAAGATGCTTCCAAAAGAAAGGTGGCACAAGTGCCAAGTCGGGCTGGTTTGATAGAGCCAAGTGTCTCGTGCAATCTGCCAGCCAGAAGCGGGGTGGGTGAGTTTTGTTTGCCAGGGAAAAGGGCCGTAGTTTGTTTTCCGGGGCCTGTGGCCAAGAATGGCCGGCGGGCTCCTTAAAATCCACGCCGCGCAGGATGGTTCCCAGACCCAAGGGGGCAGCAGTGCCGAGCCAGGATGGTTTGATAGAGCCAAGTGGCTCCTGCAATCTGCCAGCCAGAAGGCGGGCCGCTGAAATTTTCTTCCAGGGAAAAGGGCCGTGGTATGTGTTTGGGGCCCTGTGGCTGAGAGTGGCCGGCTGGCTCCTGAAAATCCACGTTACGCAGGATGGCTCCCAAATGAAAAATTGCACCAGTGCCAAGTTGGGCTGGTTTGAAAGAGCCAAGTGGCTCCTGCAATCTGCCAACCAGAAGATGGGCAGGTCAGTTTTACTTCCAGGGAAAAGGGCCGTAGTTTTTGTTTGGGGGCCTGTGGCTGGGAGTGGCCGGCTGGCTCCTGAAAATCGACGTTACGCAGGATGGCTCCCAAATGAAAAATTGCATCAGTGCCAAGTCGGGCTGGTTTGATAGTGCCAAGTGGCTCCTGCAATCTGCCAGCCAGAACATGGGCAGGTCAGTTTTACTTACAGGGAAAGGGCCGTAGATTTTGTTTGGGGGCCTGTGGCTGGCAGTGTCCGGCTGGCTCCAGAAAATCCACGATACGCAGGATGGTTCCCAGATGAAAGGTGGCACCAGTGCCGAGTCGGGCTGGTTTGATAGAGCCAAGTGGCTCCTGCAATCTGCCAGCCAGAAGCGGCGTGGGTGAGTTTTGTTTGCCAGAGAAAAAGGCCGTGGTTTTTTTTCCGGGGCCTGTGGGCTGGAATGGCCGACTGATTCCTGAAAATACACGATACACAGGATGGTTCCCAGATGAAAGGTGGCACCAGTGCCGAGTCGGGCTGTTTTGATAGAGTCAAGTTGCTCCTGCAATCTGCCAGCCAGAAGATGGGCAGGTCAGCTTTACTTCCAGGGAAAAGGGCCGGTAGTTTGTGTTTGGGGGCCTGAGGCTGGGAGTGGCCGGCTGGCGGCTTAAAATCCACGCCGCGCAGGATGGTTTCCAGATGAAAGGTGGCACCAGTGCTGAGTCGGACTGGATTGATAGAGCCAAGTGGCTCCTGCAATCTGCCAGCCAGAAGCGGGGTGGGTGAGTTTTGTTTGCCAGGGAAAAGGGCCGTGGTATTTTTTCCGGGGCCTGTGGCCGGGAATGGCCGGCTGGTTCCTTAAAATCCACGCCGTGCCGGATGGTTCCCAGAAGAAATGTGGCACCAGTGCCAAGTCGGGCTGTTTTGATCGTACCGAGTGGCTCCTGCAATCTGCCAGCCAGAAGGCGGGCCGCTGAATTTTTCTTCCAGGGCAAAGGGCCGTGGTATGTGTTTGGGGCCCTGTGGCTGAGAGTGGCCGGCTGGCTCCTGAAAATCCACGTTACGCAGGATGGCTCCCAAATGAAAAATTGCACCAGTGCCAAGTTGGGCTGGTTTGATAGAGCCAAGTGGCTCCTGCAATCTGCCAGCAAGAAGATGGGCAGGTCAGTTTTACTTCCAGGGAAAAGGGCCGTGGTTAGTTTTCGGGGGCCTGTGGCTGGCAAAGGCTGCCTGGCTTCTTAAAATCCACGCCGCGCAGGATGGTTCCCAGACCCAAGTTGGAACGACTGCCAAGTAGGGCTGGTTTGATAGAGTCATGTGGCTCCTGCTATCTGCCAGCCAGAAGATGGGCAGCTCAGTTTTACTTCCAGGGAAGACGGCCGGTAGTGTGTGTTTGGGGGCCTGAGGCTGGGAGTGGCCGGCTGGCTCCTGAAAATACACGATACGCAGGATGGTTCCCAGACCAAAGGGGCACCAGAGCCGAGTCGGTCTGGTTTGATAGAGCCAAGTGGCTCCTGCAATCTGCCAGCCAGAAGATGGGCAGGTCAGTTTTACTTAAAGGGAAGTGGCCATAATTTTGTTTGGGGGCCTGTGGCTGGGAGTGGCCGGCTGCCTCCTGAAAATCCTCGATACGCAGGAGGGTTCCCCGATGAAAGGTGGCACCAGTGCCGAGTCGGGTTGGTTTGATAGAGCCAAGTGGCTCCTGCAATTTGCCAGCCAGAAGCGGGGTGGGTGAGTTTTGTTTTCCAGGGAAAAGGGCCGTTGTTTTTTTTCCGGGGCCTGTGGCCGGGAATGGGCGGCTGGTTCCTTAAAATCCATGCCGCGCCGGATGGTTCCCAGATGAAAGGTGGCACCAGTGCCACGTCGTGCTTGTTTGATAGTACCAAGTGGCTCCTGCAATCTGCCAGCCAGAAGGCGGGCCGCTGAGATTTTCTTACAGGGAAAAGGGCCGTGGAATAGGTTTGGGGCCCTGTGGCTGAGAGTGGCCGGCTGGCTCCTGGAAATCCACGCCGCGCAGGATGGTTCCCAGACCCAAGGGGGCACCAGTGCCAAGTTGGGCTGGTTTGATAGTGCCAAGTGGCTCCTGCAATCTGCCAGCCAGAAGATGGGCAGGTCAGTTTTACTTACAGGGAAAGGGCCATAATTTTTGTTTGGGGGCCTGTGGCTGGGAGTGGCCGGCTGGCTCCTGAAAATTCACGATACCCAAGATGCTTCCCAAAAGAAAGGGATACCAGTGCTGAGTCGGGCTGGTTTGATACAGCGAAGTTGCTCCTGTAATCTGCCAGTTAGAAGATGGGCGGGTGAGTTTTGTTTTCCAGGGAAAAGGGCCGTGGTTTGTGTTAGGGGCCTGTGGCTGGGAGTGGCCGTCTGGCTCCTGAAAATCCACGTTACGCAGAATGGTTCCCAGATGAAAGGTGGCAGCAGTGCCGAGTCGGGCTGGTTTGATAGAGGCAAGTGGCTCCTGCAATCTGCCAGGCAGAAGATGGGCAGGTCAGTTTCACTTCCAGGGAAAAAGCCGTAGTTTGTGTTTGGGGGCTTGTGGCTGGAAGTGGCCGGCTGGCTCCTGAACATCCACGATACGCAGGATGGTTCCCAAATGAAAGGTGGCACCAGTGCCGAGTGGGGCTGCTTTTATAGAGCCAAGTGGCTACTGCAATCTGACAGCCAGAAAATGGGCAGGTCAGTTTTACTTCCAGGGAAAAGAGACGGTAGTTTGTGTTTGGGGGCATGAGGCTGGGAGTCGCCGGCTGGCTCCTGAAAATCCACGATACGCAGGATGGTTCCCAGACCCAAGATGGAACCACTGCCAAGTCGTGCTGGTTTGATAGAGCCATGTGGCTCCTGCAATCTGCCAGCCAGAAGATGGGCAGGTCAGTTTTACTTCCAGGGAAAAGGGCCGTAGTTTGTGTTTGGGGGCCTGTGGCTGGGAGCGGCCAGCTGCCTCCTGCAAATTCACGATACGCATGATGGTTCCCACATGAAAGGAGGCACCAGTGCCGAGTCGGGCTGGTTTGATAGAGCCAAGGGTCTCCTGCAATCTGCCAGCCAGAAGCAGGGTGGGTGATTTTTTTTTGCCAGGGAAACGGGCCGTGGTTTGTTTTTGGGGGCCTGTGGCCTGGAATGTCAGGCTGGCTCCTTAAAATCCACGCCGCGCAGGATGATTCCCTGACACAAGGAGACACCATTGCCGAGTCGGGGTGGTTTGATAGAGCCAAGTTGCTCCTGCAATCTGCCAGCCAGAAGATGGGCAGGTCAGTTTTACTTCCAGGGAAAAGGGCCGGTAGTTTGTGTTTGGGGACCTGTGGCTGGCAGTGGCCGGCTGGCTCCTGAAAATCCACGATACGCAGGATGGTTGCAGATGAAAGGTAGGACCAGTGCCAAGTCGGGCTGGTTTGATAGAGCCAAGTGGCTCCTGCAATCTGCCAGCCAGAAGATGGGCAGGTCAGTTTTACTTCCAGGGAAAAGGGCCGGTAGTGTGTGTTTGGGAGCCTGAGGCTGGGTGTGGCCGGCTGGCTCCTGAAAATCCACGATACTGAGGATGATTGCCAGACCCAAGTTGGCACCACTGTCATGTCGGGCTGGTTTGATTGAGCCAAGTGGCTCCTGCAATCTGCCAGCCAGAAGATGGGCAGGTCAGTTTTACTTCCAGGGAAAAGGGCCGTAGTTCGTGTTTGGGGGCCTGTGGCTGGGAGTGGCCGGCTGGCTCCTTAAAATACACGATGCGCAGGATGGTTCCCAGATGAAAGGTGGCATCAGTGCCGAGTCGGGCTGGTTTGATAGAGGCAAGTGGCTCCTGCAATCTGCCAGCCAGAAGCGGGGTGGGTGAGTTTTGTTTGCCAGGGAAAAGGCCCATAGTTTTGTTTGGGGGCCTGTGGCTGGGAATGGCCGGCTGGATCCTGAAAATCCACGATACGTAGGATGGTTCCTAGACCCAAGGGGGCACCAAGGCCAAGTCGAGCTGGTTTGATAGAGACAAGTGGCTCCTGCAATCTACCAGCCAGAAGGTGGGCAGGTCAGTTTTACTTCCAGGGAAAAGGGCCGTGGTATGTGTTTGGGGGCCTGTGGCTGGGAGAGGCCAACTGGCTCCTGAAAATCCACGATACGCAGGATGGTTCCCAGATGAAAGTTGGCAACAGTGCCGAGTCGGGCTAGTTTGATAGAGCCAAGTGGCTCCCGCAATCTGCCAGCCAGAAGATGGGTAGGTCAGTTTTACTTCCAGGGAAAAATGCCGTAGTTTGTGTTGGGGGCCTGTGGCTGGGAGTGGCCGGCTGGCTCCTGAAAATCCACGATAGGCAGGATGGTTCCCAGATGAATGGTGGCACCAGTGCCGAGTCGGCCTGATTTGGTAGAGACAAGTGGCTCCTGCAATCTGACAGCCAGAAGATGGGCAGGTCAGTTTTCCTTCCAGGGAAAAAGGCCGTAGATTGTGTTTGGGGGCCTGTGGCTGAGAATGGCCGGCTGGCTCCTTAAAATCCACGCCGCGCATGATGGTTCCTAGACCCAAGGTGGCACCAGTGCCGAGTCGGGCTGGTTTGAGAGAGCCAAGTGGCTCCTGCAATCTGCCAGCCAGAAGATGGGCAGGTCAGTATTACTTCCAGGGAAAAGGGCCGTAATATTTGTTTGGGGGCCTGTGGCTGGCAGTGGCCGGGTGGCTCCTGAAAATCCACGATACGCAGGATGGTTCCCAGATGAAAGTTGGCACCAGTGCCGAGTCGGGCTGGTTTGATTGAGCCAAGTGGCTCCTGCAATCTGCCAGCCAGAAGATGGGCAGGTCAGTTTTACTTCCAGGGAAAAGGGCCGTAATTTGTGTTTGGGGGCGTGCGGCTGGGAGTGGCCGGCTGGCTCCTGAAAATCCACGGTACGCAGAATGGTTCCCAGATGAAAGGTGGCAGCAGTGCCGAGTCGGGCTGGTTTGATAGAGGCAAGTGGCTCCTGCAATCTGCCAGCCAGAAGATGGGCAGGTCAGTTTTACTTCCAGGGAAAAGAGCCGGTAGTTTGTGTTTTGGGGCCTGTGGCTGAGAATGGCCGGCTGGCTCCTTAAAATCCACGCCGCGCATGATGGTTCCTAGACCCAAGGTGGCACCAGTGCCGTGTTGGGCTGGTTTGATAGAGCCATGTGGCTCCTACAATCTGCCAGCCAGAAGCGGGTTGTGTGAGTTTTGTTTGCCAGGGAAAAGGCCCATAGTTTCTGTTTGGGGGCCTGTGGCTGGGAGTGGCCGGCTGGCTCCTGATAATCCACGATACGCAGGATGGTTCCCCGATGAAAGGTGGCACCAGTGCCGAGTCGGGTTGGTTTGATAGAGCCAAGTGGCTCTTGCAATCTGCCAGCCAGATGCGGGGTGGCTGAGTTTTGTTTGCCAGGGAAAAGGGCCGTGGTTTGTTTTCCGGGGCCTGAGGCCTGGAATAGCCGGCTGGCTCCTGAAAATCCACGCCGCGCAGGATGGTTTCCAGACCCAAGGGGGCACCAGTGCCGAGTCGGGCTGGTTTGATAGAGCCAAGTGGCTCCTGCCATCTGCCAGCCAGAAGATGGGCAGGTCAGTTTTACTTCCAGGGAAAAGGACCGTAGTTTTTATTTGGGGGCCTGTGGCTGGGAGTGGCCGGCTGGCTCCTGAAAATCCACGATACGCAAGATGCTTCCCAAATGAAAAATGGCACCAGTGCCAAGTCGGGCTGGTTTGATAGTACCAAGTGGCTCCTGCAATCTGCCAGCCAGAAGCGGGGCGGGTCAGTTTTGTTTGGCAGGGTCAAGGGCCGTGGTTTGTGTTGGGGGCCTGTGGCTGGGAGTGGCCGGCTGGCTCCTTGAAATCCACGCCGCGCAGGATGGTTCCCAGACCCAAGGGGGCGCCAGTGCCGAGTCGAGCTAGTTTGATAGAGCCAAGTGGCTCCTGCAATCTGCCAGCCAGAAGATGGGCAGGTCAGTTTTACTTCCAGGGAAAAGGGCCGTAGTTTGTACTTGGGGGCCTGTGGCTGGGAGTGGCCGGCTGGCTCCAGAAAATCCACGACACGCAGGATGGTTGCAGATGAAAGGTAGGACCAGTGCCAAGTCGGGCTGGTTTGATAGAGCCAAGTGGCTCCTGCAATCTGCCAGCCAGAAGCGGGGCGGGTCTGTTTTGTTTGCCAGGGAAAAGGGCCGTGGTTTGTGTTGTGGGCCTGTGGCTGGGAGTGGCCGGCTGGCTCCTGAAAATCCACGATACGCAGGATGGTTCCCAGACCCAAGGGGGCACCAGTGCCGAGTCGGGCTGGTTTGATAGAGCCAAGTGGCTCCTGCCATCTGCCAGCCAGAAGATGGGCAGGTCAGTTTTACTTCCAGGGAAAAGGGCTGTAGTTTGTGTTTGGGGGCCTGTGGCTGGGAGTGGCCTGCTGGCTCCTGAAAATCCACGATACGCAGGATGGTTACCAGATGAATGGTGGCACCAGTGCCAAGCCGGCTGGTTTGATAGGGCCAAGTGTCTCCTGCAATCTGCCAGCCAGAAGCGGGGCGGGTCAGTTTTGTTTACCAGGGAAAAGGGCCGTGGTTTGTTTTTGGGGGCCAGTGGCTGGGAATTGCCGGCTGGCTCCTGAAAATTCACGATACGCAGGATGGTTCCCAGATGAAAGGTAGCACCAGTGCCGAGTCGGGCTGGTTTGATAGAGCCAAGTGGCTCCTGCAATCTGCCAGCCAGGAGCGGGGTGGATGAGTTTTGTTTGCCAGGGAAAAGGGCCGTGGTTTGTTTTCGGGAGCTTGTGGCTCGGAATGGCCTGCTGGCTCCTGAAAATCTGCGATACGCAGGATGGTTCCCAGATGAAAGGGGGCACCAGTGCCGAGTCGGGCTGGTTTGATAGAGCCAAGTGGCTCCTGCAATCTGCCAGCTAGAAGCGGGGTTTGTGAGTTTTGTTTGCCAGGGAAAAGGCCCACAGTTTGTGTTTGGGGGCTGTGGCTGGGAGTGGCCGGCTGGCTCCTGAAAATCCACGATACGCAGGATGATTCCCAGACCAAAGGGGCACCAGTGCCGAGTCGGGCTGGTTTGATAGAGCCAAGTGGCTCCTGCAATTTGCCAGCCAGAAGCGGGGCGGGTCAGTTTTGTTTGCCAGGGTAAAAGTCGTGGTGTGTGTTGGGGGCCTGTGGCTGGGAGTGGCCGGCTGGCTCCTGAAAATCCACGATACGCAGGATGGTTCCCAGACCCAAGGGGGCACCAGTGCCAAGTCGGGCTGGTTTGATAGAGCCAAGTGGCTCCTGCAATCTGCCAGCCAGAAGATGGGCAGGTCAGTTTAACTTCTGGGGAAAAGGGCCATAATTTTTGTTTGGGGGCCTGTGGCTGGGTGTGGCCGGCTGGATCCTGAAAATCCCCGATACGCAGGATGGTTCCCAAATGAATAATGGCACCAGTGCTGAGTCGGGCTGGTGTGATAATACCAAGTGGCTACTGCAATCTGACAGCCAGAAGATGGGCAGGTCATTTTTACTTCCAGGGAAAAGGGCCGTAGTTTTTGTTTGGGACCCTGTGGCTGAGAATGGCCGGCTGGCTCCTTAAAATCCACGCCGCGCATGATGGTTCCCATACCCAAGGTGGCACCAGTGCCGAGTTGGGCTGGTTTGATCCAGCCATGTGGCTCCTGCAATCTGCCAGCCAGAAGCTGGGTGTGTGACGTTTGTTTGCCAGGGAAATGGCCCATAGTTTGTGTTTGGGGGCCTGTGGCTGGGAATGGCCGGCTGGCTCCTGAAAATCCACGATACGCAGGATGGTTCCCAGATGAAAGGTGGCACCAGTGCCGAGTCGGGCTGGTTTGATAGAGCCAAGTGGCTCCTGCAATCTGCCAGCCAGAAGATGGGCAGGTCAGTTTTACTTGTAGGGAAAAGGGCCGGTAGTTTGTGTTTGGGGGCCTGTGGCTGGGAGTGGCTGGCTGGCTCCTGAAAATCCACTATACGCAGGATGATTCCCAGACCAAAGAGGCACCAGTGCCGAGTCGGGTGGTTTGATAGAGCCATGTGGCTCCTGCAATCTGCCAGCCAGGAGCGGGGCGGGTCAGTTTTGTTTGACAGCGAAAAGGGATGTGGTTGTGTTGGGGGCCAGTGGTTGGGAGTGGCCGCATGGCTTCTGAAAATCCACGATACGTAGGATGGTTCCCAGACCTAAGGGTGCACCAGTGCCAAGTCGGGCTGGTTTGATAGAGACAAGTCGCTCCTGCCATCTGCCAGCCAGAAGATGGTCAGGTCAGTTTTATTTCCAGGGAAAAATACCGTAGTTTGTGTTTGGGGGCCTGTGGCTGGCAGTGGCCGGCTGGCTCCTGAAAATCCACGATACGCAGGATGGTTCCCAGATGAATGGTGGCACCAGTGCCAGGTTGGACTGGTTTGATAGAGCCAAGTGGCTCCTGCAATCTGCCAGCGAGTAGCGGGGCGGGTCAGTTTTACTTCCAGGGAAAAGGGCCGTGGTATGTGTTTGGGGGCCTGTGGCTGGGAATGGCTGGCTGGCTCCTGTAAATCCACGATACGCAGGATGGTTCGCAGATGAAAGGTGGCACCAGTGCCGAGTCAGGCTGGTTTGATAGAGCCAAGTGGCTCCTGCAATCTGCCAGCCAGAAGATGGACAGGTCAGTTTTACTTCCAGGGAAAAGGGCCGTAGTTTGTGTTTTAGGGCCTGTAGATGGGAGTGGCCGGCTGGCTCCTGAAAATCCACGATACGCAGGATGGTTCCCACATGAAAGGTGGCACCAGTGCTGAGTCGAGCTTGTTTGATAGTACCAAGTGTCTCCCGCAATGTGCCAGCCAGAAGATGGGCAGGTCAGTTTTACTTCCAGGGAAAAGGGCCGTAGTTTGTGTTTGGGGGCCTGTGGCTGGGAGTGGCCGGCTGGCTCCTGAAAATCCCCGATACATACGATGGTTCCCAGATGAAATGTGGCCCCAGTGCCGAGTCGGGCTGGTTTGATAGAGCCAAGTGTCTCCTACAATCTGCCAGCCAGAAGATTTGCAGGTCAGATTTACTTCCAGGGAAAAGGTCCGTAGTTTTTGTTCGGGGGCCTGTGGCTGGGAGTGGCCAGCTTGCACCCGAAAATCCCCGATACACAGGATGGTTCCCAGATGAAAGGTGGCACCAGTGCCGAGTCGGGCTGTTTTGATAGAGCCAAGTGGCTCCTGCAATCTGCCATCCAGAAGCGGGGTGTGTGAATTTTGTTTGCCAGGGAAAGGGCCGTGGTTTTTTTTCGGGGGCCTGCGGATCGGAATGGCCGGCTGGCTCATTGAAATCCACGCCGCGCAGAATGGTTCCCAGACCCAAGGGGGCACCAGTGCCGAGTCGGGCTGGTTTGATAGAGCCATGTGGCTCCTGCAATCTGCCAGCCAGGAGCGGCCTGGGTGAGTTTTGTTTGCCAGGGTAAAAGGCCGTGGTTTGTTTTCGGGAGCTTGTGGCTCGGAATGGCCTGCTGGCTTCTGAAAATCTGTGATACGCAGGATGGTTCCCAGATGAAAGGTGGCACCAGTGCCGAGTCGGGCTGGTTTGATAGAGCCAAGTGGCTCCTGCAATCTGCCAGCCAGAAGCGGGGTTTTTGAGATTTGTTTGCCAGGGAAAAGGCCCACAGTTTTTGTTTGGGGACCTGTGGTCGGGAATGGCCTGCTGGCTCCTGAAAATCCACGATACGCAGGATGGTTCCCAGATGAAAGGTGGCACCAGTGCCGAGTCGGGCTGCTTTGATAGAGCCAAGTGGCTCCTGCAATATGCCAGCCAGAAGATGGGCAGGTCAGTTTTTCTTGCAGCGAAAAGGGCCGTAGTTGGTGTTTGGGGGCCTGTGCCTGGGAGTGGCCGGCTGGCTCCTGAAAATCCACGATACGCAGGATGGTTCCCAAATGAAAGGTGGCACCAGTGCTGAGTCGGGCTGGTTTGATAGAGCCAAGTGGCTCCTGCAATCTGCCAGCCAGAAGCGGGGCGGGTCAGTTTTGTTTGCCAGGGAAAAGGGCCGTGGTTTGTGTTGGGCGCCTTTGGCTGGGAGTGGCTGGCTGGCTCCTGAGAATCCATGATACGCAGGATGGTTCCCAGACCCAAGGGGGCACCCGTGCCAAGACACGCTGGTTTGATAGAGCCAAGTGGCTCCTGCAATCTGACAGCCAGAAGATGGGCAGGTCAGTTTTACTTCCAGGAAAAAGGGCTGTAGTGTGTGTTTGGGGGCCTGTGGCTGGGAGTGGCCGGCTGGCTCCTGAAAATCCACGATACGCAGGATGGTTCCCCAATGAAAGGTGGCACCAGTGCCAAGTCGGGCTGGTTTGATAGAGCCATGTGGCTCCTGCAATCTGCCAGCCAGAAGCGGGGTGGGTGAGTTTTGTTTGCCAGGGAAAATGGCCGTGGTTTTTTTTCCGGGGCCTGTGGCTTGGAATGGCCGGCTGGTTCCTTAAAATCCACGCCGCACAGGATGGTTCCCAGATGAAAGCTGGCACCAGTACCGAGTTGGGCTGGGTTGATAGAGCCAAGTGGCTCCTGCAATCCGCCAGCCAGAAGATGGGCAGGTCAGTTTAACTTCCAGGGAAAAGGGCCGTAGTTTGTGTTTGGGGGCCTGTGGCTGGGAGTGGCCGGCTGGCTCCTGAAAATCCACGATACGCAGGATGGTTCCCAGATGAAAAATGACACCAGTGCCAAGTCGGGCTGGTTTGATCGTACCAAGTAGCTCCTGCAATCTGACAGCCAGAAGATAGGCAGGTCTGTTTTACTTCCAGGGAAAAGGGCCGTAGTTTGTGTTTGGGGCCCTGTGGCTGGGAGTGGCCGGCTAGCTCCTGAAAATCCACGATACGCAGGATGGTTCCCAAATGAAAGGTGGCACCAGTTCCGAGTTGGGCTGGTGTGATAGAGCCATGTTGCTCCTGCAATCTGCCAGCCAGAAGCGGGGTGGGTGAGTTTTGTTTGCCAGGGAAAAAGGCCGTGGTTTTTTTTCCGGGGCCTGTGGCCTGGAATGGCTGGCTGGTTCCTTAAAATCCACGCCGCGCAGGATGGTTCCCAGATGAAAGGTGGCACCAGTGCCAAGTCAGGCTCTTTTGGTAGAGCCAAGTGGCGCCTGCAATCTGCCAGCCAGAAGATAGGCAAGTCAGTTTTACTTCCAGGGAAAAGGGCCGTAGTTTGTGTTTGGGGACCAGTGGCTGGCAGTGGCCGGCTGCCTCCTGAAAATCCACGATACGCAGGATGGTTCCCAGATGAAAGGTGGCACCAGTGCCGAGTCGGGCTGGTTTGATAGTACCGAGTGGCTCCTGCAATCTGCCAGCCAGAAGGCGGGCCGCTGAGATTTTCTTCCAGGGAAAATGGCCTTGGTATGTGTTTGGGGCCCTGTGGCTGGGAGTGGCCGGCTGGCTCCTGAAAATCCACGACACGCAGGATGGTTCCCAGATGTAAGGTGGCACCAGTGCCGAGTCGGGCTGGTATGATTGAGCTAGCTGGCTCCTGCAATCTGCCAGCAAGAAGATGTACAGGTCAGTTTTACTTCCGGGGAAGAGGGCCAGTAGTTTGTGTTTGGGGGCCTGTGGCTGGGAGTGGCCGGCTGGCTCCTGAATATGCACAATAGTCAGGATGATTGCCAGACCCAAGTTGGCACCACTGCCAAGTCGGGCTGGTTTGATAGAGCCAAGTGGCTCCTGCAATCTGCCAGCCAGAAGATGGGTAGGTCAGTTTTACTTCCAGGGAAATGGACCACAGCTTTTGTTTGGGGGCCTATGGCTGAGAATGGCCGGGTCTCTCCAGAAAATCCACGATACGCAGGATGGTTCCCAGATGAATGGTGGCACCACTGCTGAGTCGGGCTGGTTTGATGGTACCAAGTGTCTCCCGCAATCTGCCAGCCAGAAGATGGACAGGTCAGTTTTACTTCCAGGGAAAAGGGCCGTAGATTTTGTCTGGGGGCCTGTGGCTGGGAGTGGCCGGCTGGCTCCTGAAAAACCCCGATACACAGGATGGTTCCCAGATCAAAGGTGGCACCAGTGCCGGGTCGGGCTGGTTTGATAGAGCCAAGTGGCTCCTGCAATCTGCCAGCCAGAAGCGGGGTGGGTGAGTTTTGTTTGCCAGGGAAAATGGCCGTGGTTTGTTTTCGGGGCTGTGGCTCGGAAAGTCCGGCTGGCTCCTGAAAATCCACGCCGCGCAGGATGGTTTCCAGACCCAAGGGGGCACCAGTGCCGAGTCGGGCTGGTTTGATAGAGCCAAGTGGCTCCTGCCATCTGCCAGCCAGAAGATGGGCAGGTCAGTTTTACTTCCAGGGAAAAGGGCTGTAGTGTGTGTTTGGGGGCCTGTGGCTGGGAGTGGCCGGCTGGCTCCTGAACATCCACGATACGCAGGATGGTTCCCAAATGAAAGGTGGCACCAGTGCCGAGTGGGGCTGCTTTTATAGAGCCAAGTGGCTCCTGCAATCTGACAGCCAGAAGATGGGCAGGTCAGTTTTACTTCCAGGGAAAAGAGCCGGTAGTTTGTGTTTTGGGGCCTGTGGCTGAGAATGGCCGGCTGGCTCCTTAAAATCCACGCCGCGCATGATGGTTCCTAGACCCAAGGTGGCACCAGTGCCGTGTTGGGCTGGTTTGATAGAGCCATGTGGCTCCTGCAATCTGCCAGCCAGAAGCGGGTTGTGTGAGTTTTGTTTGCCAGGGAAAAGGCCCATAGTTTCTGTTTGGGGGCCTGTGGCTGGGAGTGGCCGGCTGGCTCCTGATAATCCACGATACGCAGGATGGTTCCCCGATGAAAGGTGGCACCAGTGCCGAGTCGGGTTGGTTTGATAGAGCCAAGTGGCTCTTGCAATCTGCCAGCCAGATGCGGGGTGGGTGAGTTTTGTTTGCCAGGGAAAAGGGCCGTGGTTTGTTTTCCGGGGCCTGAGGCCTGGAATAGCCGGCTGGCTCCTGAAAATCCACGCCGCGCAGGATGGTTTCCAGACCCAAGGGGGCACCAGTGCCGAGTCGGGCTGGTTTGATAGAGCCAAGTGGCTCCTGCCATCTGCCAGCCAGAAGATGGGCAGGTCAGTTTTACTTCCAGGGAAAAGGACCGTAGTTTTTATTTGGGGGCCTGTGGCTGGGAGTGGCCGGCTGGCTCCTGAAAATCCACGATACGCAAGATGCTTCCCAAATGAAAAATGGCACCAGTGCCAAGTCGGGCTGGTTTGATAGTACCAAGTGGCTCCTGCAATCTGCCAGCCAGAAGCGGGGCGGGTCTGTTTTGTTTGCCAGGGAAAAGGGCCGTGGTTTGTGTTGTGGGCCTGTGGCTGGGAGTGGCCGGGTGGCTCCTGAAAATCCACGATACGCAGGATGGTTCCCAGACCCAAGGGGGCACCAGTGCCGAGTCGGGCTGGTTTGATAGAGCCAAGTGGCTCCTGCCATCTGCCAGCCAGAAGATGGGCAGGTCAGTTTTACTTGTAGGGAAAAGGGCCGTAGTTTGTACTTGGGGGCCTGTGGCTGGGAGTGGCCGGCTGGCTCCAGAAAATCCACGACACGCAGGATGGTTGCAGATGAAAGGTAGGACCAGTGCCAAGTCGGGCTGGTTTGATAGAGCCAAGTGGCTCCTGCAATCTGCCAGCCAGAAGCGGGGCGGGTCTGTTTTGTTTGCCAGGGAAAAGGGCCGTGGTTTGTGTTGTGGGCCTGTGGCTGGGAGTGGCCGGGTGGCTCCTGAAAATCCACGATACGCAGGATGGTTCCCAGACCCAAGGGGGCACCAGTGCCGAGTCGGGCTGGTTTGATAGAGCCAAGTGGCTCCTGCCATCTGCCAGCCAGAAGATGGGCAGGTCAGTTTTACTTCCAGGGAAAAGGGCTGTAGTGTGTGTTTGGGGGCCTGTGGCTGGGAGTGGCCGGCTGGCTCCTGAAAATCCACGATACGCAGGATGGTTCCCAGATGAATGGTGGCACCAGTGCCAAGCCGGCTGGTTTGATAGAGCCAAGTGTCTCCTGCAATCTCCCAGCCAGAAGCGGGGCGGGTCAGTTTTGTTTGCCAGGGAAAAGGGCCGTGGTTTGTTTTTGGGGGCCAGTGGCTGGGAATTGCCGGCTGGCTCCTGAAAATTCACGATACGCAGGATGGTTCCCAGATGAAAGGTAGCACCAGTGCCGAGTCGGGCTGGTTTGATAGAGCCAAGTGGCTCCTGCAATCTGCCATCCAGAAGCGGGGTGTGTGAATTTTGTTTGCCAGGGAAAGGGCCGTGGATTTTTTTCGGGGGCCTGTGGATCGGAATGGCCGGCTGGGTCCTTGAAATCCAAGCCGCGCAGAATGGTTCCCAGACCCAAGGGGGCACCAGTGCCGAGTCGGGCTGGTTTGATAGAGCCAAGTGGCTCCTGCAATCTGCCAGCCAGGAACGGGGTGGATGAGTTTTGTTTGCCAGGGAAATGGGCCGTGGTTTGTTTTCGGGAGCTTGTGGCTCGGAATGGCCTGCTGGCTCCTGAAAATCCAAGATACGCAGGATGGTTCCCAGATGAAAGGGGGCACCAGTGCCGAGTCGGGCTGGTTTGATAGAGCCAAGTGGCTCCTGCAATCTGCCAGCTAGAAGCGGGGTTTGTGAGTTTTGTTTGCCAGGGAAAAGGCCCACAGTTTGTGTTTGGGGGCTGTGGCTGGGAGTGGCCGGCTGGCTCCTGAAAATCCACGATACGCAGGATGATTCCCAGACCAAAGGGGCACCAGTGCCGAGTCGGGCTGGTTTGATAGAGCCAAGTGGCTCCTGCAATTTGCCAGCCAGAAGCGGGGCGGGTCAGTTTTGTTTGCCAGGGTAAAAGTCGTGGTGTGTGTTGGGGGCCTGTGGCTGGGAGTGGCCGGCTGGCTCCTGAAAATCCACGATACGCAGGATGGTTCCCAGACCCAAGGGGGCACCAGTGCCAAGTCGGGCTGGTTTGATAGAGCCAAGTGGCTCCTGCAATCTGCCAGCCAGAAGATGGGCAGGTCAGTTTAACTTCTGGGGAAAAGGGCCATAATTTTTGTTTGGGGGCCTGTGGCTGGGTGTGGCCTACTGGATCCTGAAAATCCCCGATACGCAGGATGGTTCCCAAATGAATAATGGCACCAGTGCTGAGTCGGGCTGGTGTGATAATACCAAGTGGCTACTGCAATCTGACAGCCAGAAGATGGGCAGGTCATTTTTACTTCCAGGGAAAAGGGCCGTAGTTTGTGTTTGGGACCCTGTGGCTGAGAATGGCCGGCTGGCTCCTTAAAATCCACGCCGCGCATGATGGTTCCCATACCCAAGGTGGCACCAGTGCCGAGTTGGGCTGGTTTGATCCAGCCATGTGGCTCCTGCAATCTGCCAGCCAGAAGCTGGGTGTGTGACGTTTGTTTGCCAGGGAAAAGGCCCATAGTTTGTGTTTGGGGGCCTGTGGCTGGGAATGGCCGGCTGGCTCCTGAAAATCCACGATACGCAGAATGGTTCCCAGATGAAAGGTGGCACCAGTGCCAAATCGGGCTGGTTTGATAGAGCCAAGTGGCTCCTGCAATCTGCCAGCCAGAAGATGGGCAGGTCAGTTTTACTTGTAGGGAAAAGGGCCGGTAGTTTGTGTTTGGGGGCCTGTGGCTGGGAGTGGCCGGCTGGCTCCAGAAAATCCACGACACGCAGGATGATTCCCAGACCAAAGAGGCACCAGTGCCGAGTCGGGTGGTTTGATAGAGCCATGTGGCTCCTGCAATCTGCCAGCCAGGAGCGGGGCGGGTCAGTTTTGTTTGACAGCGAAAAGGGATGTGGTTGTGTTGGGGGCCAGTGGTTGGGAGTGGCCGCATGGCTCCTGAAAATCCACGATACGTAGGATGGTTGCCAGACCTAAGGGTGCACCAGTGCCAAGTCGGGCTGGTTTGATAGAGACAAGTCGCTCCTGCAATCTGCCAGCCAGAAGATGGTCAGGTCAGTTTTATTTCCAGGGAAAAATACCGTAGTTTGTGTTTGGGGGCCTGTGGCTGGCAGTGGCCGGCTGGCTCCTGAAAATCCACGATACGCAGGATGGTTCCCAGATGAATGGTGGCACCAGTGCCAGGTTGGACTGGTTTGATAGAGCCAAGTGGCTCCTGCAATCTGCCAGCGAGTAGCGGGGCGGGTCAGTTTTACTTCCAGGGAAAAGGGCCGTGGTATGTGTTTGGGGGCCTGTGGCTGGGAATGGCTGGCTGGCTCCTGTAAATCCACGATACGCAGGATGGTTCGCAGATGAAAGGTGGCACCAGTGCCGAGTCAGGCTGGTTTGATAGAGCCAAGTGGCTCCTGCAATCTGCCAGCCAGAAGATGGACAGGTCAGTTTTACTTCCAGGGAAAAGGGCCGTAGTTTGTGTTTTAGGGCCTGTAGATGGGAGTGGCCGGCTGGCTCCTGAAAATCCACGATACGCAGGATGGTTCCCACATGAAAGGTGGCACCAGTGCTGAGTCGAGCTTGTTTGATAGTACCAAGTGTCTCCCGCAATGTGCCAGCCAGAAGATGGGCAGGTCAGTTTTACTTCCAGGGAAAAGGGCCGTAGTTTGTGTTTGGGGGCCTGTGGCTGGGAGTGGCCGGCTGGCTCCTGAAAATCCCCGATACATACGATGGTTCCCAGATGAAATGTGGCCCCAGTGCCGAGTCGGGCTGGTTTGATAGAGCCAAGTGTCTCCTACAATCTGCCAGCCAGAAGATTTGCAGGTCAGATTTACTTCCAGGGAAAAGGTCCGTAGTTTTTGTTCGGGGGCCTGTGGCTGGGAGTGGCCAGCTTGCACCCGAAAATCCCCGATACACAGGATGGTTCCCAGATGAAAGGTGGCACCAGTGCCGAGTCGGGCTGTTTTGATAGAGCCAAGTGGCTCCTGCAATCTGCCATCCAGAAGCGGGGTTTGTGAATTTTGTTTGCCAGGGAAAGGGCCGTGGATTTTTTCGGGGGCCTGTGGATCGGAATGGCCGGCTGGCTCATTGAAATCCACGCCGCGCAGAATGGTTCCCAGACCCAAGGGGGCACCAGTGCCGAGTCGGGCTGGTTTGATAGAGCCATGTGGCTCCTGCAATCTGCCAGCCAGGAGCGGCCTGGGTGAGTTTTGTTTGCCAGGGTAAAAGGCCGTGGTTTGTTTTCGGGAGCTTGTGGCTCGGAATGGCCTGCTGGCTTCTGAAAATCTGTGATACGCAGGATGGTTCCCAGATGAAAGGTGGCACCAGTGCCGAGTCGGGCTGGTTTGATAGAGCCAAGTGGCTCCTGCAATCTGCCAGCCAGAAGCGGGGTTTTTGAGATTTGTTTGCCAGGGAAAAGGCCCACAGTTTGTGTTTGGGGGCCTGTGGCTGGGAGTGGCCTGCTGGCTCCTGAAAATCCACGATACGCAGGATGATTCCCAGACCAAAGGGGCACCAGTGCCGAGTCGGGCTGGTTTGATAGAGCCAAGTGGCTCCTGCAATCTGCCAGCCAGTAGCGGGGCGGGTCAGTTTTACTTCCAGGGAAAAGGGCCGTGGTATGAGTTTGGGGGCCTGTGGCTGGGAATGGCCGGCTGGCTCCTGAAAATCCACGATACGCAGAATGGTTCCCAGATGAAAGGTGGCACCAGTGCCGAGTCAGGCTGGTTTGATAGAGCCAAGTGGCTCCTGCAATCTGCCTGCCAGAAGATGGGCAGGTCAGTTTTCCTTCCAGGGAAAAGGGCCGTAGTTTGTGTTTGGGGCCCTGTGGCTGGGAATGGCCGGCTGGCTCCTGAAAATCCAAGCCGCGCATGATGGTTCCCAGACCCAAGGGGGCACCAGTGCCAAGTCGGGCTGGTTTGATAGAGCCTTGTGGCTCCTGCAATCTGCCAGCCAAGAGCGGGTTGGGTGAGTTTTGTTTGCAGGGAAAAGGCCCATAGTTTTTGTTTGGGGACCTGTGGTCGGGAATGGCCGGCTGGCTCCTGAAAATCCACGATACGCAGGATGGTTCCCAGATGAAAGGTGGCACCAGTGCCGAGTCGGGCTGGTTTGATAGAGCCAAGTGGCTCCTGCAATCTGCCAGCCAGAAGCGGGGTTTTTGAGATTTGTTTGCCAGGGAAAAGGCCCACAGTTTGTGTTTGGGGGCCTGTGGCTGGGAGTGGCCTGCTGGCTCCTGAAAATCCACGATACGCAGGATGATTCCCAGACCAAAGGGGCACCAGTGCCGAGTCGGGCTGGTTTGATAGAGACAAGTGGCTCCTGCAATCTGCCAGCCAGTAGCGGGGCGTGTCAGTTTTACTTCCAGGGAAAAGGGCCGTGGTATGTGTTTGGGGGCCTGTGGCTGGGAATGGCCGGCTGGCTCCTGAAAATCCACGATACGCAGAATGGTTCCCAGATGAAAGGTGGCACCAGTGCCGAGTCAGGCTGGTTTGATAGAGCCAAGTGGCTCCTGCAATCTGCCTGCCAGAAGATGGGCAGGTCAGTTTTCCTTCCAGGGAAAAGGGCCGTAGTTTGTGTTTGGGGGCCTGTGGCTGGGAATGGCCGGCTGGCTCCTGAAAATCCAAGCCGCGCATGATGGTTCCCAGACCCAAGGGGGCACCAGTGCCAAGTCGGGCTGGTTTGATAGAGCCATGTGGCTCCTGCAATCTGCCAGCCAAGAGCGGGTTGGGTGAGTTTTGTTTGCAGGGAAAAGGCCCATAGTTTTTGTTTGGGGACCTGTGGTCGGGAATGGCCTGCTGGCTCCTGAAAATCCACGATACGCAGGATGGTTCCCAGATGAAAGGTGGCACCAGTGCCGAGTCGGGCTGCTTTGATAGAGCCAAGTGGCTCCTGCAATCTGCCAGCCAGAAGCGGGGCGGGTCAGTTTTGTTTGCCAGGGAAAAGGGCCGTGGTTTGTGTTGGGCGCCTTTGGCTGGGAGTGGCTGGCTGGCTCCTGAGAATCCATGATACGCAGGATGGTTCCCAGACCCAAGGGGGCACCCGTGCCAAGACACGCTGGTTTGATAGAGCCAAGTGGCTCCTGCAATCTGACAGCCAGAAGATGGGCAGGTCAGTTTTACTTCCAGGAAAAAGGGCTGTAGTGTGTGTTTGGGGGCCTGTGGCTGGGAGTGGCCGGCTGGCTCCTGAAAATCCACGATACGCAGGATGGTTCCCCAATGAAAGGTGGCACCAGTGCCAAGTCGGGCTGGTTTGATAGAGCCATGTGGCTCCTGCAATCTGCCAGCCAGAAGCGGGGTGGGTGAGTTTTGTTTGCCAGGGAAAATGGCCGTGGTTTTTTTTCCGGGGCCTGTGGCTTGGAATGGCCGGCTGGTTCCTTAAAATCCACGCCGCACAGGATGGTTCCCAGATGAAAGCTGGCACCAGTACCGAGTTGGGCTGGGTTGATAGAGCCAAGTGGCTCCTGCAATCCGCCAGCCAGAAGATGGGCAGGTCAGTTTAACTTCCAGGGAAAAGGGCCGTAGTTTGTGTTTGGGGGCCTGTGGCTGGGAGTGGCCGGCTGGCTCCTGAAAATCCACGATACGCAGGATGGTTCCCAAATGAAAAATGACACCAGTGCCAAGTCGGGCTGGTTTGATCGTACCAAGTAGCTCCTGCAATCTGACAGCCAGAAGATAGGCAGGTCTGTTTTACTTCCAGGGAAAAGGGCCGTAGTTTGTGTTTGGGGCCCTGTGGCTGGGAGTGGCCGGCTAGCTCCTGAAAATCCACGATACGCAGGATGGTTCCCAAATGAAAGGTGGCACCAGTTCCGAGTTGGGCTGGTGTGATAGAGCCATGTTGCTCCTGCAATCTGCCAGCCAGAAGCGGGGTGGGTGAGTTTTGTTTGCCAGGGAAAAAGGCCGTGGTTTTTTTTCCGGGGCCTGTGGCCTGGAATGGCTGGCTGGTTCCTTAAAATCCACGCCGCGCAGGATGGTTCCCAGATGAAAGGTGGCACCAGTGCCAAGTCGGGCTCTTTTGGTAGAGCCAAGTGGCGCCTGCAATCTGCCAGCCAGAAGATAGGCAAGTCAGTTTTACTTCCAGGGAAAAGGGCCGTAGTTTGTGTTTGGGGACCTGTGGCTGGCAGTGGCCGGCTGCCTCCTGAAAATCCACGATACGCAGGATGGTTCCCAGATGAAAGGTGGCACCAGTGCCGAGTCGGGCTGGTTTGATAGTACCGAGTGGCTCCTGCAATCTGCCAGCCAGAAGGCGGGCCGCTAATATTTTCTTCCAGGGAAAATGGCCGTGGTATGTGTTTGGGGCCCTGTGGCTGAGAGTGGCTGGCTGGCTCCTGAAAATCCACGACACGCAGGATGGTTCCCAGATGAAAGGTGGCACCAGTGCCGAGTCGGGCTGTTTTGATAGAGCCAAGTGGCTCCTGCAATCTGCCATCCAGAAGCGGGGTTTGTGAATTTTGTTTGCCAGGGAAAGGGCCGTGGATTTTTTCGGGGGCCTGTGGATCGGAATGGCCGGCTGGCTCATTGAAATCCACGCCGCGCAGAATGGTTCCCAGACCCAAGGGGGCACCAGTGCCGAGTCGGGCTGGTTTGATAGAGCCATGTGGCTCCTGCAATCTGCCAGCCAGGAGCGGCCTGGGTGAGTTTTGTTTGCCAGGGTAAAAGGCCGTGGTTTGTTTTCGGGAGCTTGTGGCTCGGAATGGCCTGCTGGCTTCTGAAAATCTGTGATACGCAGGATGGTTCCCAGATGAAAGGTGGCACCAGTGCCGAGTCGGGCTGGTTTGATAGAGCCAAGTGGCTCCTGCAATCTGCCAGCCAGAAGCGGGGTTTTTGAGATTTGTTTGCCAGGGAAAAGGCCCACAGTTTGTGTTTGGGGGCCTGTGGCTGGGAGTGGCCTGCTGGCTCCTGAAAATCCACGATACGCAGGATGATTCCCAGACCAAAGGGGCACCAGTGCCGAGTCGGGCTGGTTTGATAGAGCCAAGTGGCTCCTGCAATCTGCCAGCCAGTAGCGGGGCGGGTCAGTTTTACTTCCAGGGAAAAGGGCCGTGGTATGAGTTTGGGGGCCTGTGGCTGGGAATGGCCGGCTGGCTCCTGAAAATCCACGATACGCAGGATGGTTCCCAGATGAAAGGTGGCACCAGTGCCGAGTCGGGCTGGTTTGATAGAGCCAAGTGGCTCCTGCAATCTGCCAGCCAGAAGCGGGGTTTTTGAGATTTGTTTGCCAGGGAAAAGGCCCACAGTTTGTGTTTGGGGGCCTGTGGCTGGGAGTGGCCTGCTGGCTCCTGAAAATCCACGATACGCAGGATGATTCCCAGACCAAAGGGGCACCAGTGCCGAGTCGGGCTGGTTTGATAGAGACAAGTGGCTCCTGCAATCTGCCTGCCAGAAGATGGGCAGGTCAGTTTTCCTTCCAGGGAAAAGGGCCGTAGTTTGTGTTTGGGGCCCTGTGGCTGGGAATGGCCGGCTGGCTCCTGAAAATCCAAGCCGCGCATGATGGTTCCCAGACCCAAGGGGGCACCAGTGCCAAGTCGGGCTGGTTTGATAGAGCCTTGTGGCTCCTGCAATCTGCCAGCCAAGAGCGGGTTGGGTGAGTTTTGTTTGCAGGGAAAAGGCCCATAGTTTTTGTTTGGGGACCTGTGGTCGGGAATGGCCGGCTGGCTCCTGAAAATCCACGATACGCAGGATGGTTCCCAGATGAAAGGTGGCACCAGTGCCGAGTCGGGCTGGTTTGATAGAGCCAAGTGGCTCCTGCAATCTGCCAGCCAGAAGCGGGGTTTTTGAGATTTGTTTGCCAGGGAAAAGGCCCACAGTTTGTGTTTGGGGGCCTGTGGCTGGGAGTGGCCTGCTGGCTCCTGAAAATCCACGATACGCAGGATGATTCCCAGACCAAAGGGGCACCAGTGCCGAGTCGGGCTGGTTTGATAGAGACAAGTGGCTCCTGCAATCTGCCAGCCAGTAGCGGGGCGTGTCAGTTTTACTTGTAGGGAAAAGGGCCGTGGTATGTGTTTGGGGGCCTGTGGCTGGGAATGGCCGGCTGGCTCCTGAAAATCCACGATACGCAGAATGGTTCCCAGATGAAAGGTGGCACCAGTGCCGAGTCAGGCTGGTTTGATAGAGCCAAGTGGCTCCTGCAATCTGCCTGCCAGAAGATGGGCAGGTCAGTTTTCCTTCCAGGGAAAAGGGCCGTAGTTTGTGTTTGGGGGCCTGTGGTTGGGAATGGCCGGCTGGCTCCTGAAAATCCAAGCCGCGCATGATGGTTCCCAGACCCAAGGGGGCACCAGTGCCAAGTCGGGCTGGTTTGATAGAGCCATGTGGCTCCTGCAATCTGCCAGCCAAGAGCGGGTTGGGTGAGTTTTGTTTGCAGGGAAAAGGCCCATAGTTTTTGTTTGGGGACCTGTGGTCGGGAATGGCCTGCTGGCTCCTGAAAATCCACGATACGCAGGATGGTTCCCAGATGAAAGGTGGCACCAGTGCCGAGTCGGGCTGCTTTGATAGAGCCAAGTGGCTCCTGCAATCTGCCAGCCAGAAGCGGGGCGGGTCAGTTTTGTTTGCCAGGGAAAAGGGCCGTGGTTTGTGTTGGGCGCCTTTGGCTGGGAGTGGCTGGCTGGCTCCTGAGAATCCATGATACGCAGGATGGTTCCCAGACCCAAGGGGGCACCCGTGCCAAGACACGCTGGTTTGATAGAGCCAAGTGGCTCCTGCAATCTGACAGCCAGAAGATGGGCAGGTCAGTTTTACTTCCAGGAAAAAGGGCTGTAGTGTGTGTTTGGGGGCCTGTGGCTGGGAGTGGCCGGCTGGCTCCTGAAAATCCACGATACGCAGGATGGTTCCCCAATGAAAGGTGGCACCAGTGCCAAGTCGGGCTGGTTTGATAGAGCCATGTGGCTCCTGCAATCTGCCAGCCAGAAGCGGGGTGGGTGAGTTTTGTTTGCCAGGGAAAATGGCCGTGGTTTTTTTTCCGGGGCCTGTGGCTTGGAATGGCCGGCTGGTTCCTTAAAATCCACGCCGCACAGGATGGTTCCCAGATGAAAGCTGGCACCAGTACCGAGTTGGGCTGGGTTGATAGAGCCAAGTGGCTCCTGCAATCCGCCAGCCAGAAGATGGGCAGGTCAGTTTAACTTCCAGGGAAAAGGGCCGTAGTTTGTGTTTGGGGGCCTGTGGCTGGGAGTGGCCGGCTGGCTCCTGAAAATCCACGATACGCAGGATGGTTCCCAAATGAAAAATGACACCAGTGCCAAGTCGGGCTGGTTTGATCGTACCAAGTAGCTCCTGCAATCTGACAGCCAGAAGATAGGCAGGTCTGTTTTACTTCCAGGGAAAAGGGCCGTAGTTTGTGTTTGGGGCCCTGTGGCTGGGAGTGGCCGGCTAGCTCCTGAAAATCCACGATACGCAGGATGGTTCCCAAATGAAAGGTGGCACCAGTTCCGAGTTGGGCTGGTGTGATAGAGCCATGTTGCTCCTGCAATCTGCCAGCCAGAAGCGGGGTGGGTGAGTTTTGTTTGCCAGGGAAAAAGGCCGTGGTTTTTTTTCCGGGGCCTGTGGCCTGGAATGGCTGGCTGGTTCCTTAAAATCCACGCCGCGCAGGATGGTTCCCAGATGAAAGGTGGCACCAGTGCCAAGTCGGGCTCTTTTGGTAGAGCCAAGTGGCGCCTGCAATCTGCCAGCCAGAAGATAGGCAAGTCAGTTTTACTTCCAGGGAAAAGGGCCGTAGTTTGTGTTTGGGGACCTGTGGCTGGCAGTGGCCGGCTGCCTCCTGAAAATCCACGATACGCAGGATGGTTCCCAGATGAAAGGTGGCACCAGTGCCGAGTCGGGCTGGTTTGATAGTACCGAGTGGCTCCTGCAATCTGCCAGCCAGAAGGCGGGCCGCTAATATTTTCTTCCAGGGAAAATGGCCGTGGTATGTGTTTGGGGCCCTGTGGCTGAGAGTGGCTGGCTGGCTCCTGAAAATCCACGACACGCAGGATGGTTCCCAGATGAAAGGTGGCACCAGTGCCGAGTCGGGCTGGTTTGATAGAGCTAAGTGGCTCCTGCAATCTGCCAGCCAGAAGATGGACAGGTCAGTTTTACTTCCGGGGAAGAGGGCCGGTAGTTTGTGTTGGGGGGCCTGAGGCTGGGATTGGCCGGCTGGCTCCTGAAAATGCACGATACTCAGGATGATGGCCAGACCCAAGTTGGCACCACTGCCAAGTCGGGCTGGTTTGATAGAGCCATGTGGCTCCTGCAATCTGCCAGCCAGAAGATGGGCAGGTCAGTTTTACTTCCAGGGAAAAGGACCATAGCTTTTTTTTGGGGGTCTGTGGCTGGGAGTGGCCGGCTGGCTCCTGAAAATCCCCGATACACAGGATGGTTCCCAGATGAAAGGTGGCACCAGTGCCGAGTCGGGCTGGTTTGATAGAGCCAAGTGGCTCCTGCAATCTGCCAACCAGAAGATGGGCAGGTCAGTTTTACTTCCAGGGATACGGGCCGTAGTTTTTGTTCGGGGGCCTGTGGCTGGGAGTGGCCGGCTGGCTCCTGAAAATCCCCGATACACAGGATGGTTCCCAGATGAAAGGTGGCACCAGTGCCGAGTCGGGCTGGTTTGATAGAGCCAAGTGGCTCCTGCAATCTGCCATCCATAAGCGGGCTGGGTGAGTTTAGTTTGCCAGGGAAAAGGGCCGTGGTTTGTTTTCGGGAGCCTGTGGCTAGGAATGGCCTGCTGGCTCCTGAAAATCCACGACACGCAGGATGGTTCCCAGATGAAAGGTGGCACCAGTGCCGAGTCGGGCTGGTTTGATAGAGCCATGTGGCTCCTGCAATCTGCCAGCCAGAAGCGGGGTGGGTGAGTTTTGTTTGCCAGGGAAAATGCCCACAGTTTGTGTTTGGGGGCCTGTGGCTGGGCGTGGCCTGCTGGCTCCTGAAAATCCACGATACGCAGGATGATTCCCAGACCAAAGGGGCACCAGTACCGAGTCGGGCTGGTTTGATAGAGGCAAGTGGCTCCTGCAATCTGCCAGCCAGAAGCGGGGCGGGTCAGTTTTGTTTGCCAGGGTAAAGGGCCGTGGTGTGTGTTGGGGGCCTGTGGCTGGGAGTGGCCTACTGGATCCTGAAAATCCACGATACGCAGGATGGTTCCCAGACCCAACGGGGTACCAGTGCCAAGTCGGGCTGGTTTGATAGAGGCAAGTGGCTCCTGCCATCTGCCAGCCAGAAGATGGGCAGGTCAGTTTTACTTCCAGGGATAAGGGCCGTAGTTTTTGTTCGGGGGCCTGTGGCTGGGAGTGGCCGGCTGGCTCCTGAAAATCCACGATACGCAGGATGGTTCCCAGATCCAAGGGGGCACCAATGCCAAATCGGGCTGGTTTGATAGAGCCAAGTGGCTCCTGCATTCTGCCAGCCAGAAGATGGACAGGTCAGTTTTCCTTCCAGGGAAAAGGACCATAGCTTTTTTTTGGGGGTCTGTGGCTGGGAATGTACGGCTGGCTCCTGAAAATCCACGATACGCAGGATGGTTCCCAGATGAAAGGTGGCACCAGTGCCGAGTCGGGCTGGTTTGATAGAGCCAAGTGGCTCCTGCAATCTGCCAGCCAGAAGATGGGCAGGTCAGTTTTACTTCCCGGGAAATGGGTCGTAGTTTTTGTTCGGCGGCCTGTGGCTGGGAGTGGCCGGCTGGCTCCTGAAAATCCACGATACGCAGGATGTTTCCCAGATGAAAGGTGGCACCAGTGCCGAGTCGGGCTAGTTTGATAGAGCCAAGTGTCTCCTGCCATCTGACAGCCAGAAGATGGGCAGGTCTGTTTTACTTCCAGGGAAAAGGGCCGTAGTTTGTGTTTGGGGGCCTGTGGCTGAGAATGGCCCGCTGGCTCCTTAAAATCTTCGCCGCGCATGATGGTTCCCAGACCCAAAGTGGCACCAGTGCCGAGTTGGGCTGGTTTGATAGAGCCATGTGGCTCCTGCAATCTGCCAGCCAGAAGATGGGCAGGTCAGTTTTACTTCCAGGGAAAAGGGCCGTAGTTTTGTTTGGGGGCCTGTGGTTGGGAGTGGCCGGCTGGCTCCTGAAAATCCACGATAAGCGGGATGGTTCCCAGATGAATGGTGGCACCTGTGCCAAGGCGGCTGGTTTGATAGGGCCAAGTGTCTCCTGCAATCTGCCAGTCAGGAGCGGGGTCCGTGAGTTTTGTTTGCCAGGGAAAAGGACCATAGCTTTTTTTTGGGGGTCTGTGGCTGTGAATGGCCGGCTGGCTCCTGAAAATCCACGATACGCAGGATGGTTCCCAGATGAAAGGTGGCACCAGTGCCGAGTCGGGCTGGTTTGATAGAGCCATGTGGCTCCTGCAATCTGCCAGCGAGAAGCGGGGTGGGTGAGTTTTGTTTGCCAGGGAAAATGCCCACAGTTTGTGTTTGGGGGCCTGTGGCTGGGAGTGGCCTACTGGCTCCTGAAAATCCACGATACGCAGGATGATTCCCAGACCAAAGGGGCACCAGTGCCGAGTCGGGCTGGTTTGATAGAGCCAAGTGGCTCCTGCAATCTGCCAGCCAGAAGCGTGGCGGGTCAGTTTTGTTTGCCAGGGTAAAGGGCCGTGGTGTGTGTTGGGGGCCTGTGGCTGGGAGTGGCCGGCTGGCTCCTGAAAATCCACGATACGCATGATGGTTCCCAGATGAAAGGTGGCACCAGTGCTGAGTCGGGTTGGTTTGATAGTACCAAGTGTCTCCCGCAATCTGCCAGCCAGACGATGGGCAGGTCAGTTTTACTTCCAGGGAAAAGGGCCGTGGTGTGTGTTTGGGGGCCTGTGGCTGGGAGTGGCCGGCTGGCTCCTGAAAATCAACGATACGCAGGATGGTTCCCCGATGAATGGTGTCACCAGTGCCAAGCCGGCTGGTTTGATAGGTCCAAGTGTCTCCTGCAATCTGCCAGCCAGAAGCGGGGTGGGTGAGTTTTGTTTGCCAGGGAAAAGGGCCGTGGTTTGTTTTCGGGGACCAGTGGCTGAGAATGGCCGGCTGGCTCCTTAAAATCCATGCCGCGCATGATGGTTCCCAGACCCAAGGTGGCACCAGTGCCGAGTCGGGCTGGTGTGATGGAGCCATGTGGCTCCTGCAATCTGCCAGCCAGAAGCGGGGTGGGTGAGTTTTGTTTGCCAGGGAAAAAGGCCGTGGTTTTTTTTTCCGGGGCCTGTGGCCTGGAATGGCCGGCTGGTTCCTTAAAAACCACGCCGCGCAGGATGGTTCCCAAAAGGAAATGTGGCACCAGTGCCGAATCGGGCTGTTTTGATTGAGCCAAGTGGCTCCTGCAATCTGCCTGCCAGAAGATGGGCCGGTCAGTTTTACTTCCAGGGAAAAGGGACGTAGTTTGTGTTTGGGGGCCTGTGGCTGGGAGTGGCCGGCTGGCTCCAGAAAATCCACGACACGCAGGATGATTCCCAGACCAAAGAGGCACCAGTGCCGAGTCGGGTGGTTTGATAGAGCCATGTGGCTCCTGCAATCTGCCAGCCAGGAGCGGGGCGGGTCAGTTTTGTTTGACAGCGAAAAGGGATGTGGTTGTGTTGGGGGCCAGTGGTTGGGAGTGGCCGCATGGCTCCTGAAAATCCACGATACGTAGGATGGTTGCCAGACCTAAGGGTGCACCAGTGCCAAGTCGGGCTGGTTTGATAGAGACAAGTCGCTCCTGCAATCTGCCAGCCAGAAGATGGTCAGGTCAGTTTTATTTCCAGGGAAAAATACCGTAGTTTGTGTTTGGGGGCCTGTGGCTGGCAGTGGCCGGCTGGCTCCTGAAAATCCACGATACGCAGGATGGTTCCCAGATGAATGGTGGCACCAGTGCCAGGTTGGACTGGTTTGATAGAGCCAAGTGGCTCCTGCAATCTGCCAGCGAGTAGCGGGGCGGGTCAGTTTTACTTCCAGGGAAAAGGGCCGTGGTATGTGTTTGGGGGCCTGTGGCTGGGAATGGCTGGCTGGCTCCTGTAAATCCACGATACGCAGGATGGTTCGCAGATGAAAGGTGGCACCAGTGCCGAGTCAGGCTGGTTTGATAGAGCCAAGTGGCTCCTGCAATCTGCCAGCCAGAAGATGGACAGGTCAGTTTTACTTCCAGGGAAAAGGGCCGTAGTTTGTGTTTTAGGGCCTGTAGATGGGAGTGGCCGGCTGGCTCCTGAAAATCCACGATACGCAGGATGGTTCCCACATGAAAGGTGGCACCAGTGCTGAGTCGAGCTTGTTTGATAGTACCAAGTGTCTCCCGCAATGTGCCAGCCAGAAGATGGGCAGGTCAGTTTTACTTCCAGGGAAAAGGGCCGTAGTTTGTGTTTGGGGGCCTGTGGCTGGGAGTGGCCGGCTGGCTCCTGAAAATCCCCGATACATACGATGGTTCCCAGATGAAATGTGGCCCCAGTGCCGAGTCGGGCTGGTTTGATAGAGCCAAGTGTCTCCTACAATCTGCCAGCCAGAAGATTTGCAGGTCAGATTTACTTCCAGGGAAAAGGTCCGTAGTTTTTGTTCGGGGGCCTGTGGCTGGGAGTGGCCAGCTTGCACCCGAAAATCCCCGATACACAGGATGGTTCCCAGATGAAAGGTGGCACCAGTGCCGAGTCGGGCTGTTTTGATAGAGCCAAGTGGCTCCTGCAATCTGCCATCCAGAAGCGGGGTTTGTGAATTTTGTTTGCCAGGGAAAGGGCCGTGGATTTTTTCGGGGGCCTGTGGATCGGAATGGCCGGCTGGCTCATTGAAATCCACGCCGCGCAGAATGGTTCCCAGACCCAAGGGGGCACCAGTGCCGAGTCGGGCTGGTTTGATAGAGCCATGTGGCTCCTGCAATCTGCCAGCCAGGAGCGGCCTGGGTGAGTTTTGTTTGCCAGGGTAAAAGGCCGTGGTTTGTTTTCGGGAGCTTGTGGCTCGGAATGGCCTGCTGGCTTCTGAAAATCTGTGATACGCAGGATGGTTCCCAGATGAAAGGTGGCACCAGTGCCGAGTCGGGCTGGTTTGATAGAGCCAAGTGGCTCCTGCAATCTGCCAGCCAGAAGCGGGGTTTTTGAGATTTGTTTGCCAGGGAAAAGGCCCACAGTTTGTGTTTGGGGGCCTGTGGCTGGGAGTGGCCTGCTGGCTCCTGAAAATCCACGATACGCAGGATGATTCCCAGACCAAAGGGGCACCAGTGCCGAGTCGGGCTGGTTTGATAGAGCCAAGTGGCTCCTGCAATCTGCCAGCCAGTAGCGGGGCGGGTCAGTTTTACTTCCAGGGAAAAGGGCCGTGGTATGAGTTTGGGGGCCTGTGGCTGGGAATGGCCGGCTGGCTCCTGAAAATCCACGATACGCAGAATGGTTCCCAGATGAAAGGTGGCACCAGTGCCGAGTCAGGCTGGTTTGATAGAGCCAAGTGGCTCCTGCAATCTGCCTGCCAGAAGATGGGCAGGTCAGTTTTCCTTCCAGGGAAAAGGGCCGTAGTTTGTGTTTGGGGCCCTGTGGCTGGGAATGGCCGGCTGGCTCCTGAAAATCCAAGCCGCGCATGATGGTTCCCAGACCCAAGGGGGCACCAGTGCCAAGTCGGGCTGGTTTGATAGAGCCTTGTGGCTCCTGCAATCTGCCAGCCAAGAGCGGGTTGGGTGAGTTTTGTTTGCAGGGAAAAGGCCCATAGTTTTTGTTTGGGGACCTGTGGTCGGGAATGGCCGGCTGGCTCCTGAAAATCCACGATACGCAGGATGGTTCCCAGATGAAAGGTGGCACCAGTGCCGAGTCGGGCTGGTTTGATAGAGCCAAGTGGCTCCTGCAATCTGCCAGCCAGAAGCGGGGTTTTTGAGATTTGTTTGCCAGGGAAAAGGCCCACAGTTTGTGTTTGGGGGCCTGTGGCTGGGAGTGGCCTGCTGGCTCCTGAAAATCCACGATACGCAGGATGATTCCCAGACCAAAGGGGCACCAGTGCCGAGTCGGGCTGGTTTGATAGAGACAAGTGGCTCCTGCAATCTGCCAGCCAGTAGCGGGGCGTGTCAGTTTTACTTGTAGGGAAAAGGGCCGTGGTATGTGTTTGGGGGCCTGTGGCTGGGAATGGCCGGCTGGCTCCTGAAAATCCACGATACGCAGAATGGTTCCCAGATGAAAGGTGGCACCAGTGCCGAGTCAGGCTGGTTTGATAGAGCCAAGTGGCTCCTGCAATCTGCCTGCCAGAAGATGGGCAGGTCAGTTTTCCTTCCAGGGAAAAGGGCCGTAGTTTGTGTTTGGGGGCCTGTGGCTGGGAATGGCCGGCTGGCTCCTGAAAATCCAAGCCGCGCATGATGGTTCCCAGACCCAAGGGGGCACCAGTGCCAAGTCGGGCTGGTTTGATAGAGCCATGTGGCTCCTGCAATCTGCCAGCCAAGAGCGGGTTGGGTGAGTTTTGTTTGCAGGGAAAAGGCCCATAGTTTTTGTTTGGGGACCTGTGGTCGGGAATGGCCTGCTGGCTCCTGAAAATCCACGATACGCAGGATGGTTCCCAGATGAAAGGTGGCACCAGTGCCGAGTCGGGCTGCTTTGATAGAGCCAAGTGGCTCCTGCAATCTGCCAGCCAGAAGCGGGGCGGGTCAGTTTTGTTTGCCAGGGAAAAGGGCCGTGGTTTGTGTTGGGCGCCTTTGGCTGGGAGTGGCTGGCTGGCTCCTGAGAATCCATGATACGCAGGATGGTTCCCAGACCCAAGGGGGCACCCGTGCCAAGACACGCTGGTTTGATAGAGCCAAGTGGCTCCTGCAATCTGACAGCCAGAAGATGGGCAGGTCAGTTTTACTTCCAGGAAAAAGGGCTGTAGTGTGTGTTTGGGGGCCTGTGGCTGGGAGTGGCCGGCTGGCTCCTGAAAATCCACGATACGCAGGATGGTTCCCCAATGAAAGGTGGCACCAGTGCCAAGTCGGGCTGGTTTGATAGAGCCATGTGGCTCCTGCAATCTGCCAGCCAGAAGCGGGGTGGGTGAGTTTTGTTTGCCAGGGAAAATGGCCGTGGTTTTTTTTCCGGGGCCTGTGGCTTGGAATGGCCGGCTGGTTCCTTAAAATCCACGCCGCACAGGATGGTTCCCAGATGAAAGCTGGCACCAGTACCGAGTTGGGCTGGGTTGATAGAGCCAAGTGGCTCCTGCAATCCGCCAGCCAGAAGATGGGCAGGTCAGTTTAACTTCCAGGGAAAAGGGCCGTAGTTTGTGTTTGGGGGCCTGTGGCTGGGAGTGGCCGGCTGGCTCCTGAAAATCCACGATACGCAGGATGGTTCCCAAATGAAAAATGACACCAGTGCCAAGTCGGGCTGGTTTGATCGTACCAAGTAGCTCCTGCAATCTGACAGCCAGAAGATAGGCAGGTCTGTTTTACTTCCAGGGAAAAGGGCCGTAGTTTGTGTTTGGGGCCCTGTGGCTGGGAGTGGCCGGCTAGCTCCTGAAAATCCACGATACGCAGGATGGTTCCCAAATGAAAGGTGGCACCAGTTCCGAGTTGGGCTGGTGTGATAGAGCCATGTTGCTCCTGCAATCTGCCAGCCAGAAGCGGGGTGGGTGAGTTTTGTTTGCCAGGGAAAAAGGCCGTGGTTTTTTTTCCGGGGCCTGTGGCCTGGAATGGCTGGCTGGTTCCTTAAAATCCACGCCGCGCAGGATGGTTCCCAGATGAAAGGTGGCACCAGTGCCAAGTCGGGCTCTTTTGGTAGAGCCAAGTGGCGCCTGCAATCTGCCAGCCAGAAGATAGGCAAGTCAGTTTTACTTCCAGGGAAAAGGGCCGTAGTTTGTGTTTGGGGACCTGTGGCTGGCAGTGGCCGGCTGCCTCCTGAAAATCCACGATACGCAGGATGGTTCCCAGATGAAAGGTGGCACCAGTGCCGAGTCGGGCTGGTTTGATAGTACCGAGTGGCTCCTGCAATCTGCCAGCCAGAAGGCGGGCCGCTAATATTTTCTTCCAGGGAAAATGGCCGTGGTATGTGTTTGGGGCCCTGTGGCTGAGAGTGGCTGGCTGGCTCCTGAAAATCCACGACACGCAGGATGGTTCCCAGATGAAAGGTGGCACCAGTGCCGAGTCGGGCTGTTTTGATAGAGCCAAGTGGCTCCTGCAATCTGCCATCCAGAAGCGGGGTTTGTGAATTTTGTTTGCCAGGGAAAGGGCCGTGGATTTTTTCGGGGGCCTGTGGATCGGAATGGCCGGCTGGCTCATTGAAATCCACGCCGCGCAGAATGGTTCCCAGACCCAAGGGGGCACCAGTGCCGAGTCGGGCTGGTTTGATAGAGCCATGTGGCTCCTGCAATCTGCCAGCCAGGAGCGGCCTGGGTGAGTTTTGTTTGCCAGGGTAAAAGGCCGTGGTTTGTTTTCGGGAGCTTGTGGCTCGGAATGGCCTGCTGGCTTCTGAAAATCTGTGATACGCAGGATGGTTCCCAGATGAAAGGTGGCACCAGTGCCGAGTCGGGCTGGTTTGATAGAGCCAAGTGGCTCCTGCAATCTGCCAGCCAGAAGCGGGGTTTTTGAGATTTGTTTGCCAGGGAAAAGGCCCACAGTTTGTGTTTGGGGGCCTGTGGCTGGGAGTGGCCTGCTGGCTCCTGAAAATCCACGATACGCAGGATGATTCCCAGACCAAAGGGGCACCAGTGCCGAGTCGGGCTGGTTTGATAGAGACAAGTGGCTCCTGCAATCTGCCAGCCAGTAGCGGGGCGTGTCAGTTTTACTTCCAGGGAAAAGGGCCGTGGTATGTGTTTGGGGGCCTGTGGCTGGGAATGGCCGGCTGGCTCCTGAAAATCCACGATACGCAGAATGGTTCCCAGATGAAAGGTGGCACCAGTGCCGAGTCAGGCTGGTTTGATAGAGCCAAGTGGCTCCTGCAATCTGCCTGCCAGAAGATGGGCAGGTCAGTTTTCCTTCCAGGGAAAAGGGCCGTAGTTTGTGTTTGGGGGCCTGTGGTTGGGAATGGCCGGCTGGCTCCTGAAAATCCAAGCCGCGCATGATGGTTCCCAGACCCAAGGGGGCACCAGTGCCAAGTCGGGCTGGTTTGATAGAGCCATGTGGCTCCTGCAATCTGCCAGCCAAGAGCGGGTTGGGTGAGTTTTGTTTGCAGGGAAAAGGCCCATAGTTTTTGTTTGGGGACCTGTGGTCGGGAATGGCCTGCTGGCTCCTGAAAATCCACGATACGCAGGATGGTTCCCAGATGAAAGGTGGCACCAGTGCCGAGTCGGGCTGCTTTGATAGAGCCAAGTGGCTCCTGCAATCTGCCAGCCAGAAGCGGGGCGGGTCAGTTTTGTTTGCCAGGGAAAAGGGCCGTGGTTTGTGTTGGGCGCCTTTGGCTGGGAGTGGCTGGCTGGCTCCTGAGAATCCATGATACGCAGGATGGTTCCCAGACCCAAGGGGGCACCCGTGCCAAGACACGCTGGTTTGATAGAGCCAAGTGGCTCCTGCAATCTGACAGCCAGAAGATGGGCAGGTCAGTTTTACTTCCAGGAAAAAGGGCTGTAGTGTGTGTTTGGGGGCCTGTGGCTGGGAGTGGCCGGCTGGCTCCTGAAAATCCACGATACGCAGGATGGTTCCCCAATGAAAGGTGGCACCAGTGCCAAGTCGGGCTGGTTTGATAGAGCCATGTGGCTCCTGCAATCTGCCAGCCAGAAGCGGGGTGGGTGAGTTTTGTTTGCCAGGGAAAATGGCCGTGGTTTTTTTTCCGGGGCCTGTGGCTTGGAATGGCCGGCTGGTTCCTTAAAATCCACGCCGCACAGGATGGTTCCCAGATGAAAGCTGGCACCAGTACCGAGTTGGGCTGGGTTGATAGAGCCAAGTGGCTCCTGCAATCCGCCAGCCAGAAGATGGGCAGGTCAGTTTAACTTCCAGGGAAAAGGGCCGTAGTTTGTGTTTGGGGGCCTGTGGCTGGGAGTGGCCGGCTGGCTCCTGAAAATCCACGATACGCAGGATGGTTCCCAAATGAAAAATGACACCAGTGCCAAGTCGGGCTGGTTTGATCGTACCAAGTAGCTCCTGCAATCTGACAGCCAGAAGATAGGCAGGTCTGTTTTACTTCCAGGGAAAAGGGCCGTAGTTTGTGTTTGGGGCCCTGTGGCTGGGAGTGGCCGGCTAGCTCCTGAAAATCCACGATACGCAGGATGGTTCCCAAATGAAAGGTGGCACCAGTTCCGAGTTGGGCTGGTGTGATAGAGCCATGTTGCTCCTGCAATCTGCCAGCCAGAAGCGGGGTGGGTGAGTTTTGTTTGCCAGGGAAAAAGGCCGTGGTTTTTTTTCCGGGGCCTGTGGCCTGGAATGGCTGGCTGGTTCCTTAAAATCCACGCCGCGCAGGATGGTTCCCAGATGAAAGGTGGCACCAGTGCCAAGTCGGGCTCTTTTGGTAGAGCCAAGTGGCGCCTGCAATCTGCCAGCCAGAAGATAGGCAAGTCAGTTTTACTTCCAGGGAAAAGGGCCGTAGTTTGTGTTTGGGGACCTGTGGCTGGCAGTGGCCGGCTGCCTCCTGAAAATCCACGATACGCAGGATGGTTCCCAGATGAAAGGTGGCACCAGTGCCGAGTCGGGCTGGTTTGATAGTACCGAGTGGCTCCTGCAATCTGCCAGCCAGAAGGCGGGCCGCTAATATTTTCTTCCAGGGAAAATGGCCGTGGTATGTGTTTGGGGCCCTGTGGCTGAGAGTGGCTGGCTGGCTCCTGAAAATCCACGACACGCAGGATGGTTCCCAGATGAAAGGTGGCACCAGTGCCGAGTCGGGCTGGTTTGATAGAGCTAAGTGGCTCCTGCAATCTGCCAGCCAGAAGATGGACAGGTCAGTTTTACTTCCGGGGAAGAGGGCCGGTAGTTTGTGTTGGGGGGCCTGAGGCTGGGATTGGCCGGCTGGCTCCTGAAAATGCACGATACTCAGGATGATGGCCAGACCCAAGTTGGCACCACTGCCAAGTCGGGCTGGTTTGATAGAGCCATGTGGCTCCTGCAATCTGCCAGCCAGAAGATGGGCAGGTCAGTTTTACTTCCAGGGAAAAGGACCATAGCTTTTTTTTGGGGGTCTGTGGCTGGGAGTGGCCGGCTGGCTCCTGAAAATCCCCGATACACAGGATGGTTCCCAGATGAAAGGTGGCACCAGTGCCGAGTCGGGCTGGTTTGATAGAGCCAAGTGGCTCCTGCAATCTGCCAACCAGAAGATGGGCAGGTCAGTTTTACTTCCAGGGAAAAGGGCCGTAGTTTTTGTTCGGGGGCCTGTGGCTGGGAGTGGCCGGCTGGCTCCTGAAAATCCCCGATACACAGGATGGTTCCCAGATGAAAGGTGGCACCAGTGCCGAGTCGGGCTGGTTTGATAGAGCCAAGTGGCTCCTGCAATCTGCCATCCATAAGCGGGCTGGGTGAGTTTAGTTTGCCAGGGAAAAGGGCCGTGGTTTGTTTTCGGGAGCCTGTGGCTAGGAATGGCCTGCTGGCTCCTGAAAATCCACGACACGCAGGATGGTTCCCAGATGAAAGGTGGCACCAGTGCCGAGTCGGGCTGGTTTGATAGAGCCATGTGGCTCCTGCAATCTGCCAGCCAGAAGCGGGGTGGGTGAGTTTTGTTTGCCAGGGAAAATGCCCACAGTTTGTGTTTGGGGGCCTGTGGCTGGGCGTGGCCTGCTGGCTCCTGAAAATCCACGATACGCAGGATGATTCCCAGACCAAAGGGGCACCAGTACCGAGTCGGGCTGGTTTGATAGAGGCAAGTGGCTCCTGCAATCTGCCAGCCAGAAGCGGGGCGGGTCAGTTTTGTTTGCCAGGGTAAAGGGCCGTGGTGTGTGTTGGGGGCCTGTGGCTGGGAGTGGCCTACTGGATCCTGAAAATCCACGATACGCAGGATGGTTCCCAGACCCAACGGGGTACCAGTGCCAAGTCGGGCTGGTTTGATAGAGGCAAGTGGCTCCTGCCATCTGCCAGCCAGAAGATGGGCAGGTCAGTTTTACTTCCAGGGATAAGGGCCGTAGTTTTTGTTCGGGGGCCTGTGGCTGGGAGTGGCCGGCTGGCTCCTGAAAATCCACGATACGCAGGATGGTTCCCAGATCCAAGGGGGCACCAATGCCAAATCGGGCTGGTTTGATAGAGCCAAGTGGCTCCTGCATTCTGCCAGCCAGAAGATGGACAGGTCAGTTTTCCTTCCAGGGAAAAGGACCATAGCTTTTTTTTGGGGGTCTGTGGCTGGGAATGTACGGCTGGCTCCTGAAAATCCACGATACGCAGGATGGTTCCCAGATGAAAGGTGGCACCAGTGCCGAGTCGGGCTGGTTTGATAGAGCCAAGTGGCTCCTGCAATCTGCCAGCCAGAAGATGGGCAGGTCAGTTTTACTTCCCGGGAAATGGGTCGTAGTTTTTGTTCGGCGGCCTGTGGCTGGGAGTGGCCGGCTGGCTCCTGAAAATCCACGATACGCAGGATGTTTCCCAGATGAAAGGTGGCACCAGTGCCGAGTCGGGCTAGTTTGATAGAGCCAAGTGTCTCCTGCCATCTGACAGCCAGAAGATGGGCAGGTCTGTTTTACTTCCAGGGAAAAGGGCCGTAGTTTGTGTTTGGGGGCCTGTGGCTGAGAATGGCCCGCTGGCTCCTTAAAATCTTCGCCGCGCATGATGGTTCCCAGACCCAAAGTGGCACCAGTGCCGAGTTGGGCTGGTTTGATAGAGCCATGTGGCTCCTGCAATCTGCCAGCCAGAAGATGGGCAGGTCAGTTTTACTTCCAGGGAAAAGGGCCGTAGTTTTGTTTGGGGGCCTGTGGTTGGGAGTGGCCGGCTGGCTCCTGAAAATCCACGATAAGCGGGATGGTTCCCAGATGAATGGTGGCACCTGTGCCAAGGCGGCTGGTTTGATAGGGCCAAGTGTCTCCTGCAATCTGCCAGTCAGGAGCGGGGTCCGTGAGTTTTGTTTGCCAGGGAAAAGGACCATAGCTTTTTTTTGGGGGTCTGTGGCTGTGAATGGCCGGCTGGCTCCTGAAAATCCACGATACGCAGGATGGTTCCCAGATGAAAGGTGGCACCAGTGCCGAGTCGGGCTGGTTTGATAGAGCCATGTGGCTCCTGCAATCTGCCAGCGAGAAGCGGGGTGGGTGAGTTTTGTTTGCCAGGGAAAATGCCCACAGTTTGTGTTTGGGGGCCTGTGGCTGGGAGTGGCCTACTGGCTCCTGAAAATCCACGATACGCAGGATGATTCCCAGACCAAAGGGGCACCAGTGCCGAGTCGGGCTGGTTTGATAGAGCCAAGTGGCTCCTGCAATCTGCCAGCCAGAAGCGTGGCGGGTCAGTTTTGTTTGCCAGGGTAAAGGGCCGTGGTGTGTGTTGGGGGCCTGTGGCTGGGAGTGGCCGGCTGGCTCCTGAAAATCCACGATACGCAGGATGGTTCCCAGATGAAAGGTGGCACCAGTGCTGAGTCGGGTTGGTTTGATAGTACCAAGTGTCTCCCGCAATCTGCCAGCCAGACGATGGGCAGGTCAGTTTTACTTCCAGGGAAAAGGGCCGTGGTGTGTGTTTGGGGGCCTGTGGCTGGGAGTGGCCGGCTGGCTCCTGAAAATCCACGATACGCAGGATGGTTCCCCAATGAAAGGTGGCACCAGTGCCAAGTCGGGCTGGTTTGATAGAGCCATGTGGCTCCTGCAATCTGCCAGCCAGAAGCGGGGTGGGTGAGTTTTGTTTGCCAGGGAAAATGGCCGTGGTTTTTTTTCCGGGGCCTGTGGCTTGGAATGGCCGGCTGGTTCCTTAAAATCCACGCCGCACAGGATGGTTCCCAGATGAAAGCTGGCACCAGTACCGAGTTGGGCTGGGTTGATAGAGCCAAGTGGCTCCTGCAATCCGCCAGCCAGAAGATGGGCAGGTCAGTTTAACTTCCAGGGAAAAGGGCCGTAGTTTGTGTTTGGGGGCCTGTGGCTGGGAGTGGCCGGCTGGCTCCTGAAAATCCACGATACGCAGGATGGTTCCCAAATGAAAAATGACACCAGTGCCAAGTCGGGCTGGTTTGATCGTACCAAGTAGCTCCTGCAATCTGACAGCCAGAAGATAGGCAGGTCTGTTTTACTTCCAGGGAAAAGGGCCGTAGTTTGTGTTTGGGGCCCTGTGGCTGGGAGTGGCCGGCTAGCTCCTGAAAATCCACGATACGCAGGATGGTTCCCAAATGAAAGGTGGCACCAGTTCCGAGTTGGGCTGGTGTGATAGAGCCATGTTGCTCCTGCAATCTGCCAGCCAGAAGCGGGGTGGGTGAGTTTTGTTTGCCAGGGAAAAAGGCCGTGGTTTTTTTTCCGGGGCCTGTGGCCTGGAATGGCTGGCTGGTTCCTTAAAATCCACGCCGCGCAGGATGGTTCCCAGATGAAAGGTGGCACCAGTGCCAAGTCGGGCTCTTTTGGTAGAGCCAAGTGGCGCCTGCAATCTGCCAGCCAGAAGATAGGCAAGTCAGTTTTACTTCCAGGGAAAAGGGCCGTAGTTTGTGTTTGGGGACCTGTGGCTGGCAGTGGCCGGCTGCCTCCTGAAAATCCACGATACGCAGGATGGTTCCCAGATGAAAGGTGGCACCAGTGCCGAGTCGGGCTGGTTTGATAGTACCGAGTGGCTCCTGCAATCTGCCAGCCAGAAGGCGGGCCGCTAATATTTTCTTCCAGGGAAAATGGCCGTGGTATGTGTTTGGGGCCCTGTGGCTGAGAGTGGCTGGCTGGCTCCTGAAAATCCACGACACGCAGGATGGTTCCCAGATGAAAGGTGGCACCAGTGCCGAGTCGGGCTGGTTTGATAGAGCTAAGTGGCTCCTGCAATCTGCCAGCCAGAAGATGGACAGGTCAGTTTTACTTCCGGGGAAGAGGGCCGGTAGTTTGTGTTGGGGGGCCTGAGGCTGGGATTGGCCGGCTGGCTCCTGAAAATGCACGATACTCAGGATGATGGCCAGACCCAAGTTGGCACCACTGCCAAGTCGGGCTGGTTTGATAGAGCCATGTGGCTCCTGCAATCTGCCAGCCAGAAGATGGGCAGGTCAGTTTTACTTCCAGGGAAAAGGACCATAGCTTTTTTTTGGGGGTCTGTGGCTGGGAGTGGCCGGCTGGCTCCTGAAAATCCCCGATACACAGGATGGTTCCCAGATGAAAGGTGGCACCAGTGCCGAGTCGGGCTGGTTTGATAGAGCCAAGTGGCTCCTGCAATCTGCCAACCAGAAGATGGGCAGGTCAGTTTTACTTCCAGGGAAAAGGGCCGTAGTTTTTGTTCGGGGGCCTGTGGCTGGGAGTGGCCGGCTGGCTCCTGAAAATCCCCGATACACAGGATGGTTCCCAGATGAAAGGTGGCACCAGTGCCGAGTCGGGCTGGTTTGATAGAGCCAAGTGGCTCCTGCAATCTGCCATCCATAAGCGGGCTGGGTGAGTTTAGTTTGCCAGGGAAAAGGGCCGTGGTTTGTTTTCGGGAGCCTGTGGCTAGGAATGGCCTGCTGGCTCCTGAAAATCCACGACACGCAGGATGGTTCCCAGATGAAAGGTGGCACCAGTGCCGAGTCGGGCTGGTTTGATAGAGCCATGTGGCTCCTGCAATCTGCCAGCCAGAAGCGGGGTGGGTGAGTTTTGTTTGCCAGGGAAAATGCCCACAGTTTGTGTTTGGGGGCCTGTGGCTGGGCGTGGCCTGCTGGCTCCTGAAAATCCACGATACGCAGGATGATTCCCAGACCAAAGGGGCACCAGTACCGAGTCGGGCTGGTTTGATAGAGGCAAGTGGCTCCTGCAATCTGCCAGCCAGAAGCGGGGCGGGTCAGTTTTGTTTGCCAGGGTAAAGGGCCGTGGTGTGTGTTGGGGGCCTGTGGCTGGGAGTGGCCTACTGGATCCTGAAAATCCACGATACGCAGGATGGTTCCCAGACCCAACGGGGTACCAGTGCCAAGTCGGGCTGGTTTGATAGAGGCAAGTGGCTCCTGCCATCTGCCAGCCAGAAGATGGGCAGGTCAGTTTTACTTCCAGGGATAAGGGCCGTAGTTTTTGTTCGGGGGCCTGTGGCTGGGAGTGGCCGGCTGGCTCCTGAAAATCCACGATACGCAGGATGGTTCCCAGATCCAAGGGGGCACCAATGCCAAATCGGGCTGGTTTGATAGAGCCAAGTGGCTCCTGCATTCTGCCAGCCAGAAGATGGACAGGTCAGTTTTCCTTCCAGGGAAAAGGACCATAGCTTTTTTTTGGGGGTCTGTGGCTGGGAATGTACGGCTGGCTCCTGAAAATCCACGATACGCAGGATGGTTCCCAGATGAAAGGTGGCACCAGTGCCGAGTCGGGCTGGTTTGATAGAGCCAAGTGGCTCCTGCAATCTGCCAGCCAGAAGATGGGCAGGTCAGTTTTACTTCCCGGGAAATGGGTCGTAGTTTTTGTTCGGCGGCCTGTGGCTGGGAGTGGCCGGCTGGCTCCTGAAAATCCACGATACGCAGGATGTTTCCCAGATGAAAGGTGGCACCAGTGCCGAGTCGGGCTAGTTTGATAGAGCCAAGTGTCTCCTGCCATCTGACAGCCAGAAGATGGGCAGGTCTGTTTTACTTCCAGGGAAAAGGGCCGTAGTTTGTGTTTGGGGGCCTGTGGCTGAGAATGGCCCGCTGGCTCCTTAAAATCTTCGCCGCGCATGATGGTTCCCAGACCCAAAGTGGCACCAGTGCCGAGTTGGGCTGGTTTGATAGAGCCATGTGGCTCCTGCAATCTGCCAGCCAGAAGATGGGCAGGTCAGTTTTACTTCCAGGGAAAAGGGCCGTAGTTTTGTTTGGGGGCCTGTGGTTGGGAGTGGCCGGCTGGCTCCTGAAAATCCACGATAAGCGGGATGGTTCCCAGATGAATGGTGGCACCTGTGCCAAGGCGGCTGGTTTGATAGGGCCAAGTGTCTCCTGCAATCTGCCAGTCAGGAGCGGGGTCCGTGAGTTTTGTTTGCCAGGGAAAAGGACCATAGCTTTTTTTTGGGGGTCTGTGGCTGTGAATGGCCGGCTGGCTCCTGAAAATCCACGATACGCAGGATGGTTCCCAGATGAAAGGTGGCACCAGTGCCGAGTCGGGCTGGTTTGATAGAGCCATGTGGCTCCTGCAATCTGCCAGCGAGAAGCGGGGTGGGTGAGTTTTGTTTGCCAGGGAAAATGCCCACAGTTTGTGTTTGGGGGCCTGTGGCTGGGAGTGGCCTACTGGCTCCTGAAAATCCACGATACGCAGGATGATTCCCAGACCAAAGGGGCACCAGTGCCGAGTCGGGCTGGTTTGATAGAGCCAAGTGGCTCCTGCAATCTGCCAGCCAGAAGCGTGGCGGGTCAGTTTTGTTTGCCAGGGTAAAGGGCCGTGGTGTGTGTTGGGGGCCTGTGGCTGGGAGTGGCCGGCTGGCTCCTGAAAATCCACGATACGCAGGATGGTTCCCAGATGAAAGGTGGCACCAGTGCTGAGTCGGGTTGGTTTGATAGTACCAAGTGTCTCCCGCAATCTGCCAGCCAGACGATGGGCAGGTCAGTTTTACTTCCAGGGAAAAGGGCCGTGGTGTGTGTTTGGGGGCCTGTGGCTGGGAGTGGCCGGCTGGCTCCTGAAAATCAACGATACGCAGGATGGTTCCCCGATGAATGGTGTCACCAGTGCCAAGCCGGCTGGTTTGATAGGTCCAAGTGTCTCCTGCAATCTGCCAGCCAGAAGCGGGGTGGGTGAGTTTTGTTTGCCAGGGAAAAGGGCCGTGGTTTGTTTTCGGGGACCAGTGGCTGGGAATGGCCGGCTGGCTCCTTAAAATCCATGCCGCGCATGATGGTTCCCAGACCCAAGGTGGCACCAGTGCCGAGTCGGGCTGGTGTGATGGAGCCATGTGGCTCCTGCAATCTGCCAGCCAGAAGCGGGGTGGGTGAGTTTTGTTTGCCAGGGAAAAAGGCCGTGGTTTTTTTTTCCGGGGCCTGTGGCCTGGAATGGCCGGCTGGTTCCTTAAAAACCACGCCGCGCAGGATGGTTCCCAAAAGGAAATGTGGCACCAGTGCCGAATCGGGCTGTTTTGATTGAGCCAAGTGGCTCCTGCAATCTGCCTGCCAGAAGATGGGCCGGTCAGTTTTACTTCCAGGGAAAAGGGACGTAGTTTGTGTTTGGGGACCTGTGGCTGGGAGTGGCCGGCTGGCTCCTTAAAATCCGCACCGCGCATGATGGTTCCCAGACCCAAGGTGACACCAGTGCCGAGTCGGGCTGGTTTGATAGAGCCATGTGTCTCCTGCAATCTGCCAGCCAGAAGATGGGCAGGTCACATTTCTTCCAGGGAAAAGGGCCGTAGTATGTGTTTGGGGAGCTGTGGCTGGGAGTGGCCGGCTGGCTGCTGAAAATCCCCGATACACAGGATGGTTCCCAGATGAAAGGTGGCACCAGTGCCGAGTCGGGCTGGTTTGATAGAGCCAAGTGGCTCCTGCAATCTGCCAGCCAGAAGATGGGCAGGTCAGTTTTACTTCCAGGGAAAAGGGCCGTAGTTTGTGTTTGGGGACCTGTGGCTGGCTGTGGCCGGCTGGCTCCTGAAAATCCACGATACGCAGGATGGTTCCCAGATGAAAGGTGGCACCAGTGCCAAGTCGGGCTGGTTTGATAGTACCGAGTGGCTCCTGCAATCTGCCAGCCAGAAGGCGGGCCGCTAATATTTTCTTCCAGGGAAAATGGCCGTGGTATGTGTTTGGGGCCCTGTGGCTGAGAGTGGCTGGCTGGCTCCTGAAAATCCACGACACGCAGGATGGTTCCCAGATGAAAGGTGGCACCAGTGCCGAGTCGGGCTGGTTTGATAGAGCTAAGTGGCTCCTGCAATCTGCCAGCCAGAAGATGGACAGGTCAGTTTTACTTCCGGGGAAGAGGGCCGGTAGTTTGTGTTGGGGGGCCTGAGGCTGGGATTGGCCGGCTGGCTCCTGAAAATCCACGATACTCAGGATGATGGCCAGACCCAAGTTGGCACCACTGCCAAGTCGGGCTGGTTTGATAGAGCCATGTGGCTCCTGCAATCTGCCAGCCAGAAGATGGGCAGGTCAGTTTTACTTCCAGGGAAAAGGACCATAGCTTTTTTTTGGGGGTCTGTGGCTGGGAGTGGCCGGCTGGCTCCTGAAAATCCCCGATACACAGGATGGTTCCCAGATGAAAGGTGGCACCAGTGCCGAGTCGGGCTGGTTTGATAGAGCCAAGTGGCTCCTGCAATCTGCCAACCAGAAGATGGGCAGGTCAGTTTTACTTCCAGGGATACGGGACGTAGTTTTTGTTCGGGGGCCTGTGGCTGGGAGTGGCCGGCTGGCTCCTGAAAATCCCCGATACACAGGATGGTTCCCAGATGAAAGGTGGCACCAGTGCCGAGTCGGGCTGGTTTGATAGAGCCAAGTGGCTCCTGCAATCTGCCATCCATAAGCGGGCTGGGTGAGTTTAGTTTGCCAGGGAAAAGGGCCGTGGTTTGTTTTCGGGAGCCTGTGGCTAGGAATGGCCTGCTGGCTCCTGAAAATCCACGACACGCAGGATGGTTCCCAGATGAAAGGTGGCACCAGTGCCGAGTCAGGCTGGTTTGATAGAGCCATGTGGCTCCTGCAATCTGCCAGCCAGAAGCGGGGTGGGTGAGTTTTGTTTGCCAGGGAAAATGCCCACAGTTTGTGTTTGGGGGCCTGTGGCTGGGCGTGGCCTGCTGGCTCCTGAAAATCCACGATACGCAGGATGATTCCCAGACCAAAGGGGCACCAGTGCCGAGTCGCGCTGGTTTGATAGAGGCAAGTTGCTCCTGCAATCTGCCAGCCAGAAGCGGGGCGGGTCAGTTTTGTTTGCCAGGGTAAAGGGCCGTGGTGTGTGTTGGGGGCCTGTGGCTGGGAGTGGCCTACTGGATCCTGAAAATCCACGATACGCAGGATGGTTCCCAGACCCAAGGGTGTACCAGTGCCAAGTCGGGCTGGTTTGATAGAGGCAAGTGGCTCCTGCCATCTGCCAGCCAGAAGATGGGCAGGTCAGTTTTACTTCCAGGGATAAGGGCCGTAGTTTTTGTTCGGGGGCCTGTGGCTGGGAGTGGCCGGCTGGCTCCTGAAAATCCACGATACGCAGGATGGTTCCCAGATCCAAGGGGGTACCAGTGCCAAATCGGGCTGGTTTGATAGAGCCAAGTGGCTCCTGCATTCTGCCAGCCAGAAGATGGACAGGTCAGTTTTCCTTCCAGGGAAAAGGACCATAGCTTTTTTTTGGGGGTCTGTGGCTGGGAGTGTCCGGCTGGCTCCTGAAAATCCACGATACGCAGGATGGTTCCCAGATGAAAGGTGGCACCAGTGCCGAGTCGGGCTGGTTTGATAGAGCCTAGTGGCTCCTGCAATCTGCCAGCCAGAAGATGGGCAGGTCAGTTTTACTTCCCGGGAAATGGGTCGTAGTTTTTGTTCGGCGGTCTGTGGCTGGGAGTGGCCGGCTGGATCCTGAAAATCCACGATACGCAGGATGTTTCCCAGATGAAAGGTGGCACCAGTGCCGAGTCGGGCTAGTTTGATAGAGCCAAGTGTCTCCTGCCATCTGACAGCCAGAAGATGGGCAGGTCTGTTTTACTTCCAGGGAAAAGGGCCGTAGTTTGTGTTTGGGGGCCTGTGGCTGAGAATGGCCCGCTGGCTCCTTAAAATCTTCGCCACGCATGATGGTTCCCAGACCCAAAGTGGCACCAGTGCCGAGTTGGGCTGGTTTGATAGAGCCATGTGGCTCCTGCAATCTGCCAGCCAGAAGATGGGCAGGTCAGTTTTACTTCCAGGGAAAAGGGCCGTAGTTTTGTTTGGGGGCCTGTGGTTGGGAGTGGCCGGCTGGCTCCTGAAAATCCACGATAAGCGGGATGGTTCCCAGATGAATGGTGGCACCTGTGCCAAGGCGGCTGGTTTGATAGGGCCAAGTGTCTCCTGCAATCTGCCAGTCAGGAGCGGGGTCCGTGAGTTTTGTTTGCCAGGGAAAAGGACCATAGCTTTTTTTTGGGGGTCTGTGGCTGTGAATGGCCGGCTGGCTCCTGAAAATCCACGATACGCAGGATGGTTCCCAGATGAAAGGTGGCACCAGTGCCGAGTCGGGCTGGTTTGATAGAGCCATGTGGCTCCTGCAATCTGCCAGCGAGAAGCGGGGTGGGTGAGTTTTGTTTGCCAGGGAAAATGCCCACAGTTTGTGTTTGGGGGCCTGTGGCTGGGAGTGGCCTACTGGCTCCTGAAAATCCACGATACGCAGGATGATTCCCAGACCAAAGGGGCACCAGTGCCGAGTCGGGCTGGTTTGATAGAGCCAAGTGGCTCCTGCAATCTGCCAGCCAGAAGCGTGGCGGGTCAGTTTTGTTTGCCAGGGTAAAGGGCCGTGGTGTGTGTTGGGGGCCTGTGGCTGGGAGTGGCCGGCTGGCTCCTGAAAATCCACGATACGCAGGATGGTTCCCAGATGAAAGGTGGCACCAGTGCTGAGTCGGGTTGGTTTGATAGTACCAAGTGTCTCCCGCAATCTGCCAGCCAGACGATGGGCAGGTCAGTTTTACTTCCAGGGAAAAGGGCCGTGGTGTGTGTTTGGGGGCCTGTGGCTGGGAGTGGCCGGCTGGCTCCTGAAAATCCACGATACGCAGGATGGTTCCCCGATGAATGGTGTCACCAGTGCCAAGCCGGCTGGTTTGATAGGTCCAAGTGTCTCCTGCAATCTGCCAGCCAGAAGCGGGGTGGGTGAGTTTTGTTTGCCAGGGAAAAGGGCCGTGGTTTGTTTTCGGGGACCAGTGGCTGGGAATGGCCGGCTGGCTCCTTAAAATCCATGCCGCGCATGATGGTTCCCAGACCCAAGGTGGCACCAGTGCCGAGTCGGGCTGGTGTGATGGAGCCATGTGGCTCCTGCAATCTGCCAGCCAGAAGCGGGGTGGGTGAGTTTTGTTTGCCAGGGAAAAAGGCCGTGGTTTTTTTTTCCGGGGCCTGTGGCCTGGAATGGCCGGCTGGTTCCTTAAAAACCACGCCGCGCAGGATGGTTCCCAAAAGGAAATGTGGCACCAGTGCCGAATCGGGCTGTTTTGATTGAGCCAAGTGGCTCCTGCAATCTGCCTGCCAGAAGATGGGCCGGTCAGTTTTACTTCCAGGGAAAAGGGACGTAGTTTGTGTTTGGGGACCTGTGGCTGGGAGTGGCCGGCTGGCTCCTTAAAATCCGCACCGCGCATGATGGTTCCCAGACCCAAGGTGACACCAGTGCCGAGTCGGGCTGGTTTGATAGAGCCATGTGTCTCCTGCAATCTGCCAGCCAGAAGATGGGCAGGTCACATTTCTTCCAGGGAAAAGGGCCGTAGTATGTGTTTGGGGAGCTGTGGCTGGGAGTGGCCGGCTGGCTGCTGAAAATCCCCGATACACAGGATGGTTCCCAGATGAAAGGTGGCACCAGTGCCGAGTCGGGCTGGTTTGATAGAGCCAAGTGGCTCCTGCAATCTGCCAGCCAGAAGATGGACAGGTCAGTTTTACTTCCAGGGAAAAGGGCCGTAGTTTGTGTTTGGGGACCTGTGGCTGGCTGTGGCCGGCTGGCTCCTGAAAATCCACGATACGCAGGATGGTTCCCAGATGAAAGGTGGCACCAGTGCCAAGTCGGGCTGGTTTGATAGTACCGAGTGGCTCCTGCAATCTGCCAGCCAGAAGGCGGGCCGCTAATATTTTCTTCCAGGGAAAATGGCCGTGGTATGTGTTTGGGGCCCTGTGGCTGAGAGTGGCTGGCTGGCTCCTGAAAATCCACGACACGCAGGATGGTTCCCAGATGAAAGGTGGCACCAGTGCCGAGTCGGGCTGGTTTGATAGAGCTAAGTGGCTCCTGCAATCTGCCAGCCAGAAGATGGACAGGTCAGTTTTACTTCCGGGGAAGAGGGCCGGTAGTTTGTGTTGGGGGGCCTGAGGCTGGGATTGGCCGGCTGGCTCCTGAAAATGCACGATACTCAGGATGATGGCCAGACCCAAGTTGGCACCACTGCCAAGTCGGGCTGGTTTGATAGAGCCATGTGGCTCCTGCAATCTGCCAGCCAGAAGATGGGCAGGTCAGTTTTACTTCCAGGGAAAAGGACCATAGCTTTTTTTTGGGGGTCTGTGGCTGGGAGTGGCCGGCTGGCTCCTGAAAATCCCCGATACACAGGATGGTTCCCAGATGAAAGGTGGCACCAGTGCCGAGTCGGGCTGGTTTGATAGAGCCAAGTGGCTCCTGCAATCTGCCAACCAGAAGATGGGCAGGTCAGTTTTACTTCCAGGGATACGGGACGTAGTTTTTGTTCGGGGGCCTGTGGCTGGGAGTGGCCGGCTGGCTCCTGAAAATCCCCGATACACAGGATGGTTCCCAGATGAAAGGTGGCACCAGTGCCGAGTCGGGCTGGTTTGATAGAGCCAAGTGGCTCCTGCAATCTGCCATCCATAAGCGGGCTGGGTGAGTTTAGTTTGCCAGGGAAAAGGGCCGTGGTTTGTTTTCGGGAGCCTGTGGCTAGGAATGGCCTGCTGGCTCCTGAAAATCCACGACACGCAGGATGGTTCCCAGATGAAAGGTGGCACCAGTGCCGAGTCAGGCTGGTTTGATAGAGCCATGTGGCTCCTGCAATCTGCCAGCCAGAAGCGGGGTGGGTGAGTTTTGTTTGCCAGGGAAAATGCCCACAGTTTGTGTTTGGGGGCCTGTGGCTGGGCGTGGCCTGCTGGCTCCTGAAAATCCACGATACGCAGGATGATTCCCAGACCAAAGGGGCACCAGTGCCGAGTCGCGCTGGTTTGATAGAGGCAAGTGGCTCCTGCAATCTGCCAGCCAGAAGCGGGGCGGGTCAGTTTTGTTTGCCAGGGTAAAGGGCCGTGGTGTGTGTTGGGGGCCTGTGGCTGGGAGTGGCCTACTGGATCCTGAAAATCCACGATACGCAGGATGGTTCCCAGATGAAAGGTGGCACCAGTGCCAAGTCGGGCTGGTTTGATAGAGGCAAGTGGCTCCTGCCATCTGCCAGCCAGAAGATGGGCAGGTCAGTTTTACTTCCAGGGATAAGGGCCGTAGTTTTTGTTCGGGGGCCTGTGGCTGGGAGTGGCCGGCTGGCTCCTGAAAATCCACGATACGCAGGATGGTTCCCAGATCCAAGGGGGTACCAGTGCCAAATCGGGCTGGTTTGATAGAGCCAAGTGGCTCCTGCATTCTGCCAGCCAGAAGATGGACAGGTCAGTTTTCCTTCCAGGGAAAAGGACCATAGCTTTTTTTTGGGGGTCTGTGGCTGGGAATGTCCGGCTGGCTCCTGAAAATCCACGATACGCAGGATGGTTCCCAGATGAAAGGTGGCACCAGTGCCGAGTCGGGCTGGTTTGATAGAGCCTAGTGGCTCCTGCAATCTGCCAGCCAGAAGATGGGCAGGTCAGTTTTACTTCCCGGGAAATGGGTCGTAGTTTTTGTTCGGCGGCCTGTGGCTGGGAGTGGCCGGCTGGCTCCTGAAAATCCACGATACGCAGGATGTTTCCCAGATGAAAGGTGGCACCAGTGCCGAGTCGGGCTAGTTTGATAGAGCCAAGTGGCTCCTGCAATCTGCCAGCCAGAAGATGGGCAGGTCAGTTTTACTTCCAGGGAAAAGGGCCGTAGTTTTTTGTTTGGGGGCCTGTGGCTAGGAGTGGCCAGCTGGCTCCTGAAAATCCACGATACGCAGGATGGTTCCCACATGAAAGGTGGCACCACTGCCGAGTCGGCGGTGGTTTGATAGAGCCAAGTGTCTCCTGCAATCTGACAGCCAGAAGATGGGCAGGTCTGTTTTACTTCCAGGGAAAAGGGCCGTAGTTTGTGTTTGGGGGCCTGTGGCTGAGAATCGCCCGCTGGCTCCTTAAAATCTTCGCCACGCATGATGGTTCCCAGACCCAAAGTGGCACCAGTGCCGAGTTGGGCTGGTTTGATAGAGCCATGTGGCTCCTGCAATCTGCCAGCCAGAAGATGGGCAGGTCAGTTTTACTTCCAGGGAAAAGGGCCGTAGTTTTGTTTGGGGGCCTGTGGTTGGGAGTGGCCGGCTGGCTCCTGAAAATCCACGATAAGCGGGATGGTTCCCAGATGAATGGTGGCACCTGTGCCAAGGCGGCTGGTTTGATAGGGCCAAGTGTCTCCTGCAATCTGCCAGTCAGGAGCGGGGTCCGTGAGTTTTGTTTGCCAGGGAAAAGGACCATAGCTTTTTTTTGGGGGTCTGTGGCTGTGAATGGCCGGCTGGCTCCTGAAAATCCACGATACGCAGGATGGTTCCCAGATGAAAGGTGGCACCAGTGCCGAGTCGGGCTGGTTTGATAGAGCCATGTGGCTCCTGCAATCTGCCAGCGAGAAGCGGGGTGGGTGAGTTTTGTTTGCCAGGGAAAAGGCCCACAGTTTGTGTTTGGGGGCCTGTGGCTGGGCGTGGCCTGCTGGCTCCTGAAAATCCACGATACGCAGGATGATTCCCAGACCAAAGGGGCACCAGTGCCGAGTCGCGCTGGTTTGATAGAGGCAAGTGGCTCCTGCAATCTGCCAGCCAGAAGCGGGGCGGGTCAGTTTTGTTTGCCAGGGTAAAGGGCCGTGGTGTGTGTTGGGGGCCTGTGGCTGGGAGTGGCCTACTGGATCCTGAAAATCCACGATACGCAGGATGGTTCCCAGACCCAACGGGGTACCAGTGCCAAGTCGGGCTGGTTTGATAGAGGCAAGTGGCTCCTGCCATCTGCCAGCCAGAAGATGGGCAGGTCAGTTTTACTTCCAGGGATAAGGGCCGTAGTTTTTGTTCGGGGGCCTGTGGCTGGGAGTGGCCGGCTGGCTCCTGAAAATCCACGATACGCAGGATGGTTCCCAGATCCAAGGGGGTACCAGTGCCAAATCGGGCTGGTTTGATAGAGCCAAGTGGCTCCTGCATTCTGCCAGCCAGAAGATGGACAGGTCAGTTTTCCTTCCAGGGAAAAGGACCATAGCTTTTTTTTGGGGGTCTGTGGCTGGGAATGTCCGGCTGGCTCCTGAAAATCCACGATACGCAGGATGGTTCCCAGATGAAAGGTGGCACCAGTGCCGAGTCGGGCTGGTTTGATAGAGCCTAGTGGCTCCTGCAATCTGCCAGCCAGAAGATGGGCAGGTCAGTTTTACTTCCCGGGAAATGGGTCGTAGTTTTTGTTCGGCGGCCTGTGGCTGGGAGTGGCCGGCTGGCACCTGAAAATCCACGATACGCAGGATGTTTCCCAGATGAAAGGTGGCACCAGTGCCGAGTCGGGCTAGTTTGATAGAGCCAAGTGGCTCCTGCAATCTGCCAGCCAGAAGATGGGCAGGTCAGTTTTACTTCCAGGGAAAAGGGCCGTAGTTTTTTGTTTGGGGGCCTGTGGCTAGGAGTGGCCAGCTGGCTCGTGAAAATCCACGATACGCAGGATGGTTCCCACATGAAAGGTGGCACCACTGCCGAGTCGGTGGTGGTTTGATAGAGCCAAGTGTCTCCTGCAATCTGACAGCCAGAAGATGGGCAGGTCTGTTTTACTTCCAGGGAAAAGGGCCGTAGTTTGTGTTTGGGGGCCTGTGGCTGAGAATGGCCCGCTGGCTCCTTAAAATCTTCGCCACGCATGATGGTTCCCAGACCCAAAGTGGCACCAGTGCCGAGTTGGGCTGGTTTGATAGAGCCATGTGGCTCCTGCAATCTGCCAGCCAGAAGATGGGCAGGTCAGTTTTACTTCCAGGGAAAAGGGCCGTAGTTTTGTTTGGGGGCCTGTGGTTGGGAGTGGCCGGCTGGCTCCTGAAAATCCACGATAAGCGGGATGGTTCCCAGATGAATGGTGGCACCTGTGCCAAGGCGGCTGGTTTGATAGGGCCAAGTGTCTCCTGCAATCTGCCAGTCAGGAGCGGGGTCCGTGAGTTTTGTTTGCCAGGGAAAAGGACCATAGCTTTTTTTTGGGGGTCTGTGGCTGTGAATGGCCGGCTGGCTCCTGAAAATCCACGATACGCAGGATGGTTCCCAGATGAAAGGTGGCACCAGTGCCGAGTCGGGCTGGTTTGATAGAGCCAAGTGGCTCCTGCAATCTGCCAGCCAGAAGCGTGGCGGGTCAGTTTTGTTTGCCAGGGTAAAGGGCCGTGGTGTGTGTTGGGGGCCTGTGGCTGGGAGTGGCCGGCTGGCTCCTGAAAATCCACGATACGCAGGATGGTTCCCAGATGAAAGGTGGCACCAGTGCTGAGTCGGGTTGGTTTGATAGTACCAAGTGTCTCCCGCAATCTGCCAGCCAGACGATGGGCAGGTCAGTTTTACTTCCAGGGAAAAGGGCCGTGGTGTGTGTTTGGGGGCCTGTGGCTGGGAGTGGCCGGCTGGCTCCTGAAAATCCACGATACGCAGGATGGTTCCCCGATGAATGGTGTCACCAGTGCCAAGCCGGCTGGTTTGATAGGTCCAAGTGTCTCCTGCAATCTGCCAGCCAGAAGCGGGGTGGGTGAGTTTTGTTTGCCAGGGAAAAGGGCCGTGGTTTGTTTTCGGGGACCAGTGGCTGGGAATGGCCGGCTGGCTCCTTAAAATCCATGCCGCGCATGATGGTTCCCAGACCCAAGGTGGCACCAGTGCCGAGTCGGGCTGGTGTGATGGAGCCATGTGGCTCCTGCAATCTGCCAGCCAGAAGCGGGGTGGGTGAGTTTTGTTTGCCAGGGAAAAAGGCCGTGGTTTTTTTTTCCGGGGCCTGTGGCCTGGAATGGCCGGCTGGTTCCTTAAAAACCACGCCGCGCAGGATGGTTCCCAAAAGGAAATGTGGCACCAGTGCCGAATCGGGCTGTTTTGATTGAGCCAAGTGGCTCCTGCAATCTGCCTGCCAGAAGATGGGCCGGTCAGTTTTACTTCCAGGGAAAAGGGACGTAGTTTGTGTTTGGGGACCTGTGGCTGGGAGTGGCCGGCTGGCTCCTTAAAATCCGCACCGCGCATGATGGTTCCCAGACCCAAGGTGACACCAGTGCCGAGTCGGGCTGGTTTGATAGAGCCATGTGTCTCCTGCAATCTGCCAGCCAGAAGATGGGCAGGTCACATTTCTTCCAGGGAAAAGGGCCGTAGTATGTGTTTGGGGAGCTGTGGCTGGGAGTGGCCGGCTGGCTGCTGAAAATCCCCGATACACAGGATGGTTCCCAGATGAAAGGTGGCACCAGTGCCGAGTCGGGCTGGTTTGATAGAGCCAAGTGGCTCCTGCAATCTGCCAGCCAGAAGATGGGCAGGTCAGTTTTACTTCCAGGGAAAAGGGCCGTAGTTTGTGTTTGGGGACCTGTGGCTGGCTGTGGCCGGCTGGCTCCTGAAAATCCACGATACGCAGGATGGTTCCCAGATGAAAGGTGGCACCAGTGCCAAGTCGGGCTGGTTTGATAGTACCGAGTGGCTCCTGCAATCTGCCAGCCAGAAGGCGGGCCGCTAATATTTTCTTCCAGGGAAAATGGCCGTGGTATGTGTTTGGGGCCCTGTGGCTGAGAGTGGCTGGCTGGCTCCTGAAAATCCACGACACGCAGGATGGTTCCCAGATGAAAGGTGGCACCAGTGCCGAGTCGGGCTGGTTTGATAGAGCTAAGTGGCTCCTGCAATCTGCCAGCCAGAAGATGGACAGGTCAGTTTTACTTCCGGGGAAGAGGGCCGGTAGTTTGTGTTGGGGGGCCTGAGGCTGGGATTGGCCGGCTGGCTCCTGAAAATGCACGATACTCAGGATGATGGCCAGACCCAAGTTGGCACCACTGCCAAGTCGGGCTGGTTTGATAGAGCCATGTGGCTCCTGCAATCTGCCAGCCAGAAGATGGGCAGGTCAGTTTTACTTCCAGGGAAAAGGACCATAGCTTTTTTTTGGGGGTCTGTGGCTGGGAGTGGCCGGCTGGCTCCTGAAAATCCCCGATACACAGGATGGTTCCCAGATGAAAGGTGGCACCAGTGCTGAGTCGGGCTGGTTTGATAGAGCCAAGTGGCTCCTGCAATCTGCCAACCAGAAGATGGGCAGGTCAGTTTTACTTCCAGGGATACGGGCCGTAGTTTTTGTTCGGGGGCCTGTGGCTGGGAGTGGCCGGCTGGCTCCTGAAAATCCCCGATACACAGGATGGTTCCCAGATGAAAGGTGGCACCAGTGCCGAGTCGGGCTGGTTTGATAGAGCCAAGTGGCTCCTGCAATCTGCCATCCATAAGCGGGCTGGGTGAGTTTAGTTTGCCAGGGAAAAGGGCCGTGGTTTGTTTTCGGGAGCCTGTGGCTAGGAATGGCCTGCTGGCTCCTGAAAATCCACGACACGCAGGATGGTTCCCAGATGAAAGGTGGCACCAGTGCCGAGTCGGGCTGGTTTGATAGAGCCATGTGGCTCCTGCAATCTGCCAGCCAGAAGCGGGGTGGGTGAGTTTTGTTTGCCAGGGAAAATGCCCACAGTTTGTGTTTGGGGGCCTGTGGCTGGGCGTGGCCTGCTGGCTCCTGAAAATCCACGATACGCAGGATGATTCCCAGACCAAAGGGGCACCAGTACCGAGTCGGGCTGGTTTGATAGAGGCAAGTGGCTCCTGCAATCTGCCAGCCAGAAGCGGGGCGGGTCAGTTTTGTTTGCCAGGGTAAAGGGCCGTGGTGTGTGTTGGGGGCCTGTGGCTGGGAGTGGCCTACTGGATCCTGAAAATCCACGATACGCAGGATGGTTCCCAGACCCAAGGGGGTACCAGTGCCAAGTCGGGCTGGTTTGATAGAGGCAAGTGGCTCCTGCCATCTGCCAGCCAGAAGATGGGCAGGTCAGTTTTACTTCCAGGGATAAGGGCCGTAGTTTTTGTTCGGGGGCCTGTGGCTGGGAGTGGCCGGCTGGCTCCTGAAAATCCACGATACGCAGGATGGTTCCCAGATCCAAGGGGGCACCAATGCCAAATCGGGCTGGTTTGATAGAGCCAAGTGGCTCCTGCATTCTGCCAGCCAGAAGATGGACAGGTCAGTTTTCCTTCCAGGGAAAAGGACCATAGCTTTTTTTTGGGGGTCTGTGGCTGGGAATGTCCGGCTGGCTCCTGAAAATCCCCGATACGCAGGATGGTTCCCAGATGAAAGGTGGCACCAGTGCCGAGTCGGGCTGGTTTGATAGAGCCAAGTGGCTCCTGCAATCTGCCAGCCAGAAGATGGGCAGGTCAGTTTTACTTCCCGGGAAATGGGTCGTAGTTTTTGTTCGGCGGCCTGTGGCTGGGAGTGGCCGGCTGGCTCCTGAAAATCCACGATACGCAGGATGTTTCCCAGATGAAAGGTGGCACCAGTGCCGAGTCGGGCTAGTTTGATAGAGCCAAGTGTCTCCTGCCATCTGACAGCCAGAAGATGGGCAGGTCTGTTTTACTTCCAGGGAAAAGGGCCGTAGTTTGTGTTTGGGGGCCTGTGGCTGAGAATGGCCCGCTGGCTCCTTAAAATCTTCGCCACGCATGATGGTTCCCAGACCCAAAGTGGCACCAGTGCCGAGTTGGGCTGGTTTGATAGAGCCATGTGGCTCCTGCAATCTGCCAGCCAGAAGATGGGCAGGTCAGTTTTACTTCCAGGGAAAAGGGCCGTAGTTTTGTTTGGGGGCCTGTGGTTGGGAGTGGCCGGCTGGCTCCTGAAAATCCACGATAAGCGGGATGGTTCCCAGATGAATGGTGGCACCTGTGCCAAGGCGGCTGGTTTGATAGGGCCAAGTGTCTCCTGCAATCTGCCAGTCAGGAGCGGGGTCCGTGAGTTTTGTTTGCCAGGGAAAAGGACCATAGCTTTTTTTTGGGGGTCTGTGGCTGGGAATGTCCGGCTGGCTCCTGAAAATCCACGATACGCAGGATGGTTCCCAGATGAAAGGTGGCACCAGTGCCGAGTCGGGCTGGTTTGATAGAGCCATGTGGCTCCTGCAATCTGCCAGCGAGAAGCGGGGTGGGTGAGTTTTGTTTGCCAGGGAAAATGCCCACAGTTTGTGTTTGGGGGCCTGTGGCTGGGAGTGGCCTACTGGCTCCTGAAAATCCACGATACGCAGGATGATTCCCAGACCAAAGGGGCACCAGTGCCGAGTCGGGCTGGTTTGATAGAGCCAAGTGGCTCCTGCAATCTGCCAGCCAGAAGCGTGGCGGGTCAGTTTTGTTTGCCAGGGTAAAGGGCCGTGGTGTGTGTTGGGGGCCTGTGGCTGGGAGTGGCCGGCTGGCTCCTGAAAATCCACGATACGCAGGATGGTTCCCAGATGAAAGGTGGCACCAGTGCTGAGTCGGGTTGGTTTGATAGTACCAAGTGTCTCCCGCAATCTGCCAGCCAGACGATGGGCAGGTCAGTTTTACTTCCAGGGAAAAGGGCCGTGGTGTGTGTTTGGGGGCCTGTGGCTGGGAGTGGCCGGCTGGCTCCTGAAAATCAACGATACGCAGGATGGTTCCCCGATGAATGGTGTCACCAGTGCCAAGCCGGCTGGTTTGATAGGTCCAAGTGTCTCCTGCAATCTGCCAGCCAGAAGCGGGGTGGGTGAGTTTTGTTTGCCAGGGAAAAGGGCCGTGGTTTGTTTTCGGGGACCAGTGGCTGGGAATGGCCGGCTGGCTCCTTAAAATCCATGCCGCGCATGATGGTTCCCAGACCCAAGGTGGCACCAGTGCCGAGTCGGGCTGGTGTGATGGAGCCATGTGGCTCCTGCAATCTGCCAGCCAGAAGCGGGGTGGGTGAGTTTTGTTTGCCAGGGAAAAAGGCCGTGGTTTTTTTTTCCGGGGCCTGTGGCCTGGAATGGCCGGCTGGTTCCTTAAAAACCACGCCGCGCAGGATGGTTCCCAAAAGGAAATGTGGCACCAGTGCCGAATCGGGCTGTTTTGATTGAGCCAAGTGGCTCCTGCAATCTGCCTGCCAGAAGATGGGCCGGTCAGTTTTACTTCCAGGGAAAAGGGACGTAGTTTGTGTTTGGGGACCTGTGGCTGGGAGTGGCCGGCTGGCTCCTTAAAATCCGCACCGCGCATGATGGTTCCCAGACCCAAGGTGACACCAGTGCCGAGTCGGGCTGGTTTGATAGAGCCATGTGTCTCCTGCAATCTGCCAGCCAGAAGATGGGCAGGTCACATTTCTTCCAGGGAAAAGGGCCGTAGTATGTGTTTGGGGAGCTGTGGCTGGGAGTGGCCGGCTGGCTGCTGAAAATCCCCGATACACAGGATGGTTCCCAGATGAAAGGTGGCACCAGTGCCGAGTCGGGCTGGTTTGATAGAGCCAAGTGGCTCCTGCAATCTGCCAGCCAGAAGATGGGCAGGTCAGTTTTACTTCCAGGGAAAAGGGCCGTAGTTTGTGTTTGGGGACCTGTGGCTGGCTGTGGCCTGCTGGCTCCTGAAAATCCACGATACGCAGGATGGTTCCCAGATGAAAGGTGGCACCAGTGCCAAGTCGGGCTGGTTTGATAGTACCGAGTGGCTCCTGCAATCTGCCAGCCAGAAGGCGGGCCGCTAATATTTTCTTCCAGGGAAAATGGCCGTGGTATGTGTTTGGGGCCCTGTGGCTGAGAGTGGCTGGCTGGCTCCTGAAAATCCACGACACGCAGGATGGTTCCCAGATGAAAGGTGGCACCAGTGCCGAGTCGGGCTGGTTTGATAGAGCTAAGTGGCTCCTGCAATCTGCCAGCCAGAAGATGGACAGGTCAGTTTTACTTCCGGGGAAGAGGGCCGGTAGTTTGTGTTGGGGGGCCTGAGGCTGGGATTGGCCGGCTGGCTCCTGAAAATGCACGATACTCAGGATGATGGCCAGACCCAAGTTGGCACCACTGCCAAGTCGGGCTGGTTTGATAGAGCCATGTGGCTCCTGCAATCTGCCAGCCAGAAGATGGGCAGGTCAGTTTTACTTCCAGGGAAAAGGACCATAGCTTTTTTTTGGGGGTCTGTGGCTGGGAGTGGCCGGCTGGCTCCTGAAAATCCCCGATACACAGGATGGTTCCCAGATGAAAGGTGGCACCAGTGCCGAGTCGGGCTGGTTTGATAGAGCCAAGTGGCTCCTGCAATCTGCCAACCAGAAGATGGGCAGGTCAGTTTTACTTCCAGGGATACGGGACGTAGTTTTTGTTCGGGGGCCTGTGGCTGGGAGTGGCCGGCTGGCTCCTGAAAATCCCCGATACACAGGATGGTTCCCAGATGAAAGGTGGCACCAGTGCCGAGTCGGGCTGGTTTGATAGAGCCAAGTGGCTCCTGCAATCTGCCATCCATAAGCGGGCTGGGTGAGTTTAGTTTGCCAGGGAAAAGGGCCGTGGTTTGTTTTCGGGAGCCTGTGGCTAGGAATGGCCTGCTGGCTCCTGAAAATCCACGACACGCAGGATGGTTCCCAGATGAAAGGTGGCACCAGTGCCGAGTCAGGCTGGTTTGATAGAGCCATGTGGCTCCTGCAATCTGCCAGCCAGAAGCGGGGTGGGTGAGTTTTGTTTGCCAGGGAAAATGCCCACAGTTTGTGTTTGGGGGCCTGTGGCTGGGCGTGGCCTGCTGGCTCCTGAAAATCCACGATACGCAGGATGATTCCCAGACCAAAGGGGCACCAGTGCCGAGTCGCGCTGGTTTGATAGAGGCAAGTTGCTCCTGCAATCTGCCAGCCAGAAGCGGGGCGGGTCAGTTTTGTTTGCCAGGGTAAAGGGCCGTGGTGTGTGTTGGGGGCCTGTGGCTGGGAGTGGCCTACTGGATCCTGAAAATCCACGATACGCAGGATGGTTCCCAGACCCAAGGGTGTACCAGTGCCAAGTCGGGCTGGTTTGATAGAGGCAAGTGGCTCCTGCCATCTGCCAGCCAGAAGATGGGCAGGTCAGTTTTACTTCCAGGGATAAGGGCCGTAGTTTTTGTTCGGGGGCCTGTGGCTGGGAGTGGCCGGCTGGCTCCTGAAAATCCACGATACGCAGGATGGTTCCCAGATCCAAGGGGGTACCAGTGCCAAATCGGGCTGGTTTGATAGAGCCAAGTGGCTCCTGCATTCTGCCAGCCAGAAGATGGACAGGTCAGTTTTCCTTCCAGGGAAAAGGACCATAGCTTTTTTTTGGGGGTCTGTGGCTGGGAATGTCCGGCTGGCTCCTGAAAATCCACGATACGCAGGATGGTTCCCAGATGAAAGGTGGCACCAGTGCCGAGTCGGGCTGGTTTGATAGAGCCTAGTGGCTCCTGCAATCTGCCAGCCAGAAGATGGGCAGGTCAGTTTTACTTCCCGGGAAATGGGTCGTAGTTTTTGTTCGGCGGTCTGTGGCTGGGAGTGGCCGGCTGGATCCTGAAAATCCACGATACGCAGGATGTTTCCCAGATGAAAGGTGGCACCAGTGCCGAGTCGGGCTAGTTTGATAGAGCCAAGTGTCTCCTGCCATCTGACAGCCAGAAGATGGGCAGGTCTGTTTTACTTCCAGGGAAAAGGGCCGTAGTTTGTGTTTGGGGGCCTGTGGCTGAGAATGGCCCGCTGGCTCCTTAAAATCTTCGCCACGCATGATGGTTCCCAGACCCAAAGTGGCACCAGTGCCGAGTTGGGCTGGTTTGATAGAGCCATGTGGCTCCTGCAATCTGCCAGCCAGAAGATGGGCAGGTCAGTTTTACTTCCAGGGAAAAGGGCCGTAGTTTTGTTTGGGGGCCTGTGGTTGGGAGTGGCCGGCTGGCTCCTGAAAATCCACGATAAGCGGGATGGTTCCCAGATGAATGGTGGCACCTGTGCCAAGGCGGCTGGTTTGATAGGGCCAAGTGTCTCCTGCAATCTGCCAGTCAGGAGCGGGGTCCGTGAGTTTTGTTTGCCAGGGAAAAGGACCATAGCTTTTTTTTGGGGGTCTGTGGCTGTGAATGGCCGGCTGGCTCCTGAAAATCCCCGATACACAGGATGGTTCCCAGATGAAAGGTGGCACCAGTGCCGAGTCGGGCTGGTTTGATAGAGCCATGTGGCTCCTGCAATCTGCCAGCGAGAAGCGGGGTGGGTGAGTTTTGTTTGCCAGGGAAAATGCCCACAGTTTGTGTTTGGGGGCCTGTGGCTGGGAGTGGCCTACTGGCTCCTGAAAATCCACGATACGCAGGATGATTCCCAGACCAAAGGGGCACCAGTGCCGAGTCGGGCTGGTTTGATAGAGCCAAGTGGCTCCTGCAATCTGCCAGCCAGAAGCGTGGCGGGTCAGTTTTGTTTGCCAGGGTAAAGGGCCGTGGTGTGTGTTGGGGGCCTGTGGCTGGGAGTGGCCGGCTGGCTCCTGAAAATCCACGATACGCAGGATGGTTCCCAGATGAAAGGTGGCACCAGTGCTGAGTCGGGTTGGTTTGATAGTACCAAGTGTCTCCCGCAATCTGCCAGCCAGACGATGGGCAGGTCAGTTTTACTTCCAGGGAAAAGGGCCGTGGTGTGTGTTTGGGGGCCTGTGGCTGGGAGTGGCCGGCTGGCTCCTGAAAATCCACGATACGCAGGATGGTTCCCCGATGAATGGTGTCACCAGTGCCAAGCCGGCTGGTTTGATAGGTCCAAGTGTCTCCTGCAATCTGCCAGCCAGAAGCGGGGTGGGTGAGTTTTGTTTGCCAGGGAAAAGGGCCGTGGTTTGTTTTCGGGGACCAGTGGCTGGGAATGGCCGGCTGGCTCCTTAAAATCCATGCCGCGCATGATGGTTCCCAGACCCAAGGTGGCACCAGTGCCGAGTCGGGCTGGTGTGATGGAGCCATGTGGCTCCTGCAATCTGCCAGCCAGAAGCGGGGTGGGTGAGTTTTGTTTGCCAGGGAAAAAGGCCGTGGTTTTTTTTTCCGGGGCCTGTGGCCTGGAATGGCCGGCTGGTTCCTTAAAAACCACGCCGCGCAGGATGGTTCCCAAAAGGAAATGTGGCACCAGTGCCGAATCGGGCTGTTTTGATTGAGCCAAGTGGCTCCTGCAATCTGCCTGCCAGAAGATGGGCCGGTCAGTTTTACTTCCAGGGAAAAGGGACGTAGTTTGTGTTTGGGGACCTGTGGCTGGGAGTGGCCGGCTGGCTCCTTAAAATCCGCGCCGCGCATGATGGTTCCCAGACCCAAGGTGACACCAGTGCCGAGTCGGGCTGGTTTGATAGAGCCATGTGTCTCCTGCAATCTGCCAGCCAGAAGATGGGCAGGTCACATTTCTTCCAGGGAAAAGGGCCGTAGTATGTGTTTGGGGAGCTGTGGCTGGGAGTGGCCGGCTGGCTGCTGAAAATCCCCGATACACAGGATGGTTCCCAGATGAAAGGTGGCACCAGTGCCGAGTCGGGCTGGTTTGATAGAGCCAAGTGGCTCCTGCAATCTGCCAGCCAGAAGATGGGCAGGTCAGTTTTACTTCCAGGGAAAAGGGCCGTAGTTTGTGTTTGGGGACCTGTGGCTGGCTGTGGCCTGCTGGCTCCTGAAAATCCACGATACGCAGGATGGTTCCCAGATGAAAGGTGGCACCAGTGCCAAGTCGGGCTGGTTTGATAGTACCGAGTGGCTCCTGCAATCTGCCAGCCAGAAGGCGGGCCGCTAATATTTTCTTCCAGGGAAAATGGCCGTGGTATGTGTTTGGGGCCCTGTGGCTGAGAGTGGCTGGCTGGCTCCTGAAAATCCACGACACGCAGGATGGTTCCCAGATGAAAGGTGGCACCAGTGCCGAGTCGGGCTGGTTTGATAGAGCTAAGTGGCTCCTGCAATCTGCCAGCCAGAAGATGGACAGGTCAGTTTTACTTCCGGGGAAGAGGGCCGGTAGTTTGTGTTGGGGGGCCTGAGGCTGGGATTGGCCGGCTGGCTCCTGAAAATGCACGATACTCAGGATGATGGCCAGACCCAAGTTGGCACCACTGCCAAGTCGGGCTGGTTTGATAGAGCCATGTGGCTCCTGCAATCTGCCAGCCAGAAGATGGGCAGGTCAGTTTTACTTCCAGGGAAAAGGACCATAGCTTTTTTTTGGGGGTCTGTGGCTGGGAGTGGCCGGCTGGCTCCTGAAAATCCCCGATACACAGGATGGTTCCCAGATGAAAGGTGGCACCAGTGCCGAGTCGGGCTGGTTTGATAGAGCCAAGTGGCTCCTGCAATCTGCCAACCAGAAGATGGGCAGGTCAGTTTTACTTCCAGGGATACGGGACGTAGTTTTTGTTCGGGGGCCTGTGGCTGGGAGTGGCCGGCTGGCTCCTGAAAATCCCCGATACACAGGATGGTTCCCAGATGAAAGGTGGCACCAGTGCCGAGTCGGGCTGGTTTGATAGAGCCAAGTGGCTCCTGCAATCTGCCATCCATAAGCGGGCTGGGTGAGTTTAGTTTGCCAGGGAAAAGGGCCGTGGTTTGTTTTCGGGAGCCTGTGGCTAGGAATGGCCTGCTGGCTCCTGAAAATCCACGACACGCAGGATGGTTCCCAGATGAAAGGTGGCACCAGTGCCGAGTCAGGCTGGTTTGATAGAGCCATGTGGCTCCTGCAATCTGCCAGCCAGAAGCGGGGTGGGTGAGTTTTGTTTGCCAGGGAAAATGCCCACAGTTTGTGTTTGGGGGCCTGTGGCTGGGCGTGGCCTGCTGGCTCCTGAAAATCCACGATACGCAGGATGATTCCCAGACCAAAGGGGCACCAGTGCCGAGTCGCGCTGGTTTGATAGAGGCAAGTTGCTCCTGCAATCTGCCAGCCAGAAGCGGGGCGGGTCAGTTTTGTTTGCCAGGGTAAAGGGCCGTGGTGTGTGTTGGGGGCCTGTGGCTGGGAGTGGCCTACTGGATCCTGAAAATCCACGATACGCAGGATGGTTCCCAGACCCAAGGGTGTACCAGTGCCAAGTCGGGCTGGTTTGATAGAGGCAAGTGGCTCCTGCCATCTGCCAGCCAGAAGATGGGCAGGTCAGTTTTACTTCCAGGGATAAGGGCCGTAGTTTTTGTTCGGGGGCCTGTGGCTGGGAGTGGCCGGCTGGCTCCTGAAAATCCACGATACGCAGGATGGTTCCCAGATCCAAGGGGGTACCAGTGCCAAATCGGGCTGGTTTGATAGAGCCAAGTGGCTCCTGCATTCTGCCAGCCAGAAGATGGACAGGTCAGTTTTCCTTCCAGGGAAAAGGACCATAGCTTTTTTTTGGGGGTCTGTGGCTGGGAATGTCCGGCTGGCTCCTGAAAATCCACGATACGCAGGATGGTTCCCAGATGAAAGGTGGCACCAGTGCCGAGTCGGGCTGGTTTGATAGAGCCTAGTGGCTCCTGCAATCTGCCAGCCAGAAGATGGGCAGGTCAGTTTTACTTCCCGGGAAATGGGTCGTAGTTTTTGTTCGGCGGTCTGTGGCTGGGAGTGGCCGGCTGGATCCTGAAAATCCACGATACGCAGGATGTTTCCCAGATGAAAGGTGGCACCAGTGCCGAGTCGGGCTAGTTTGATAGAGCCAAGTGGCTCCTGCCATCTGACAGCCAGAAGATGGGCAGGTCTGTTTTACTTCCAGGGAAAAGGGCCGTAGTTTGTGTTTGGGGGCCTGTGGCTGAGAATGGCCCGCTGGCTCCTTAAAATCTTCGCCACGCATGATGGTTCCCAGACCCAAAGTGGCACCAGTGCCGAGTTGGGCTGGTTTGATAGAGCCATGTGGCTCCTGCAATCTGCCAGCCAGAAGATGGGCAGGTCAGTTTTACTTCCAGGGAAAAGGGCCGTAGTTTTGTTTGGGGGCCTGTGGTTGGGAGTGGCCGGCTGGCTCCTGAAAATCCACGATAAGCGGGATGGTTCCCAGATGAATGGTGGCACCTGTGCCAAGGCGGCTGGTTTGATAGGGCCAAGTGTCTCCTGCAATCTGCCAGTCAGGAGCGGGGTCCGTGAGTTTTGTTTGCCAGGGAAAAGGACCATAGCTTTTTTTTGGGGGTCTGTGGCTGTGAATGGCCGGCTGGCTCCTGAAAATCCACGATACGCAGGATGGTTCCCAGATGAAAGGTGGCACCAGTGCCGAGTCGGGCTGGTTTGATAGAGCCATGTGGCTCCTGCAATCTGCCAGCGAGAAGCGGGGTGGGTGAGTTTTGTTTGCCAGGGAAAATGCCCACAGTTTGTGTTTGGGGGCCTGTGGCTGGGAGTGGCCTACTGGCTCCTGAAAATCCACGATACGCAGGATGATTCCCAGACCAAAGGGGCACCAGTGCCGAGTCGGGCTGGTTTGATAGAGCCAAGTGGCTCCTGCAATCTGCCAGCCAGAAGCGTGGCGGGTCAGTTTTGTTTGCCAGGGTAAAGGGCCGTGGTGTGTGTTGGGGGCCTGTGGCTGGGAGTGGCCGGCTGGCTCCTGAAAATCCACGATACGCAGGATGGTTCCCAGATGAAAGGTGGCACCAGTGCTGAGTCGGGTTGGTTTGATAGTACCAAGTGTCTCCCGCAATCTGCCAGCCAGACGATGGGCAGGTCAGTTTTACTTCCAGGGAAAAGGGCCGTGGTGTGTGTTTGGGGGCCTGTGGCTGGGAGTGGCCGGCTGGCTCCTGAAAATCCACGATACGCAGGATGGTTCCCCGATGAATGGTGTCACCAGTGCCAAGCCGGCTGGTTTGATAGGTCCAAGTGTCTCCTGCAATCTGCCAGCCAGAAGCGGGGTGGGTGAGTTTTGTTTGCCAGGGAAAAGGGCCGTGGTTTGTTTTCGGGGACCAGTGGCTGGGAATGGCCGGCTGGCTCCTTAAAATCCATGCCGCGCATGATGGTTCCCAGACCCAAGGTGGCACCAGTGCCGAGTCGGGCTGGTGTGATGGAGCCATGTGGCTCCTGCAATCTGCCAGCCAGAAGCGGGGTGGGTGAGTTTTGTTTGCCAGGGAAAAAGGCCGTGGTTTTTTTTTCCGGGGCCTGTGGCCTGGAATGGCCGGCTGGTTCCTTAAAAACCACGCCGCGCAGGATGGTTCCCAAAAGGAAATGTGGCACCAGTGCCGAATCGGGCTGTTTTGATTGAGCCAAGTGGCTCCTGCAATCTGCCTGCCAGAAGATGGGCCGGTCAGTTTTACTTCCAGGGAAAAGGGACGTAGTTTGTGTTTGGGGACCTGTGGCTGGGAGTGGCCGGCTGGCTCCTTAAAATCCGCACCGCGCATGATGGTTCCCAGACCCAAGGTGACACCAGTGCCGAGTCGGGCTGGTTTGATAGAGCCATGTGTCTCCTGCAATCTGCCAGCCAGAAGATGGGCAGGTCACATTTCTTCCAGGGAAAAGGGCCGTAGTATGTGTTTGGGGAGCTGTGGCTGGGAGTGGCCGGCTGGCTGCTGAAAATCCCCGATACACAGGATGGTTCCCAGATGAAAGGTGGCACCAGTGCCGAGTCGGGCTGGTTTGATAGAGCCAAGTGGCTCCTGCAATCTGCCAGCCAGAAGATGGACAGGTCAGTTTTACTTCCAGGGAAAAGGGCCGTAGTTTGTGTTTGGGGACCTGTGGCTGGCTGTGGCCGGCTGGCTCCTGAAAATCCACGATACGCAGGATGGTTCCCAGATGAAAGGTGGCACCAGTGCCAAGTCGGGCTGGTTTGATAGTACCGAGTGGCTCCTGCAATCTGCCAGCCAGAAGGCGGGCCGCTAATATTTTCTTCCAGGGAAAATGGCCGTGGTATGTGTTTGGGGCCCTGTGGCTGAGAGTGGCTGGCTGGCTCCTGAAAATCCACGACACGCAGGATGGTTCCCAGATGAAAGGTGGCACCAGTGCCGAGTCGGGCTGGTTTGATAGAGCTAAGTGGCTCCTGCAATCTGCCAGCCAGAAGATGGACAGGTCAGTTTTACTTCCGGGGAAGAGGGCCGGTAGTTTGTGTTGGGGGGCCTGAGGCTGGGATTGGCCGGCTGGCTCCTGAAAATGCACGATACTCAGGATGATGGCCAGACCCAAGTTGGCACCACTGCCAAGTCGGGCTGGTTTGATAGAGCCATGTGGCTCCTGCAATCTGCCAGCCAGAAGATGGGCAGGTCAGTTTTACTTCCAGGGAAAAGGACCATAGCTTTTTTTTGGGGGTCTGTGGCTGGGAGTGGCCGGCTGGCTCCTGAAAATCCCCGATACACAGGATGGTTCCCAGATGAAAGGTGGCACCAGTGCCGAGTCGGGCTGGTTTGATAGAGCCAAGTGGCTCCTGCAATCTGCCAACCAGAAGATGGGCAGGTCAGTTTTACTTCCAGGGATACGGGACGTAGTTTTTGTTCGGGGGCCTGTGGCTGGGAGTGGCCGGCTGGCTCCTGAAAATCCCCGATACACAGGATGGTTCCCAGATGAAAGGTGGCACCAGTGCCGAGTCGGGCTGGTTTGATAGAGCCAAGTGGCTCCTGCAATCTGCCATCCATAAGCGGGCTGGGTGAGTTTAGTTTGCCAGGGAAAAGGGCCGTGGTTTGTTTTCGGGAGCCTGTGGCTAGGAATGGCCTGCTGGCTCCTGAAAATCCACGACACGCAGGATGGTTCCCAGATGAAAGGTGGCACCAGTGCCGAGTCAGGCTGGTTTGATAGAGCCATGTGGCTCCTGCAATCTGCCAGCCAGAAGCGGGGTGGGTGAGTTTTGTTTGCCAGGGAAAATGCCCACAGTTTGTGTTTGGGGGCCTGTGGCTGGGCGTGGCCTGCTGGCTCCTGAAAATCCACGATACGCAGGATGATTCCCAGACCAAAGGGGCACCAGTGCCGAGTCGCGCTGGTTTGATAGAGGCAAGTGGCTCCTGCAATCTGCCAGCCAGAAGCGGGGCGGGTCAGTTTTGTTTGCCAGGGTAAAGGGCCGTGGTGTGTGTTGGGGGCCTGTGGCTGGGAGTGGCCTACTGGATCCTGAAAATCCACGATACGCAGGATGGTTCCCAGATGAAAGGTGGCACCAGTGCCAAGTCAGGCTGGTTTGATAGAGGCAAGTGGCTCCTGCCATCTGCCAGCCAGAAGATGGGCAGGTCAGTTTTACTTCCAGGGATAAGGGCCGTAGTTTTTGTTCGGGGGCCTGTGGCTGGGAGTGGCCGGCTGGCTCCTGAAAATCCACGATACGCAGGATGGTTCCCAGATCCAAGGGGGTACCAGTGCCAAATCGGGCTGGTTTGATAGAGCCAAGTGGCTCCTGCATTCTGCCAGCCAGAAGATGGACAGGTCAGTTTTCCTTCCAGGGAAAAGGACCATAGCTTTTTTTTGGGGGTCTGTGGCTGGGAATGTCCGGCTGGCTCCTGAAAATCCACGATACGCAGGATGGTTCCCAGATGAAAGGTGGCACCAGTGCCGAGTCGGGCTGGTTTGATAGAGCCTAGTGGCTCCTGCAATCTGCCAGCCAGAAGATGGGCAGGTCAGTTTTACTTCCCGGGAAATGGGTCGTAGTTTTTGTTCGGCGGCCTGTGGCTGGGAGTGGCCGGCTGGCTCCTGAAAATCCACGATACGCAGGATGTTTCCCAGATGAAAGGTGGCACCAGTGCCGAGTCGGGCTAGTTTGATAGAGCCAAGTGGCTCCTGCAATCTGCCAGCCAGAAGATGGGCAGGTCAGTTTTACTTCCAGGGAAAAGGGCCGTAGTTTTTTGTTTGGGGGCCTGTGGCTAGGAGTGGCCAGCTGGCTCCTGAAAATCCACGATACGCAGGATGGTTCCCACATGAAAGGTGGCACCACTGCCGAGTCGGCGGTGGTTTGATAGAGCCAAGTGTCTCCTGCAATCTGACAGCCAGAAGATGGGCAGGTCTGTTTTACTTCCAGGGAAAAGGGCCGTAGTTTGTGTTTGGGGGCCTGTGGCTGAGAATCGCCCGCTGGCTCCTTAAAATCTTCGCCACGCATGATGGTTCCCAGACCCAAAGTGGCACCAGTGCCGAGTTGGGCTGGTTTGATAGAGCCATGTGGCTCCTGCAATCTGCCAGCCAGAAGATGGGCAGGTCAGTTTTACTTCCAGGGAAAAGGGCCGTAGTTTTGTTTGGGGGCCTGTGGTTGGGAGTGGCCGGCTGGCTCCTGAAAATCCACGATAAGCGGGATGGTTCCCAGATGAATGGTGGCACCTGTGCCAAGGCGGCTGGTTTGATAGGGCCAAGTGTCTCCTGCAATCTGCCAGTCAGGAGCGGGGTCCGTGAGTTTTGTTTGCCAGGGAAAAGGACCATAGCTTTTTTTTGGGGGTCTGTGGCTGTGAATGGCCGGCTGGCTCCTGAAAATCCACGATACGCAGGATGGTTCCCAGATGAAAGGTGGCACCAGTGCCGAGTCGGGCTGGTTTGATAGAGCCATGTGGCTCCTGCAATCTGCCAGCGAGAAGCGGGGTGGGTGAGTTTTGTTTGCCAGGGAAAATGCCCACAGTTTGTGTTTGGGGGCCTGTGGCTGGGAGTGGCCTGCTGGCTCCTGAAAATCCACGATACGCAGGATGATTCCCAGACCAAAGGGGCACCAGTGCCGAGTCGGGCTGGTTTGATAGAGCCAAGTGGCTCCTGCAATCTGCCAGCCAGAAGCGTGGCGGGTCAGTTTTGTTTGCCAGGGTAAAGGGCCGTGGTGTGTGTTGGGGGCCTGTGGCTGGGAGTGGCCGGCTGGCTCCTGAAAATCCACGATACGCAGGATGGTTCCCAGATGAAAGGTGGCACCAGTGCTGAGTCGGGTTGGTTTGATAGTACCAAGTGTCTCCCGCAATCTGCCAGCCAGACGATGGGCAGGTCAGTTTTACTTCCAGGGAAAAGGGCCGTGGTGTGTGTTTGGGGGCCTGTGGCTGGGAGTGGCCGGCTGGCTCCTGAAAATCAACGATACGCAGGATGGTTCCCCGATGAATGGTGTCACCAGTGCCAAGCCGGCTGGTTTGATAGGTCCAAGTGTCTCCTGCAATCTGCCAGCCAGAAGCGGGGTGGGTGAGTTTTGTTTGCCAGGGAAAAGGGCCGTGGTTTGTTTTCGGGGACCAGTGGCTGGGAATGGCCGGCTGGCTCCTTAAAATCCATGCCGCGCATGATGGTTCCCAGACCCAAGGTGGCACCAGTGCCGAGTCGGGCTGGTGTGATGGAGCCATGTGGCTCCTGCAATCTGCCAGCCAGAAGCGGGGTGGGTGAGTTTTGTTTGCCAGGGAAAAAGGCCGTGGTTTTTTTTTCCGGGGCCTGTGGCCTGGAATGGCCGGCTGGTTCCTTAAAAACCACGCCGCGCAGGATGGTTCCCAAAAGGAAATGTGGCACCAGTGCCGAATCGGAGTGTTTTGATTGAGCCAAGTGGCTCCTGCAATCTGCCTGCCAGAGGATGGGCCGGTCAGTTTTACTTCCAGGGAAAAGGGACGTAGTTTGTGTTTGGGGACCTGTGGCTGGGAGTGGCCGGCTGGCTCCTTAAAATCCACGCCGCGCATGATGGTTCCCAGACCCAAGGTGACACCAGTGCCGAGTTGGGCTGGTTTGATAGAGCCATGTGTCTCCTGCAATCTGCCAGCCAGAAGATGGGCAGGTCACATTTCTTCCAGGGAAAAGGGCCGTAGTATGTGTTTGGGGAGCTGTGGCTGGGAGTGGCCGGCTGGCTGCTGAAAATCCCCGATACACAGGATGGTTCCCAGATGAAAGGTGGCACCAGTGCCGAGTCGGGCTGGTTTGATAGAGCCAAGTGGCTCCTGCAATCTGCCAGCCAGAAGATGGGCAGGTCAGTTTTACTTCCAGGGAAAAGGGCCGTAGTTTGTGTTTGGGGACCTGTGGCTGGCTGTGGCCGGCTGGCTCCTGAAAATCCACGATACGCAGGATGGTTCCCAGATGAATGGTGGCACCAGTGCCAAGTCGGGCTGGTTTGATAGTACCGAGTGGCTCCTGCAATCTGCCAGCCAGAAGGCGGGCCGCTAATATTTTCTTCCAGGGAAAATGGCCGTGGTATGTGTTTGGGGCCCTGTGGCTGAGAGTGGCTGGCTGGCTCCTGAAAATCCACGACACGCAGGATAGTTCCCAGATGAAAGGTGGCACCAGTGCCGAGTCGGGCTGGTTTGATAGAGCTAAGTGGCTCCTGCAATCTGCCAGCCAGAAGATGGACAGGTCAGTTTTACTTCCGGGGAAGAGGGCCGGTAGTTTGTGTTGGGGGGCCTGAGGCTGGGATTGGCCGGCTGGCTCCTGAAAATGCACGATACTCAGGATGATGGCCAGACCCAAGTTGGCACCACTGCCAAGTCGGGCTGGTTTGATAGAGCCATGTGGCTCCTGCAATCTGCCAGCCAGAAGATGGGCAGGTCAGTTTTACTTCCAGGGAAAAGGACCATAGCTTTTTTTTGGGGGTCTGTGGCTGGGAGTGGCCGGCTGGCTCCTGAAAATCCCCGATACACAGGATGGTTCCCAGATGAAAGGTGGCACCAGTGCCGAGTCGGGCTGGTTTGATAGAGCCAAGTGGCTCCTGCAATCTGCCAACCAGAAGATGGGCAGGTCAGTTTTACTTCCAGGGATACGGGCCGTAGTTTTTGTTCGGGGGCCTGTGGCTGGGAGTGGCCGGCTGGCTCCTGAAAATCCCCGATACACAGGATGGTTCCCAGATGAAAGGTGGCACCAGTGCCGAGTCGGGCTGGTTTGATAGAGCCAAGTGGCTCCTGCAATCTGCCATCCATAAGCGGGCTGGGTGAGTTTAGTTTGCCAGGGAAAAGGGCCGTGGTTTGTTTTCGGGAGCCTGTGGCTAGGAATGGCCTGCTGGCTCCTGAAAATCCACGACACGCAGGATGGTTCCCAGATGAAAGGTGGCACCAGTGCCGAGTCAGGCTGGTTTGATAGAGCCATGTGGCTCCTGCAATCTGCCAGCCAGAAGCGGGGTGGGTGAGTTTTGTTTGCCAGGGAAAATGCCCACAGTTTGTGTTTGGGGGCCTGTGGCTGGGCGTGGCCTGCTGGCTCCTGAAAATCCACGATACGCAGGATGATTCCCAGACCAAAGGGGCACCAGTACCGAGTCGGGCTGGTTTGATAGAGGCAAGTGGCTCCTGCAATCTGCCAGCCAGAAGCGGGGCGGGTCAATTTTGTTTGCCAGGGTAAAGGGCCGTGGTGTGTGTTGGGGGCCTGTGGCTGGGAGTGGCCTACTGGATCCTGAAAATCCACGATACGCAGGATGGTTCCCAGACCCAAGGGTGTACCAGTGCCAAGTCGGGCTGGTTTGATAGAGGCAAGTGGCTCCTGCCATCTGCCAGCCAGAAGATGGGCAGGTCAGTTTTACTTCCAGGGATAAGGGCCGTAGTTTTTGTTCGGGGGCCTGTGGCTGGGAGAGGCCGGCTGGCTCCTGAAAATCCACGATACGCAGGATGGTTCCCAGATCCAAGGGGGCACCAATGCCAAATCGGGCTGGTTTGATAGAGCCAAGTGGCTCCTGCATTCTGCCAGCCAGAAGATGGACAGGTCAGTTTTCCTTCCAGGGAAAAGGACCATAGCTTTTTTTTGGGGGTCTGTGGCTGGGAATGTCCGGCTGGCTCCTGAAAATCCACGATACGCAGGATGGTTCCCAGATGAAAGGTGGCACCAGTGCCGAGTCGGGCTGGTTTGATAGAGCCAAGTGGCTCCTGCAATCTGCCAGCCAGAAGATGGGCAGGTCAGTTTTACTTCCAGGGAAAAGGGCCGTAGTTTTTTGTTTTGGGGCCTGTGGCTAGGAATGGCCAGCTGGCTCCTGAAAATCCACGATACGCAGGATGGTTCCCAGATGAAAGGTGGCACCACTGCCGAGTCGGCGGTGGTTTGATAGAGCCAAGTGTCTCCTGCAATCTGACAGCCAGAAGATGGGCAGGTCTGTTTTACTTCCAGGGAAAAGGGCCGTAGTTTGTGTTTGGGGGCCTGTGGCTGAGAATGGCCCGCTGGCTCCTTAAAATCTTCGCCACGCATGATGGTTCCCAGACCCAAAGTGGCACCAGTGCCGAGTTGGGCTGGTTTGATAGAGCCATGTGGCTCCTGCAATCTGCCAGCCAGAAGATGGGCAGGTCAGTTTTACTTCCAGGGAAAAGGGCCGTAGTTTTGTTTGGGGGCCTGTGGTTGGGAGTGGCCGGCTGGCTCCTGAAAATCCACGATAAGCGGGATTGTTCCCAGATGAATGGTGGCACCTGTGCCAAGGCGGCTGGTTTGATAGGGCCAAGTGTCTCCTGCAATCTGCCAGTCAGGAGCGGGGTCCGTGAGTTTTGTTTGCCAGGGAAAAGGACCATAGCTTTTTTTTGGGGGTCTGTGGCTGTGAATGGCCGGCTGGCTCCTGAAAATCCACGATACGCAGGATGGTTCCCAGATGAAAGGTGGCACCAGTGCCGAGTCGGGCTGGTTTGATAGAGCCATGTGGCTCCTGCAATCTGCCAGCGAGAAGCGGGGTGGGTGAGTTTTGTTTGCCAGGGAAAATGCCCACAGTTTGTGTTTGGGGGCCTGTGGCTGGTAGTGGCCTGCTGGCTCCTGAAAATCCACGATACGCAGGATGATTCCCAGACCAAAGGGGCACCAGTGCCGAGTCGGGCTGGTTTGATAGAGCCAAGTGGCTCCTGCAATCTGCCAGCCAGAAGCGTGGCGGGTCAGTTTTGTTTGCCAGGGTAAAGGGCCGTGGTGTGTGTTGGGGGCCTGTGGCTGGGAGTGGCCGGCTGGCTCCTGAAAATCCACGATACGCAGGATGGTTCCCAGATGAAAGGTGGCACCAGTGCTGAGTCGGGTTGGTTTGATAGTACCAAGTGTCTCCCGCAATCTGCCAGCCAGACGATGGGCAGGTCAGTTTTACTTCCAGGGAAAAGGGCCGTGGTGTGTGTTTGGGGGCCTGTGGCTGGGAGTGGCCGGCTGGCTCCTGAAAATCCACGATACGCAGGATGGTTCCCCGATGAATGGTGTCACCAGTGCCAAGCCGGCTGGTTTGATAGGTCCAAGTGTCTCCTGCAATCTGCCAGCCAGAAGCGGGGTGGGTGAGTTTTGTTTGCCAGGGAAAAGGGCTGTGGTTTGTTTTCGGGGACTAGTGGCTGGGAATGGCCGGCTGGCTCCTTAAAATCCATGCCCCGCATGATGGTTCCCAGACCCAAGGTGGCACCAGTGCCGAGTCGGGCTGGTGTGATGGAGCCATGTGGCTCCTGCAATCTGCCAGCCAGAAGCGGGGTGGGTGAGTTTTGTTTGCCAGGGAAAAAGGCCGTGGTTTTTTTTTCCGGGGCCTGTGGCCTGGAATGGCCGGCTGGTTCCTTAAAAACCACGCCGCGCAGGATGGTTCCCAAAAGGAAATGTGGCACCAGGGCCGAATCGGGCTGTTTTGATTGAGCCAAGTGGCTCCTGCAATCTGCCAGCCAGAAGATGGGCCGGTCAGTTTTACTTCCAGGGAAAAGGGACGTAGTTTGTGTTTGGGGACCTGTGGCTGGGAGTGGCCGGCTGGCTCCTTAAAATCCACGCCGCGCATGATGGTTCCCAGACCCAAGGTGACACCAGTGCCGAGTTGGGCTGGTTTGATAGAGCCATGTGTCTCCTGCAATCTGCCAGCCAGAAGATGGGCAGGTCACATTTCTTCCAGGGAAAAGGGCCGTAGTATGTGTTTGGTGAGCTGTGGCTGGGAGTGGCCGGCTGGCTGCTGAAAATCCCCGATACAGAGGATGGTTCCCAGATGAAAGGTGGCACCAGCGCCGAGTCGGGCTGGTTTGATAGAGCCAAGTGGCTCCTGCAATCTGCCAGCCAGAAGGCGGGCCGCTAATATTTTCTTCCAGGGAAAATGGCCGTGGTATGTGTTTGGGGCCCTGTGGCTGAGAGTGGCTGGCTGGCTCCTGAAAATCCACGACACGCAGGATGATTCCCAGATGAAAGGTGGCACCAGTGCCGAGTCGGGCTGGTTTGATAGAGCTAAGTGGCTCCTGCAATCTGCCAGCCAGAAGATGGACAGGTCAGTTTTACTTCCGGGGAAGAGGGCCGGTAGTTTGTGTTGGGGGGCCTGAGGCTGGGATTGGCCGGCTGGCTCCTGAAAATGCACGATACTCAGGATGATGGCCAGACCCAAGTTGGCACCACTGCCAAGTCGGGCTGGTTTGATAGAGCCATGTGGCTCCTGCAATCTGCCAGCCAGAAGATGGGCAGGTCAGTTTTACTTCCAGGGAAAAGGACCATAGCTTTTTTTTGGGGGTCTGTGGCTGGGAGTGGCCGGCTGGCTCCTGAAAATCCCCGATACACAGGATGGTTCCCAGATGAAAGGTGGCACCGGTGCCGAGTCGGGCTGGTTTGATAGAGCCATGTGGCTCCTGCAATCTGCCATCCATAAGCGGGCTGGGTGAGTTTAGTTTGCCAGGGAAAAGGGCCGTGGTTTGTTTTCGGGAGCCTGTGGCTAGGAATGGCCTGCTGGCTCCTGAAAATCCACGACACGCAGGATGGTTCCCAGATGAAAGGTGGCACCAGTGCCGAGTCGGGCTGGTTTGATAGAGCCATGTGGCTCCTGCAATCTGCCAGCCAGAAGCGGGGTGGGTGAGTTTTGTTTGCCAGGGAAAATGCCCACAGTTTGTGTTTGGGGGCCTGTGGCTGGGCGTGGCCTGCTGGCTCCTGAAAATCAACGATACGCAGGATGATTCCCAGACCAAAGGGGCACCAGTGCCGAGTCGCGCTGGTTTGATAGAGCCAAGTGGCTCCTGCAATCTGCCAGCCAGAAGCGGGGCGGGTCAGTTTTGTTTGCCAGGGTAAAGGGCCGTGGTGTGTGTTGGGGGCCTGTGGCTGGGAGTGGCCTACTGGATCCTGAAAATCCACGATACGCAGGATGGTTCCCAGACCCAAGGGGGTACCAGTGCCAAGTCGGGCTGGTTTGATAGAGGCAAGTGGCTCCTGCCATCTGCCAGCCAGAAGATGGGCAGGTCAGTTTTACTTCCAGGGATAAGGGCCGTAGTTTTTGTTCGGGGGCCTGTGGCTGGGAGTGGCCGGCTGGCTCCTGAAAATCCACGATACGCAGGATGGTTCCCAGATCCAAGGGGGTACCAGTGCCAAATCGGGCTGGTTTGATAGAGCCAAGTGGCTCCTGCATTCTGCCAGCCAGAAGATGGACAGGTCAGTTTTCCTTCCAGGGAAAAGGACCATAGCTTTTTTTTGGGGGTCTGTGGCTGGGAATGTCCGGCTGGCTCCTGAAAATCCACGATACGCAGGATGGTTCCCAGATGAAAGGTGGCACCAGTGCCGAGTCGGGCTGGTTAGATAGAGCCAAGTGGCTCCTGCAATCTGCCAGCCAGAAGATGGGCAGGTCAGTTTTACTTCCCGGGAAATGGGTCGTAGTTTTTGTTCGGCGGCCTGTGGCTGGGAGTGGCCGGCTGGCTCCTGAAAATCCACGATATGCAGGATGTTTCCCAGATGAAAGGTGGCACCAGTGCCGAGTCGGGCTAGTTTGATAGAGCCAAGTGGCTCCTGCAATCTGCCAGCCAGAAGATGGACAGGTCAGTTTTACTTCCAGGGAAAAGGGCCGTAGTTTTTTGTTTGGGGGCCTGTGGCTAGGAGTGGCCAGCTGGCTCCTGAAAATCCATGATACGCAGGATGGTTCCCAGATGAAAGGTGGCACCACTGCCGAGTCGGCGGTGGTTTGATAGAGCCAAGTGTCTCCTGCAATCTGACAGCCAGAAGATGGGCAGGTCTGTTTTACTTCCAGGGAAAAGGGCCGTAGTTTGTGTTTGGGGGCCTGTGGCTGAGAATGGCCCGCTGGCTCCTTAAAATCTTCGCCACGCATGATGGTTCCCAGACCCAAAGTGGCACCAGTGCCGAGTTGGGCTGGTTTGATAGAGCCATGTGGCTCCTGCAATCTGCCAGCCAGAAGATGGGCAGGTCAGTTTTACTTCCAGGGAAAAGGGCCGTAGTTTTGTTTGGGGGCCTGTGGTTGGGAGTGGCCGGCTGGCTCCTGAAAATCCACGATACACAGGATGGTTCCCAGATGAATGGTGGCACCTGTGCCAAGGCGGCTGGTTTGATAGGGCCAAGTGTCTCCTGCAATCTGCCAGTGAGGAGCGGGGTCTGTGAGTTTTGTTTGCCAGGGAAAAGGACCATAGCTTTTTTTTGGGGGTCTGTGGCTGGGAATGGCCGGCTGGCTCCTGAAAATCCACGATACGCAGGATGGTTCCCAGATGAAAGGTGGCACCAGTGCCGAGTCGGGCTGGTTTGATAGAGCCATGTGGCTCCTGCAATCTGCCAGCCAGAAGTGGGGTGGGTGAGTTTTGTTTGCCAGGGAAAAGGGCCGTGGTTTGTTTTCGGGGACCAGTGGCTGGGAATGGCCGGCTGGCTCCTTAAAATCCATGCCGCGCATGATGGTTCCCAGACCCAAGGTGGCACCAGTGCCGAGTCGGGCTGGTGTGATGGAGCCATGTGGCTCCTGCAATCTGCCAGCCAGAAGCGGGGTGGGTGAGTTTTGTTTGCCAGGGAAAAAGGCCGTGGTTTTTTTTTCCGGGGCCTGTGGCCTGGAATGGCCGGCTGGTTCCTTAAAAACCACGCCGCGCAGGATGGTTCCCAAAAGGAAATGTGGCACCAGTGCCGAATCGGGCTGTTTTGATTGAGCCAAGTGGCTCCTGCAATCTGCCTGCCAGAAGATGGGCCGGTCAGTTTTACTTCCAGGGAAAAGGGACGTAGTTTGTGTTTGGGGACCTGTGGCTGGGAGTGGCCGGCTGGCTCCTTAAAATCCGCGCCGCGCATGATGGTTCCCAGACCCAAGGTGACACCAGTGCCGAGTTGGGCTGGTTTGATAGAGCCATGTGTCTCCTGCAATCTGCCAGCCAGAAGATGGGCAGGTCACATTTCTTCCAGGGAAAAGGGCCGTAGTATGTGTTTGGGGAGCTGTGGCTGGGAGTGGCCGGCTGGCTGCTGAAAATCCCCGATACACAGGATGGTTCCCAGATGAAAGGTGGCACCAGTGCCGAGTCGGGCTGGTTTGATAGAGCCAAGTGGCTCCTGCAATCTGCCAGCCAGAAGATGGGCAGGTCAGTTTTACTTCCAGGGAAAAGGGCCGTAGTTTGTGTTTGGGGACCTGTGGCTGGCTGTGGCCGGCTGGCTCCTGAAAATCCACGATACGCAGGATGGTTCCCAGATGAAAGGTGGCACCAGTGCCAAGTCGGGCTGGTTTGATAGTACCGAGTGGCTCCTGCAATCTGCCAGCCAGAAGGCGGGCCGCTAATATTTTCTTCCAGGGAAAATGGCCGTGGTATGTGTTTGGGGCCCTGTGGCTGAGAGTGGCTGGCTGGCTCCTGAAAATCCACGACACGCAGGATGGTTCCCAGATGAAAGGTGGCACCAGTGCCGAGTCAGGCTGGTTTGATAGAGCTAAGTGGCTCCTGCAATCTGCCAGCCAGAAGATGGACAGGTCAGTTTTACTTCCGGGGAAGAGGGCCGGTAGTTTGTGTTGGGGGGCCTGAGGCTGGGATTGGCCGGCTGGCTCCTGAAAATGCACGATACTCAGGATGATGGCCAGACCCAAGTTGGCACCACTGCCAAGTCGGGCTGGTTTGATAGAGCCATGTGGCTCCTGCAATCTGCCAGCCAGAAGATGGGCAGGTCAGTTTTACTTCCAGGGAAAAGGACCATAGCTTTTTTTTGGGGGTCTGTGGCTGGGAGTGGCCGGCTGGCTCCTGAAAATCCCCGATACACAGGATGGTTCCCAGATGAAAGGTGGCACCAGTGCCGAGTCGGGCTGGTTTGATAGAGCCAAGTGGCTCCTGCAATCTGCCAACCAGAAGATGGGCAGGTCAGTTTTACTTCCAGGGATACGGGCCGTAGTTTTTGTTCGGGGGCCTGTGGCTGGGAGTGGCCGGCTGGCTCCTGAAAATCCCCGATACACAGGATGGTTCCCAGATGAAAGGTGGCACCAGTGCCGAGTCGGGCTGGTTTGATAGAGCCAAGTGGCTCCTGCAATCTGCCATCCATAAGCGGGCTGGGTGAGTTTAGTTTGCCAGGGAAAAGGGCCGTGGTTTGTTTTCGGGAGCCTGTGGCTAGGAATGGCCTGCTGGCTCCTGAAAATCCACGACACGCAGGATGGTTCCCAGATGAAAGGTGGCACCAGTGCCGAGTCGGGCTGGTTTGATAGAGCCATGTGGCTCCTGCAATCTGCCAGCCAGAAGCGGGGTGGGTGAGTTTTGTTTGCCAGGGAAAATGCCCACAGTTTGTGTTTGGGGGCCTGTGGCTGGGCGTGGCCTGCTGGCTCCTGAAAATCCACGATACGCAGGATGATTCCCAGACCAAAAGGGCACCAGTACCGAGTCGGGCTGGTTTGATAGAGGCAAGTGGCTCCTGCAATCTGCCAGCCAGAAGCGGGGCGGGTCAGTTTTGTTTGCCAGGGTAAAGGGCCGTGGTGTGTGTTGGGGGCCTGTGGCTGGGAGTGGCCTACTGGATCCTGAAAATCCACGATACGCAGGATGGTTCCCAGACCCAACGGGGTACCAGTGCCAAGTCGGGCTGGTTTGATAGAGGCAAGTGGCTCCTGCCATCTGCCAGCCAGAAGATGGGCAGGTCAGTTTTACTTCCAGGGATAAGGGCCGCAGTTTTTGTTCGGGGGCCTGTGGCTGGGAGTGGCCGGCTGGCTGCTGAAAATCCACGATACGCAGGATGGTTCCCAGATCCAAGGGGGCACCAATGCCAAATCGGGCTGGTTTGATAGAGCCAAGTGGCTCCTGCATTCTGCCAGCCAGAAGATGGACAGGTCAGTTTTCCTTCCAGGGAAAAGGACCATAGCTTTTTTTTGGGGGTCTGTGGCTGGGAATGTCCGGCTGGCTCCTGAAAATCCACGATACGCAGGATGGTTCCCAGATGAAAGGTGGCACCAGTGCCGAGTCGGGCTGGTTTGATAGAGCCAAGTGGCTCCTGCAATCTGCCAGCCAGAAGATGGGCAGGTCAGTTTTACTTCCAGGGAAAAGGGCCGTAGTTTTTTGTTTTGGGGCCTGTGGCTAGGAATGGCCAGCTGGCTCCTGAAAATCCACGATACGCAGGATGGTTCCCAGATGAAAGGTGGCACCACTGCCGAGTCGGCGGTGGTTTGATAGAGCCAAGTGTCTCCTGCAATCTGACAGCCAGAAGATGGGCAGGTCTGTTTTACTTCCAGGGAAAAGGGCCGTAGTTTGTGTTTGGGGGCCTGTGGCTGAGAATGGCCCGCTGGCTCCTTAAAATCTTCGCCACGCATGATGGTTCCCAGACCCAAAGTGGCACCAGTGCCGAGTTGGGCTGGTTTGATAGAGCCACGTGGCTCCTGCAATCTGCCAGCCAGAAGATGGGCAGGTCAGTTTTACTTCCAGGGAAAAGGGCCGTAGTTTTGTTTGGGGGCCTGTGGTTGGGAGTGGCCGGCTGGCTCCTGAAAATCCACGATAAGCGGGATTGTTCCCAGATGAATGGTGGCACCTGTGCCAAGGCGGCTGGTTTGATAGGGCCAAGTGTCTCCTGCAATCTGCCAGTCAGGAGCGGGGTCCGTGAGTTTTGTTTGCCAGGGAAAAGGACCATAGCTTTTTTTTGGGGGTCTGTGGCTGTGAATGGCCGGCTGGCTCCTGAAAATCCACGATACGCAGGATGGTTCCCAGATGAAAGGTGGCACCAGTGCCGAGTCGGGCTGGTTTGATAGAGCCAAGTGGCTCCTGCAATCTGCCAGCCAGAAGATGGGCAGGTCAGTTTTACTTCCAGGGAAAAGGGCCGTAGTTTTTTGTTTTGGGGCCTGTGGCTAGGAATGGCCAGCTGGCTCCTGAAAATCCACGATACGCAGGATGGTTCCCAGATGAAAGGTGGCACCACTGCCGAGTCGGCGGTGGTTTGATAGAGCCAAGTGGCTCCTGCAATCTGACAGCCAGAAGATGGGCAGGTCTGTTTTACTTCCAGGGAAAAGGGCCGTAGTTTGTGTTTGGGGGCCTGTGGCTGAGAATGGCCCGCTGGCTCCTTAAAATCTTCGCCACGCATGATGGTTCCCAGACCCAAAGTGGCACCAGTGCCGAGTTGGGCTGGTTTGATAGAGCCACGTGGCTCCTGCAATCTGCCAGCCAGAAGATGGGCAGGTCAGTTTTACTTCCAGGGAAAAGGGCCGTAGTTTTGTTTGGGGGCCTGTGGTTGGGAGTGGCCGGCTGGCTCCTGAAAATCCACGATAAGCGGGATTGTTCCCAGATGAATGGTGGCACCTGTGCCAAGGCGGCTGGTTTGATAGGGCCAAGTGTCTCCTGCAATCTGCCAGTCAGGAGCGGGGTCCGTGAGTTTTGTTTGCCAGGGAAAAGGACCATAGCTTTTTTTTGGGGGTCTGTGGCTGTGAATGGCCGGCTGGCTCCTGAAAATCCACGATACGCAGGATGGTTCCCAGATGAAAGGTGGCACCAGTGCCGAGTCGGGCTGGTTTGATAGAGCCATGTGGCTCCTGCAATCTGCCAGCCAGAAGTGGGGTGGGTGAGTTTTGTTTGCCAGGGAAAAGGGCCGTGGTTTGTTTTCGGGGACCAGTGGCTGGGAATGGCCGGCTGGCTCCTTAAAATCCATGCCGCGCATGATGGTTCCCAGACCCAAGGTGGCACCAGTGCCGAGTCGGGCTGGTGTGATGGAGCCATGTGGCTCCTGCAATCTGCCAGCCAGAAGCGGGGTGGGTGAGTTTTGTTTGCCAGGGAAAAAGGCCGTGGTTTTTTTTTCCGGGGCCTGTGGCCTGGAATGGCCGGCTGGTTCCTTAAAAACCACGCCGCGCAGGATGGTTCCCAAAAGGAAATGTGGCACCAGTGCCGAATCGGGCTGTTTTGATTGAGCCAAGTGGCTCCTGCAATCTGCCTGCCAGAAGATGGGCCGGTCAGTTTTACTTCCAGGGAAAAGGGACGTAGTTTGTGTTTGGGGACCTGTGGCTGGGAGTGGCCGGCTGGCTCCTTAAAATCCGCGCCGCGCATGATGGTTCCCAGACCCAAGGTGACACCAGTGCCGAGTTGGGCTGGTTTGATAGAGCCATGTGTCTCCTGCAATCTGCCAGCCAGAAGATGGGCAGGTCACATTTCTTCCAGGGAAAAGGGCCGTAGTATGTGTTTGGGGAGCTGTGGCTGGGAGTGGCCGGCTGGCTGCTGAAAATCCCCGATACACAGGATGGTTCCCAGATGAAAGGTGGCACCAGTGCCGAGTCGGGCTGGTTTGATAGAGCCAAGTGGCTCCTGCAATCTGCCAGCCAGAAGATGGGCAGGTCAGTTTTACTTCCAGGGAAAAGGGCCGTAGTTTGTGTTTGGGGACCTGTGGCTGGCTGTGGCCGGCTGGCTCCTGAAAATCCACGATACGCAGGATGGTTCCCAGATGAAAGGTGGCACCAGTGCCAAGTCGGGCTGGTTTGATAGTACCGAGTGGCTCCTGCAATCTGCCAGCCAGAAGGCGGGCCGCTAATATTTTCTTCCAGGGAAAATGGCCGTGGTATGTGTTTGGGGCCCTGTGGCTGAGAGTGGCTGGCTGGCTCCTGAAAATCCACGACACGCAGGATGGTTCCCAGATGAAAGGTGGCACCAGTGCCGAGTCGGGCTGGTTTGATAGAGCTAAGTGGCTCCTGCAATCTGCCAGCCAGAAGATGGACAGGTCAGTTTTACTTCCGGGGAAGAGGGCCGGTAGTTTGTGTTGGGGGGCCTGAGGCTGGGATTGGCCGGCTGGCTCCTGAAAATGCACGATACTCAGGATGATGGCCAGACCCAAGTTGGCACCACTGCCAAGTCGGGCTGGTTTGATAGAGCCATGTGGCTCCTGCAATCTGCCAGCCAGAAGATGGGCAGGTCAGTTTTACTTCCAGGGAAAAGGACCATAGCTTTTTTTTGGGGGTCTGTGGCTGGGAGTGGCCGGCTGGCTCCTGAAAATCCCCGATACACAGGATGGTTCCCAGATGAAAGGTGGCACCAGTGCCGAGTCGGGCTGGTTTGATAGAGCCAAGTGGCTCCTGCAATCTGCCAACCAGAAGATGGGCAGGTCAGTTTTACTTCCAGGGATACGGGACGTAGTTTTTGTTCGGGGGCCTGTGGCTGGGAGTGGCCGGCTGGCTCCTGAAAATCCCCGATACACAGGATGGTTCCCAGATGAAAGGTGGCACCAGTGCCGAGTCGGGCTGGTTTGATAGAGCCAAGTGGCTCCTGCAATCTGCCATCCATAAGCGGGCTGGGTGAGTTTAGTTTGCCAGGGAAAAGGGCCGTGGTTTGTTTTCGGGGGCCTGTGGCTGGGCGTGGCCTGCTGGCTCCTGAAAATCCACGACACGCAGGATGATTCCCAGACCAAAGGGGCACCAGTACCGAGTCGGGCTGGTTTGATAGAGGCAAGTGGCTCCTGCAATCTGCCAGCCAGAAGCGGGGCGGGTCAGTTTTGTTTGCCAGGGTAAAGGGCCGTGGTGTGTGTTGGGGGCCTGTGGCTGGGAGTGGCCTACTGGATCCTGAAAATCCACGATACGCAGGATGGTTCCCAGACCCAAGGGGGTACCAGTGCCAAGTCGGGCTGGTTTGATAGAGGCAAGTGGCTCCTGCCATCTGCCAGCCAGAAGATGGGCAGGTCAGTTTTACTTCCAGGGATAAGGGCCGTAGTTTTTGTTCGGGGGCCTGTGGCTGGGAGTGGCCGGCTGGCTCCTGAAAATCCACGATACGCAGGATGGTTCCCAGATCCAAGGGGGCACCAATGCCAAATCGGGCTGGTTTGATAGAGCCAAGTGGCTCCTGCATTCTGCCAGCCAGAAGATGGACAGGTCAGTTTTCCTTCCAGGGAAAAGGACCATAGCTTTTTTTTGGGGGTCTGTGGCTGGGAATGTCCGGCTGGCTCCTGAAAATCCACGATACGCAGGATGGTTCCCAGATGAAAGGTGGCACCAGTGCCGAGTCGGGCTGGTTTGATAGAGCCAAGTGGCTCCTGCAATCTGCCAGCCAGAAGATGGGCAGGTCAGTTTTACTTCCAGGGAAAAGGGCCGTAGTTTTTTGTTTTGGGGCCTGTGGCTAGGAATGGCCAGCTGGCTCCTGAAAATCCACGATACGCAGGATGGTTCCCAGATGAAAGGTGGCACCACTGCCGAGTCGGCGGTGGTTTGATAGAGCCAAGTGGCTCCTGCAATCTGCCAGCCAGAAGATGGGCAGGTCTGTTTTACTTCCAGGGAAAAGGGCCGTAGTTTGTGTTTGGGGGCCTGTGGCTGAGAATGGCCCGCTGGCTCCTTAAAATCTTCGCCACGCATGATGGTTCCCAGACCCAAAGTGGCACCAGTGCCGAGTTGGGCTGGTTTGATAGAGCCACGTGGCTCCTGCAATCTGCCAGCCAGAAGATGGGCAGGTCAGTTTTACTTCCAGGGAAAAGGGCCGTAGTTTTGTTTGGGGGCCTGTGGTTGGGAGTGGCCGGCTGGCTCCTGAAAATCCACGATAAGCGGGATTGTTCCCAGATGAATGGTGGCACCTGTGCCAAGGCGGCTGGTTTGATAGGGCCAAGTGTCTCCTGCAATCTGCCAGTCAGGAGCGGGGTCCGTGAGTTTTGTTTGCCAGGGAAAAGGACCATAGCTTTTTTTTGGGGGTCTGTGGCTGTGAATGGCCGGCTGGCTCCTGAAAATCCACGATACGCAGGATGGTTCCCAGATGAAAGGTGGCACCAGTGCCGAGTCGGGCTGGTTTGATAGAGCCAAGTGGCTCCTGCAATCTGCCAGCCAGAAGATGGGCAGGTCAGTTTTACTTCCAGGGAAAAGGGCCGTAGTTTTTTGTTTTGGGGCCTGTGGCTAGGAATGGCCAGCTGGCTCCTGAAAATCCACGATACGCAGGATGGTTCCCAGATGAAAGGTGGCACCACTGCCGAGTCGGCGGTGGTTTGATAGAGCCAAGTGTCTCCTGCAATCTGACAGCCAGAAGATGGGCAGGTCTGTTTTACTTCCAGGGAAAAGGGCCGTAGTTTGTGTTTGGGGGCCTGTGGCTGAGAATGGCCCGCTGGCTCCTTAAAATCTTCGCCACGCATGATGGTTCCCAGACCCAAAGTGGCACCAGTGCCGAGTTGGGCTGGTTTGATAGAGCCACGTGGCTCCTGCAATCTGCCAGCCAGAAGATGGGCAGGTCAGTTTTACTTCCAGGGAAAAGGGCCGTAGTTTTGTTTGGGGGCCTGTGGTTGGGAGTGGCCGGCTGGCTCCTGAAAATCCACGATAAGCGGGATTGTTCCCAGATGAATGGTGGCACCTGTGCCAAGGCGGCTGGTTTGATAGGGCCAAGTGTCTCCTGCAATCTGCCAGTCAGGAGCGGGGTCCGTGAGTTTTGTTTGCCAGGGAAAAGGACCATAGCTTTTTTTTGGGGGTCTGTGGCTGTGAATGGCCGGCTGGCTCCTGAAAATCCACGATACGCAGGATGGTTCCCAGATGAAAGGTGGCACCAGTGCCGAGTCGGGCTGGTTTGATAGAGCCATGTGGCTCCTGCAATCTGCCAGCGAGAAGCGGGGTGGGTGAGTTTTGTTTGCCAGGGAAAATGCCCACAGTTTGTGTTTGGGGGCCTGTGGCTGGGAGTGGCCTGCTGGCTCCTGAAAATCCACGATACGCAGGATGATTCCCAGACCAAAGGGGCACCAGTGCCGAGTCGCGCTGGTTTGATAGAGCCAAGTGGCTCCCGCAATCTGCCAGCCAGACGATGGGCAGGTCAGTTTTACTTCCAGGGAAAAGGGCCGTGGTGTGTGTTTGGGGGCCTGTGGCTGGGAGTGGCCGGCTGGCTCCTGAAAATCCACGATACGCAGGATGGTTCCCCGATGAATGGTGTCACCAGTGCCAAGCCGGCTGGTTTGATAGGTCCAAGTGTCTCCTGCAATCTGCCAGCCAGAAGCGGGGTGGGTGAGTTTTGTTTGCCAGGGAAAAGGGCTGTGGTTTGTTTTCGGGGACTAGTGGCTGGGAATGGCCGGCTGGCTCCTTAAAATCCATGCCCCGCATGATGGTTCCCAGACCCAAGGTGGCACCAGTGCCGAGTCGGGCTGGTGTGATGGAGCCATGTGGCTCCTGCAATCTGCCAGCCAGAAGCGGGGTGGGTGAGTTTTGTTTGCCAGGGAAAAAGGCCGTGGTTTTTTTTTCCGGGGCCTGTGGCCTGGAATGGCCGGCTGGTTCCTTAAAAACCACGCCGCGCAGGATGGTTCCCAAAAGGAAATGTGGCACCAGTGCCGAATCGGGCTGTTTTGATTGAGCCAAGTGGCTCCTGCAATCTGCCAGCCAGAAGATGGGCCGGTCAGTTTTACTTCCAGGGAAAAGGGACGTAGTTTGTGTTTGGGGACCTGTGGCTGGGAGTGGCCGGCTGGCTCCTTAAAATCCACGCCGCGCATGATGGTTCCCAGACCCAAGGTGACACCAGTGCCGAGTTGGGCTGGTTTGATAGAGCCATGTGTCTCCTGCAATCTGCCAGCCAGAAGATGGGCAGGTCACATTTCTTCCAGGGAAAAGGGCCGTAGTATGTGTTTGGGGAGCTGTGGCTGGGAGTGGCCGGCTGGCTGCTGAAAATCCCCGATACACAGGATGGTTCCCAGATGAAAGGTGGCACCAGTGCCGAGTCGGGCTGGTTTGATAGAGCCAAGTGGCTCCTGCAATCTGCCAGCCAGAAGATGGGCAGGTCAGTTTTACTTCCAGGGAAAAGGGCCGTAGTTTGTGTTTGGGGACCTGTGGCTGGCTGTGGCCGGCTGGCTCCTGAAAATCCACGATACGCAGGATGGTTCCCAGATGAAAGGTGGCACCAGTGCCAAGTCGGGCTGGTTTGATAGTACCGAGTGGCTCCTGCAATCTGCCAGCCAGAAGGCGGGCCGCTAATATTTTCTTCCAGGGAAAATGGCCGTGGTATGTGTTTGGGGCCCTGTGGCTGAGAGTGGCTGGCTGGCTCCTGAAAATCCACGACACGCAGGATGGTTCCCAGATGAAAGGTGGCACCAGTGCCGAGTCGGGCTGGTTTGATAGAGCTAAGTGGCTCCTGCAATCTGCCAGCCAGAAGATGGACAGGTCAGTTTTACTTCCGGGGAAGAGGGCCGGTAGTTTGTGTTGGGGGGCCTGAGGCTGGGATTGGCCGGCTGGCTCCTGAAAATGCACGATACTCAGGATGATGGCCAGACCCAAGTTGGCACCACTGCCAAGTCGGGCTGGTTTGATAGAGCCATGTGGCTCCTGCAATCTGCCAGCCAGAAGATGGGCAGGTCAGTTTTACTTCCAGGGAAAAGGACCATAGCTTTTTTTTGGGGGTCTGTGGCTGGGAGTGGCCGGCTGGCTCCTGAAAATCCCCGATACACAGGATGGTTCCCAGATGAAAGGTGGCACCAGTGCCGAGTCGGGCTGGTTTGATAGAGCCAAGTGGCTCCTGCAATCTGCCAACCAGAAGATGGGCAGGTCAGTTTTACTTCCAGGGATACGGGACGTAGTTTTTGTTCGGGGGCCTGTGGCTGGGAGTGGCCGGCTGGCTCCTGAAAATCCCCGATACACAGGATGGTTCCCAGATGAAAGGTGGCACCAGTGCCGAGTCGGGCTGGTTTGATAGAGCCAAGTGGCTCCTGCAATCTGCCATCCATAAGCGGGCTGGGTGAGTTTAGTTTGCCAGGGAAAAGGGCCGTGGTTTGTTTTCGGGAGCCTGTGGCTAGGAATGGCCTGCTGGCTCCTGAAAATCCACGACACGCAGGATGGTTCCCAGATGAAAGGTGGCACCAGTGCCGAGTCGGGCTGGTTTGATAGAGCCATGTGGCTCCTGCAATCTGCCAGCCAGAAGCGGGGTGGGTGAGTTTTGTTTGCCAGGGAAAATGCCCACAGTTTGTGTTTGGGGGCCTGTGGCTGGGCGTGGCCTGCTGGCTCCTGAAAATCCACGATACGCAGGATGATTCCCAGACCAAAGGGGCACCAGTACCGAGTCGGGCTGGTTTGATAGAGGCAAGTGGCTCCTGCAATCTGCCAGCCAGAAGCGGGGCGGGTCAGTTTTGTTTGCCAGGGTAAAGGGCCGTGGTGTGTGTTGGGGGCCTGTGGCTGGGAGTGGCCTACTGGATCCTGAAAATCCACGATACGCAGGATGGTTCCCAGACCCAAGGGGGTACCAGTGCCAAGTCGGGCTGGTTTGATAGAGGCAAGTGGCTCCTGCCATCTGCCAGCCAGAAGATGGGCAGGTCAGTTTTACTTCCAGGGATAAGGGCCGTAGTTTTTGTTCGGGGGCCTGTGGCTGGGAGTGGCCGGCTGGCTCCTGAAAATCCACGATACGCAGGATGGTTCCCAGATCCAAGGGGGCACCAATGCCAAATCGGGCTGGTTTGATAGAGCCAAGTGGCTCCTGCATTCTGCCAGCCAGAAGATGGACAGGTCAGTTTTCCTTCCAGGGAAAAGGACCATAGCTTTTTTTTGGGGGTCTGTGGCTGGGAATGTCCGGCTGGCTCCTGAAAATCCACGATACGCAGGATGGTTCCCAGATGAAAGGTGGCACCAGTGCCGAGTCGGGCTGGTTTGATAGAGCCAAGTGGCTCCTGCAATCTGCCAGCCAGAAGATGGGCAGGTCAGTTTTACTTCCAGGGAAAAGGGCCGTAGTTTTTTGTTTTGGGGCCTGTGGCTAGGAATGGCCAGCTGGCTCCTGAAAATCCACGATACGCAGGATGGTTCCCAGATGAAAGGTGGCACCACTGCCGAGTCGGCGGTGGTTTGATAGAGCCAAGTGGCTCCTGCAATCTGCCAGCCAGAAGATGGGCAGGTCTGTTTTACTTCCAGGGAAAAGGGCCGTAGTTTGTGTTTGGGGGCCTGTGGCTGAGAATGGCCCGCTGGCTCCTTAAAATCTTCGCCACGCATGATGGTTCCCAGACCCAAAGTGGCACCAGTGCCGAGTTGGGCTGGTTTGATAGAGCCACGTGGCTCCTGCAATCTGCCAGCCAGAAGATGGGCAGGTCAGTTTTACTTCCAGGGAAAAGGGCCGTAGTTTTGTTTGGGGGCCTGTGGTTGGGAGTGGCCGGCTGGCTCCTGAAAATCCACGATAAGCGGGATTGTTCCCAGATGAATGGTGGCACCTGTGCCAAGGCGGCTGGTTTGATAGGGCCAAGTGTCTCCTGCAATCTGCCAGTCAGGAGCGGGGTCCGTGAGTTTTGTTTGCCAGGGAAAAGGACCATAGCTTTTTTTTGGGGGTCTGTGGCTGTGAATGGCCGGCTGGCTCCTGAAAATCCACGATACGCAGGATGGTTCCCAGATGAAAGGTGGCACCAGTGCCGAGTCGGGCTGGTTTGATAGAGCCAAGTGGCTCCTGCAATCTGCCAGCCAGAAGATGGGCAGGTCAGTTTTACTTCCAGGGAAAAGGGCCGTAGTTTTTTGTTTTGGGGCCTGTGGCTAGGAATGGCCAGCTGGCTCCTGAAAATCCACGATACGCAGGATGGTTCCCAGATGAAAGGTGGCACCACTGCCGAGTCGGCGGTGGTTTGATAGAGCCAAGTGTCTCCTGCAATCTGACAGCCAGAAGATGGGCAGGTCTGTTTTACTTCCAGGGAAAAGGGCCGTAGTTTGTGTTTGGGGGCCTGTGGCTGAGAATGGCCCGCTGGCTCCTTAAAATCTTCGCCACGCATGATGGTTCCCAGACCCAAAGTGGCACCAGTGCCGAGTTGGGCTGGTTTGATAGAGCCACGTGGCTCCTGCAATCTGCCAGCCAGAAGATGGGCAGGTCAGTTTTACTTCCAGGGAAAAGGGCCGTAGTTTTGTTTGGGGGCCTGTGGTTGGGAGTGGCCGGCTGGCTCCTGAAAATCCACGATAAGCGGGATTGTTCCCCGATGAATGGTGGCACCTGTGCCAAGGCGGCTGGTTTGATAGGGCCAAGTGTCTCCTGCAATCTGCCAGTCAGGAGCGGGGTCCGTGAGTTTTGTTTGCCAGGGAAAAGGACCATAGCTTTTTTTTGGGGGTCTGTGGCTGTGAATGGCCGGCTGGCTCCTGAAAATCCACGATACGCAGGATGGTTCCCAGATGAAAGGTGGCACCAGTGCCGAGTCGGGCTGGTTTGATAGAGCCATGTGGCTCCTGCAATCTGCCAGCGAGAAGCGGGGTGGGTGAGTTTTGTTTGCCAGGGAAAATGCCCACAGTTTGTGTTTGGGGGCCTGTGGCTGGGAGTGGCCTGCTGGCTCCTGAAAATCCACGATACGCAGGATGATTCCCAGACCAAAGGGGCACCAGTGCCGAGTCGCGCTGGTTTGATAGAGCCAAGTGGCTCCCGCAATCTGCCAGCCAGACGATGGGCAGGTCAGTTTTACTTCCAGGGAAAAGGGCCGTGGTGTGTGTTTGGGGGCCTGTGGCTGGGAGTGGCCGGCTGGCTCCTGAAAATCCACGATACGCAGGATGGTTCCCCGATGAATGGTGTCACCAGTGCCAAGCCGGCTGGTTTGATAGGTCCAAGTGTCTCCTGCAATCTGCCAGCCAGAAGCGGGGTGGGTGAGTTTTGTTTGCCAGGGAAAAGGGCTGTGGTTTGTTTTCGGGGACTAGTGGCTGGGAATGGCCGGCTGGCTCCTTAAAATCCATGCCCCGCATGATGGTTCCCAGACCCAAGGTGGCACCAGTGCCGAGTCGGGCTGGTGTGATGGAGCCATGTGGCTCCTGCAATCTGCCAGCCAGAAGCGGGGTGGGTGAGTTTTGTTTGCCAGGGAAAAAGGCCGTGGTTTTTTTTTCCGGGGCCTGTGGCCTGGAATGGCCGGCTGGTTCCTTAAAAACCACGCCGCGCAGGATGGTTCCCAAAAGGAAATGTGGCACCAGTGCCGAATCGGGCTGTTTTGATTGAGCCAAGTGGCTCCTGCAATCTGCCAGCCAGAAGATGGGCCGGTCAGTTTTACTTCCAGGGAAAAGGGACGTAGTTTGTGTTTGGGGACCTGTGGCTGGGAGTGGCCGGCTGGCTCCTTAAAATCCACGCCGCGCATGATGGTTCCCAGACCCAAGGTGACACCAGTGCCGAGTTGGGCTGGTTTGATAGAGCCATGTGTCTCCTGCAATCTGCCAGCCAGAAGATGGGCAGGTCACATTTCTTCCAGGGAAAAGGGCCGTAGTATGTGTTTGGGGAGCTGTGGCTGGGAGTGGCCGGCTGGCTGCTGAAAATCCCCGATACAGAGGATGGTTCCCAGATGAAAGGTGGCACCAGTGCCGAGTCGGGCTGGTTTGATAGAGCCAAGTGGCTCCTGCAATCTGCCAGCCAGAAGGCGGGCCGCTAATATTTTCTTCCAGGGAAAATGGCCGTGGTATGTGTTTGGGGCCCTGTGGCTGAGAGTGGCTGGCTGGCTCCTGAAAATCCACGACACGCAGGATGATTCCCAGATGAAAGGTGGCACCAGTGCCGAGTCGGGCTGGTTTGATAGAGCTAAGTGGCTCCTGCAATCTGCCAGCCAGAAGATGGACAGGTCAGTTTTACTTCCGGGGAAGAGGGCCGGTAGTTTGTGTTGGGGGGCCTGAGGCTGGGATTGGCCGGCTGGCTCCTGAAAATGCACGATACGCAGGATGATGGCCAGACCCAAGTTGGCACCACTGCCAAGTCAGGCTGGTTTGATAGAGCCATGTGGCTCCTGCAATCTGCCAGCCAGAAGATGGGCAGGTCAGTTTTACTTCCAGGGAAAAGGACCATAGCTTTTTTTTGGGGGTCTGTGGCTGGGAGTGGCCGGCTGGCTCCTGAAAATCCCCGATACACAGGATGGTTCCCAGATGAAAGGTGGCACCGGTGCCGAGTCGGGCTGGTTTGATAGAGCCATGTGGCTCCTGCAATCTGCCATCCATAAGCGGGCTGGGTGAGTTTAGTTTGCCAGGGAAAAGGGCCGTGGTTTGTTTTCGGGAGCCTGTGGCTAGGAATGGCCTGCTGGCTCCTGAAAATCCACGACACGCAGGATGGTTCCCAGATGAAAGGTGGCACCAGTGCCGAGTCGGGCTGGTTTGATAGAGCCATGTGGCTCCTGCAATCTGCCAGCCAGAAGCGGGGTGGGTGAGTTTTGTTTGCCAGGGAAAATGCCCACAGTTTGTGTTTGGGGGCCTGTGGCTGGGCGTGGCCTGCTGGCTCCTGAAAATCAACGATACGCAGGATGATTCCCAGACCAAAGGGGCACCAGTGCCGAGTCGCGCTGGTTTGATAGAGCCAAGTGGCTCCTGCAATCTGCCAGCCAGAAGCGGGGCGGGTCAGTTTTGTTTGCCAGGGTAAAGGGCCGTGGTGTGTGTTGGGGGCCTGTGGCTGGGAGTGGCCTACTGGATCCTGAAAATCCACGATACGCAGGATGGTTCCCAGACCCAAGGGGGTACCAGTGCCAAGTCGGGCTGGTTTGATAGAGGCAAGTGGCTCCTGCCATCTGCCAGCCAGAAGATGGGCAGGTCAGTTTTACTTCCAGGGATAAGGGCCGTAGTTTTTGTTCGGGGGCCTGTGGCTGGGAGTGGCCGGCTGGCTCCTGAAAATCCACGATACGCAGGATGGTTCCCAGATCCAAGGGGGTACCAGTGCCAAATCGGGCTGGTTTGATAGAGCCAAGTGGCTCCTGCATTCTGCCAGCCAGAAGATGGACAGGTCAGTTTTCCTTCCAGGGAAAAGGACCATAGCTTTTTTTTGGGGGTCTGTGGCTGGGAATGTCCGGCTGGCTCCTGAAAATCCACGATACGCAGGATGGTTCCCAGATGAAAGGTGGCACCAGTGCCGAGTCGGGCTGGTTTGATAGAGCCAAGTGGCTCCTGCAATCTGCCAGCCAGAAGATGGGCAGGTCAGTTTTACTTCCCGGGAAATGGGTCGTAGTTTTTGTTCGGCGGCCTGTGGCTGGGAGTGGCCGGCTGGCTCCTGAAAATCCACGATATGCAGGATGTTTCCCAGATGAAAGGTGGCACCAGTGCCGAGTCGGGCTAGTTTGATAGAGCCAAGTTGCTCCTGCAATCTGCCAGCCAGAAGATGGGCAGGTCAGTTTTACTTCCAGGGAAAAGGGCCGTAGTTTTTTGTTTGGGGGCCTGTGGCTAGGAGTGGCCAGCTGGCTCCTGAAAATCCACGATACGCAGGATGGTTCCCACATGAAAGGTGGCACCACTGCCGAGTCGGCGGTGGTTTGATAGAGCCAAGTGGCTCCTGCAATCTGACAGCCAGAAGATGGGCAGGTCTGTTTTACTTCCAGGGAAAAGGGCCGTAGTTTGTGTTTGGGGGCCTGTGGCTGAGAATGGCCCGCTGGCTCCTTAAAATCTTCGCCACGCATGATGGTTCCCAGACCCAAAGTGGCACCAGTGCCGAGTTGGGCTGGTTTGATAGAGCCATGTGGCTCCTGCAATCTGCCAGCCAGAAGATGGGCAGGTCAGTTTTACTTCCAGGGAAAAGGGCCGTAGTTTTGTTTCGGGGCCTGTGGTTGGGAGTGGCCGGCTGGCTCCTGAAAATCCACGATAAGCGGGATGGTTCCCAGATGAATGGTGGCACCAGTGCCAAGGCGGCTGGTTTGATAGGGCCAAGTGTCTCCTGCAATCTGCCAGTCAGGAGCGGGGTCCGTGAGTTTTGTTTGCCAGGGAAAAGGACCATAGCTTTTTTTTGGGGGTCTGTGGCTGGGAATGGCCGGCTGGCTCCTGAAAATCCACGATACGCAGGATGGTTCCCAGATGAAAGGTGGCACCAGTGCCGAGTCGGGCTGGTTTGATAGAGCCATGTGGCTCCTGCAATCTGCCAGCGAGAAGCGGGGTGGGTGAGTTTTGTTTGCCAGGGAAAATGCCCACAGTTTGTGTTTGGGGGCCTGTGGCTGGGAGTGGCCTGCTGGCTCCTGAAAATCCACGATACGCAGGATGATTCCCAGACCAAAGGGGCACCAGTGCCGAGTCGCGCTGGTTTGATAGAGCCAAGTGGCTCCTGCAATCTGCCAGCCAGAAGCGTGGCGGGTCAGTTTTGTTTGCCAGGGTAAAGGGCCGTGGTGTGTGTTGGGGGCCTGTGGCTGGGAGTGGCCGGCTGGCTCCTGAAAATCCACGATACGCAGGATGGTTCCCAGATGAAAGGTGGCACCAGTGCTGAGTCGGGTTGGTTTGATAGTACCAAGTGTCTCCCGCAATCTGCCAGCCAGACGATGGGCAGGTCAGTTTTACTTCCAGGGAAAAGGGCCGTGGTGTGTGTTTGGGGGCCTGTGGCTGGGAGTGGCCGGCTGGCTCCTGAAAATCCACGATACGCAGGATGGTTCCCCGATGAATGGTGTCACCAGTGCCAAGCCGGCTGGTTTGATAGGTCCAAGTGTCTCCTGCAATCTGCCAGCCAGAAGTGGGGTGGGTGAGTTTTGTTTGCCAGGGAAAAGGGCCGTGGTTTGTTTTCGGGGACCAGTGGCTGGGAATGGCCGGCTGGCTCCTTAAAATCCATGCCGCGCATGATGGTTCCCAGACCCAAGGTGGCACCAGTGCCGAGTCGGGCTGGTGTGATGGAGCCATGTGGCTCCTGCAATCTGCCAGCCAGAAGCGGGGTGGGTGAGTTTTGTTTGCCAGGGAAAAAGGCCGTGGTTTTTTTTTCCGGGGCCTGTGGCCTGGAATGGCCGGCTGGTTCCTTAAAAACCACGCCGCGCAGGATGGTTCCCAAAAGGAAATGTGGCACCAGTGCCGAATCGGGCTGTTTTGATTGAGCCAAGTGGCTCCTGCAATCTGCCTGCCAGAAGATGGGCCGGTCAGTTTTACTTCCAGGGAAAAGGGACGTAGTTTGTGTTTGGGGACCTGTGGCTGGGAGTGGCCGGCTGGCTCCTTAAAATCCGCGCCGCGCATGATGGTTCCCAGACCCAAGGTGACACCAGTGCCGAGTTGGGCTGGTTTGATAGAGCCATGTGTCTCCTGCAATCTGCCAGCCAGAAGATGGGCAGGTCACATTTCTTCCAGGGAAAAGGGCCGTAGTATGTGTTTGGGGAGCTGTGGCTGGGAGTGGCCGGCTGGCTGCTGAAAATCCCCGATACACAGGATGGTTCCCAGATGAAAGGTGGCACCAGTGCCGAGTCGGGCTGGTTTGATAGAGCCAAGTGGCTCCTGCAATCTGCCAGCCAGAAGATGGGCAGGTCAGTTTTACTTCCAGGGAAAAGGGCCGTAGTTTGTGTTTGGGGACCTGTGGCTGGCTGTGGCCGGCTGGCTCCTGAAAATCCACGATACGCAGGATGGTTCCCAGATGAAAGGTGGCACCAGTGCCAAGTCGGGCTGGTTTGATAGTACCGAGTGGCTCCTGCAATCTGCCAGCCAGAAGGCGGGCCGCTAATATTTTCTTCCAGGGAAAATGGCCGTGGTATGTGTTTGGGGCCCTGTGGCTGAGAGTGGCTGTCTGGCTCCTGAAAATCCACGACACGCAGGATGGTTCCCAGATGAAAGGTGGCACCAGTGCCGAGTCGGGCTGGTTTGATAGAGCTAAGTGGCTCCTGCAATCTGCCAGCCAGAAGATGGACAGGTCAGTTTTACTTCCGGGGAAGAGGGCCGGTAGTTTGTGTTGGGGGGCCTGAGGCTGGGATTGGCCGGCTGGCTCCTGAAAATGCACGATACTCAGGATGATGGCCAGACCCAAGTTGGCACCACTGCCAAGTCGGGCTGGTTTGATAGAGCCATGTGGCTCCTGCAATCTGCCAGCCAGAAGATGGGCAGGTCAGTTTTACTTCCAGGGAAAAGGACCATAGCTTTTTTTTGGGGGTCTGTGGCTGGGAGTGGCCGGCTGGCTCCTGAAAATCCCCGATACACAGGATGGTTCCCAGATGAAAGGTGGCACCAGTGCCGAGTCGGGCTGGTTTGATAGAGCCAAGTGGCTCCTGCAATCTGCCAACCAGAAGATGGGCAGGTCAGTTTTACTTCCAGGGATACGGGACGTAGTTTTTGTTCGGGGGCCTGTGGCTGGGAGTGGCCGGCTGGCTCCTGAAAATCCCCGATACACAGGATGGTTCCCAGATGAAAGGTGGCACCAGTGCCGAGTCGGGCTGGTTTGATAGAGCCAAGTGGCTCCTGCAATCTGCCATCCATAAGCGGGCTGGGTGAGTTTAGTTTGCCAGGGAAAAGGGCCGTGGTTTGTTTTCGGGAGCCTGTGGCTAGGAATGGCCTGCTGGCTCCTGAAAATCCACGACACGCAGGATGGTTCCCAGATGAAAGGTGGCACCAGTGCCGAGTCGGGCTGGTTTGATAGAGCCATGTGGCTCCTGCAATCTGCCAGCCAGAAGCGGGGTGGGTGAGTTTTGTTTGCCAGGGAAAATGGCCGTGGTTTGTTTTCGGGGCTGTGGCTGGGAAAGGCCGGCTGGCTCCTGAAAATCCACGCCGCGCAGGATGGTTTCCAGACCAAAGGGGGCACCAGTGCCGAGTCGGGCTGGTTTGATAGAGCCAAGTGGCTCCTGCCATCTGCCAGCCAGAAGATGGGCAGGTCAGTTTTACTTCCAGGGATAAGGGCCATAGCTTTTTTTTGTTCGGGGGCCTGTGGCTGGGAGTGGCCGGCTGGCTCCTGAAAATCCACGATACGCAGGATGGTTCCCAGATCCAAGGGGGCACCAGTGCCAAATCGGGCTGGTTTGATAGAGCCAAGTGGCTCCTGCATTCTGCCAGCCAGAAGATGGACAGGTCAGTTTTCCTTCCAGGGAAAAGGACCATAGCTTTTTTTTGTTCGGGGGCCTGTGGCTGGGAATGTCCGGCTGGCTCCTGAAAATCCACGATACGCAGGATGGTTCCCAGATGAATGGTGGCACCAGTGCCGAGTCGGGCTGGTTTGATAGAGCCAAGTGGCTCCTGCAATCTGCCAGCCAGAAGATGGGCAGGTCAGTTTTACTTCCCGGGAAAAGGGCCGTAGTTTTTTGTTTGGGGGCCTGTGGCTAGGAGTGGCCAGCTGGCTCCTGAAAATCCACGATACGCAGGATGGTTCCCCGATGAATGGTGTCACCAGTGCCAAGCCGGCTGGTTTGATAGGTCCAAGTGTCTCCTGCAATCTGCCAGCCAGAAGCGGGGTGGGTGAGTTTTGTTTGCCAGGGAAAAGGGCCGTGGTTTGTTTTCGGGGACCAGTGGCTGGGAATGGCCGGCTGGCTCCTTAAAATCCATGCCGCGCATGATGGTTCCCAGACCCAAGGTGGCACCAGTGCCGAGTCGGGCTGGTGTGATGGAGCCATGTGGCTCCTGCAATCTGCCAGCCAGAAGCGGGGTGGGTGAGTTTTGTTTGCCAGGGAAAAAGGCCGTGGTTTTTTTTTCCGGGGCCTGTGGCCTGGAATGGCCGGCTGGTTCCTTAAAAACCACGCCGCGCAGGATGGTTCCCAAAAGGAAATGTGGCACCAGTGCCGAATCGGGCTGTTTTGATTGAGCCAAGTGGCTCCTGCAATCTGCCTGCCAGAAGATGGGCCGGTCAATTTTACTTCCAGGGAAAAGGGACGTAGTTTGTGTTTGGGGACCTGTGGCTGGGAGTGGCCGGCTGGCTCCTTAAAATCCGCGCCGCACATGATGGTTCCCAGACCCAAGGTGACACCAGTGCCGAGTCGGGCTGGTTTGATAGAGCCATGTGTCTCCTGCAATCTGCCAGCCAGAAGATGGGCAGGTCACATTTCTTCCAGGGAAAAGGGCCGTAGTATGTGTTTGGGGAGCTGTGGCTGGGAGTGGCCGGCTGGCTGCTGAAAATCCCCGATACACAGGATGGTTCCCAGATGAAAGGTGGCACCAGTGCCGAGTCGGGCTGGTTTGATAGAGCCAAGTGGCTCCTGCAATCTGCCAGCCAGAAGATGGGCAGGTCAGTTTTACTTCCAGGGAAAAGGGCCGTAGTTTGTGTTTGGGGACCTGTGGCTGGCTGTGGCCGGCTGGCTCCTGAAAATCCACGATACGCAGGATGGTTCCCAGATGAAAGGTGGCACCAGTGCCAAGTCGGGCTGGTTTGATAGTACCGAGTGGCTCCTGCAATCTGCCAGCCAGAAGGCGGGCCGCTAATATTTTCTTCCAGGGAAAATGGCCGTGGTATGTGTTTGGGGCCCTGTGGCTGAGAGTGGCTGTCTGGCTCCTGAAAATCCACGACACGCAGGATGGTTCCCAGATGAAAGGTGGCACCAGTGCCGAGTCGGGCTGGTTTGATAGAGCTAAGTGGCTCCTGCAATCTGCCAGCCAGAAGATGGACAGGTCAGTTTTACTTCCGGGGAAGAGGGCCGGTAGTTTGTGTTGGGGGGCCTGAGGCTGGGATTGGCCGGCTGGCTCCTGAAAATGCACGATACTCAGGATGATGGCCAGACCCAAGTTGGCACCACTGCCAAGTCGGGCTGGTTTGATAGAGCCATGTGGCTCCTGCAATCTGCCAGCCAGAAGATGGGCAGGTCAGTTTTACTTCCAGGGAAAAGGACCATAGCTTTTTTTTGGGGGTCTGTGGCTGGGAGTGGCCGGCTGGCTCCTGAAAATCCCCGATACACAGGATGGTTCCCAGATGAAAGGTGGCACCAGTGCCGAGTCGGGCTGGTTTGATAGAGCCAAGTGGCTCCTGCAATCTGCCAACCAGAAGATGGGCAGGTCAGTTTTACTTCCAGGGATACGGGACGTAGTTTTTGTTCGGGGGCCTGTGGCTGGGAGTGGCCGGCTGGCTCCTGAAAATCCCCGATACACAGGATGGTTCCCAGATGAAAGGTGGCACCAGTGCCGAGTCGGGCTGGTTTGATAGAGCCAAGTGGCTCCTGCAATCTGCCATCCATAAGCGGGCTGGGTGAGTTTAGTTTGCCAGGGAAAAGGGCCGTGGTTTGTTTTCGGGAGCCTGTGGCTAGGAATGGCCTGCTGGCTCCTGAAAATCCACGACACGCAGGATGGTTCCCAGATGAAAGGTGGCACCAGTGCCGAGTCGGGCTGGTTTGATAGAGCCATGTGGCTCCTGCAATATGCCAGCCAGAAGCGGGGTGGGTGAGTTTTGTTTGCCAGGGAAAATGGCCGTGGTTTGTTTTCGGGGCTGTGGCTGGGAAAGGCCGGCTGGCTCCTGAAAATCCACGCCGCGCAGGATGGTTTCCAGACCAAAGGGGGCACCAGTGCCGAGTCGGGCTGGTTTGATAGAGCCAAGTGGCTCCTGCCATCTGCCAGCCAGAAGATGGGCAGGTCAGTTTTACTTCCAGGGATAAGGGCCATAGCTTTTTTTTGTTCGGGGGCCTGTGGCTGGGAGTGGCCGGCTGGCTCCTGAAAATCCACGATACGCAGGATGGTTCCCAGATCCAAGGGGGCACCAGTGCCAAATCGGGCTGGTTTGATAGAGCCAAGTGGCTCCTGCATTCTGCCAGCCAGAAGATGGACAGGTCAGTTTTCCTTCCAGGGAAAAGGACCATAGCTTTTTTTTGGGGGTCTGTGGCTCGGAATGTCCGGCTGGCTCCTGAAAATCCCCGATACGCAGGATGGTTCCCAGATGAATGGTGGCACCAGTGCCGAGTCGGGCTGGTTTGATAGAGCCAAGTGGCTCCTGCAATCTGCCAACCAGAAGATGGGCAGGTCAGTTTTACTTCCCGGGAAATGGGTCGTAGTTTTTGTTCGGCGGCCTGTGGCTGGGAGTGGCCGGCTGGCTCCTGAAAATCCACGATACGCAGGATGTTTCCCAGATGAAAGGTGGCACCAGTGCCGAGTCGGGCTAGTTTGATAGAGCCAAGTGGCTCCTGCAATCTGCCAGCCAGAAGATGGGCAGGTCAGTTTTACTTCCAGGGAAAAGGGCCGTAGTTTGTGTTTGGGGACCTGTGGCTGGCTGTGGCCGGCTGGCTCCTGAAAATCCACGATACGCAGGATGGTTCCCAGATGAAAGGTGGCACCAGTGCCAAGTCGGGCTGGTTTGATAGTACCGAGTGGCTCCTGCAATCTGCCAGCCAGAAGGCGGGCCGCTAATATTTTCTTCCAGGGAAAATGGCCGTGGTATGTGTTTGGGGCCCTGTGGCTGAGAGTGGCTGGCTGGCTCCTGAAAATCCACGACACGCAGGATGGTTCCCAGATGAAAGGTGGCACCAGTGCCGAGTCGGGCTGGTTTGATAGAGCTAAGTGGCTCCTGCAATCTGCCAGCCAGAAGATGGACAGGTCAGTTTTACTTCCGGGGAAGAGGGCCGGTAGTTTGTGTTGGGGGGCCTGAGGCTGGGATTGGCCGGCTGGCTCCTGAAAATGCACGATACTCAGGATGATGGCCAGACCCAAGTTGGCACCACTGCCAAGTCGGGCTGGTTTGATAGAGCCATGTGGCTCCTGCAATCTGCCAGCCAGAAGATGGGCAGGTCAGTTTTACTTCCAGGGAAAAGGACCATAGCTTTTTTTTGGGGGTCTGTGGCTGGGAGTGGCCGGCTGGCTCCTGAAAATCCCCGATACACAGGATGGTTCCCAGATGAAAGGTGGCACCAGTGCCGAGTCGGGCTGGTTTGATAGAGCCAAGTGGCTCCTGCAATCTGCCAACCAGAAGATGGGCAGGTCAGTTTTACTTCCAGGGATACGGGACGTAGTTTTTGTTCGGGGGCCTGTGGCTGGGAGTGGCCGGCTGGCTCCTGAAAATCCCCGATACACAGGATGGTTCCCAGATGAAAGGTGGCACCAGTGCCGAGTCGGGCTGGTTTGATAGAGCCAAGTGGCTCCTGCAATCTGCCATCCATAAGCGGGCTGGGTGAGTTTAGTTTGCCAGGGAAAAGGGCCGTGGTTTGTTTTCGGGAGCCTGTGGCTAGGAATGGCCTGCTGGCTCCTGAAAATCCACGACACGCAGGATGGTTCCCAGATGAAAGGTGGCACCAGTGCCGAGTCGGGCTGGTTTGATAGAGCCATGTGGCTCCTGCAATCTGCCAGCCAGAAGCGGGGTGGGTGAGTTTTGTTTGCCAGGGAAAATGGCCGTGGTTTGTTTTCGGGGCTGTGGCTGGGAAAGGCCGGCTGGCTCCTGAAAATCCACGCCGCGCAGGATGGTTTCCAGACCAAAGGGGGCACCAGTGCCGAGTCGGGCTGGTTTGATAGAGCCAAGTGGCTCCTGCCATCTGCCAGCCAGAAGATGGGCAGGTCAGTTTTACTTCCAGGGATAAGGGCCGTAGTTTTTGTTCGGGGGCCTGTGGCTGGGAGTGGCCGGCTGGCTCCTGAAAATCCACGATACGCAGGATGGTTCCCAGATCCAAGGGGGCACCAGTGCCAAATCGGGCTGGTTTGATAGAGCCAAGTGGCTCCTGCATTCTGCCAGCCAGAAGATGGACAGGTCAGTTTTCCTTCCAGGGAAAAGGACCATAGCTTTTTTTTGGGGGTCTGTGGCTGGGAATGTCCGGCTGGCTCCTGAAAATCCACGATACGCAGGATGGTTCCCAGATGAATGGTGGCACCAGTGCCGAGTCGGGCTGGTTTGATAGAGCCAAGTGGCTCCTGCAATCTGCCAGCCAGAAGATGGGCAGGTCAGTTTTACTTCCCGGGAAATGGGTCGTAGTTTTTGTTCGGCGGCCTGTGGCTGGGAGTGGCCGGCTGGCTCCTGAAAATCCACGATACGCAGGATGTTTCCCAGATGAAAGGTGGCACCAGTGCCGAGTCGGGCTAGTTTGATAGAGCCAAGTGGCTCCTGCAATCTGCCAGCCAGAAGATGGGCAGGTCAGTTTTACTTCCAGGGAAAAGGGCCGTAGTTTTTTGTTTGGGGGCCTGTGGCTAGGAGTGGCCAGCTGGCTCCTGAAAATCCACGATACGCAGGATGGTTCCCCGATGAATGGTGTCACCAGTGCCAAGCCGGCTGGTTTGATAGGTCCAAGTGTCTCCTGCAATCTGCCAGCCAGAAGCGGGGTGGGTGAGTTTTGTTTGCCAGGGAAAAGGGCCGTGGTTTGTTTTCGGGGACCAGTGGCTGGGAATGGCCGGCTGGCTCCTTAAAATCCATGCCGCGCATGATGGTTCCCAGACCCAAGGTGGCACCAGTGCCGAGTCGGGCTGGTGTGATGGAGCCATGTGGCTCCTGCAATCTGCCAGCCAGAAGCGGGGTGGGTGAGTTTTGTTTGCCAGGGAAAAAGGCCGTGGTTTTTTTTTCCGGGGCCTGTGGCCTGGAATGGCCGGCTGGTTCCTTAAAAACCACGCCGCGCAGGATGGTTCCCAAAAGGAAATGTGGCACCAGTGCCGAATCGAGCTGTTTTGATTGAGCCAAGTGGCTCCTGCAATCTGCCTGCCAGAAGATGGGCCGGTCAATTTTACTTCCAGGGAAAAGGGACGTAGTTTGTGTTTGGGGACCTGTGGCTGGGAGTGGCCGGCTGGCTCCTTAAAATCCACGCCGCACATGATGGTTCCCAGACCCAAGGTGACACCAGTGCCGAGTTGGGCTGGTTTGATAGAGCCATGTGTCTCCTGCAATCTGCCAGCCAGAAGATGGGCAGGTCACATTTCTTCCAGGGAAAAGGGCCGTAGTATGTGTTTGGGGAGCTGTGGCTGGGAGTGGCCGGCTGGCTGCTGAAAATCCCCGATACACAGGATGGTTCCCAGATGAAAGGTGGCACCAGTGCCGAGTCGGGCTGGTTTGATAGAGCCAAGTGGCTCCTGCAATCTGCCAGCCAGAAGATGGGCAGGTCAGTTTTACTTCCAGGGAAAAGGGCCGTAGTTTGTGTTTGGGGACATGTGGCTGGCTGTGGCCGGCTGGCTCCTGAAAATCCACGATACGCAGGATGGTTCCCAGATGAAAGGTGGCACCAGTGCCAAGTCGGGCTGGTTTGATAGTACCGAGTGGCTCCTGCAATCTGCCAGCCAGAAGGCGGGCCGCTAATATTTTCTTCCAGGGAAAATGGCCGTGGTATGTGTTTGGGGCCCTGTGGCTGAGAGTGGCTGTCTGGCTCCTGAAAATCCACGACACGCAGGATGGTTCCCAGATGAAAGGTGGCACCAGTGCCGAGTCGGGCTGGTTTGATAGAGCTAAGTGGCTCCTGCAATCTGCCAGCCAGAAGATGGACAGGTCAGTTTTACTTCCGGGGAAGAGGGCCGGTAGTTTGTGTTGGGGGGCCTGAGGCTGGGATTGGCCGGCTGGCTCCTGAAAATGCACGATACTCAGGATGATGGCCAGACCCAAGTTGGCACCACTGCCAAGTCGGGCTGGTTTGATAGAGCCATGTGGCTCCTGCAATCTGCCAGCCAGAAGATGGGCAGGTCAGTTTTACTTCCAGGGAAAAGGACCATAGCTTTTTTTTGGGGGTCTGTGGCTGGGAGTGGCCGGCTGGCTCCTGAAAATCCCCGATACACAGGATGGTTCCCAGATGAAAGGTGGCACCAGTGCCGAGTCGGGCTGGTTTGATAGAGCCAAGTGGCTCCTGCAATCTGCCAACCAGAAGATGGGCAGGTCAGTTTTACTTCCAGGGATACGGGACGTAGTTTTTGTTCGGGGGCCTGTGGCTGGGAGTGGCCGGCTGGCTCCTGAAAATCCCCGATACACAGGATGGTTCCCAGATGAAAGGTGGCACCAGTGCCGAGTCGGGCTGGTTTGATAGAGCCAAGTGGCTCCTGCAATCTGCCATCCATAAGCGGGCTGGGTGAGTTTAGTTTGCCAGGGAAAAGGGCCGTGGTTTGTTTTCGGGAGCCTGTGGCTAGGAATGGCCTGCTGGCTCCTGAAAATCCACGACACGCAGGATGGTTCCCAGATGAAAGGTGGCACCAGTGCCGAGTCGGGCTGGTTTGATAGAGCCATGTGGCTCCTGCAATCTGCCAGCCAGAAGCGGGGTGGGTGAGTTTTGTTTGCCAGGGAAAATGGCCGTGGTTTGTTTTCGGGGCTGTGGCTGGGAAAGGCCGGCTGGCTCCTGAAAATCCACGCCGCGCAGGATGGTTTCCAGACCAAAGGGGGCACCAGTGCCGAGTCGGGCTGGTTTGATAGAGCCAAGTGGCTCCTGCCATCTGCCAGCCAGAAGATGGGCAGGTCAGTTTTACTTCCAGGGATAAGGGCCGTAGTTTTTGTTCGGGGGCCTGTGGCTGGGAGTGGCCGGCTGGCTCCTGAAAATCCACGATACGCAGGATGGTTCCCAGATCCAAGGGGGCACCAGTGCCAAATCGGGCTGGTTTGATAGAGCCAAGTGGCTCCTGCATTCTGCCAGCCAGAAGATGGACAGGTCAGTTTTCCTTCCAGGGAAAAGGACCATAGCTTTTTTTTGGGGGTCTGTGGCTGGGAATGTCCGGCTGGCTCCTGAAAATCCACGATACGCAGGATGGTTCCCAGATGAATGGTGGCACCAGTGCCGAGTCGGGCTGGTTTGATAGAGCCAAGTGGCTCCTGCAATCTGCCAGCCAGAAGATGGGCAGGTCAGTTTTACTTCCCGGGAAATGGGTCGTAGTTTTTGTTCGGCGGCCTGTGGCTGGGAGTGGCCGGCTGGCTCCTGAAAATCCACGATACGCAGGATGTTTCCCAGATGAAAGGTGGCACCAGTGCCGAGTCGGGCTAGTTTGATAGAGCCAAGTGGCTCCTGCAATCTGCCAGCCAGAAGATGGGCAGGTCAGTTTTACTTCCAGGGAAAAGGGCCGTAGTTTTTTGTTTGGGGGCCTGTGGCTAGGAGTGGCCAGCTGGCTCCTGAAAATCCCCGATACGCAGGATGGTTCCCCGATGAATGGTGTCACCAGTGCCAAGCCGGCTGGTTTGATAGGTCCAAGTGTCTCCTGCAATCTGCCAGCCAGAAGCGGGGTGGGTGAGTTTTGTTTGCCAGGGAAAAGGGCCGTGGTTTGTTTTCGGGGACCAGTGGCTGGGAATGGCCGCCTGGCTCCTTAAAATCCATGCCGCGCATGATGGTTCCCAGACCCAAGGTGGCACCAGTGCCGAGTCGGGCTGGTGTGATGGAGCCATGTGGCTCCTGCAATCTGCCAGCCAGAAGCGGGGTGGGTGAGTTTTGTTTGCCAGGGAAAAAGGCCGTGGTTTTTTTTTCCGGGGCCTGTGGCCTGGAATGGCCGGCTGGTTCCTTAAAAACCACGCCGCGCAGGATGGTTCCCAAAAGGAAATGTGGCACCAGTGCCGAATCGGGCTGTTTTGATTGAGCCAAGTGGCTCCTGCAATCTGCCTGCCAGAAGATGGGCCGGTCAATTTTACTTCCAGGGAAAAGGGACGTAGCTTGTGTTTGGGGACCTGTGGCGGGGAGTGGCCGGCTGGCTCCTTAAAATCCGCGCCGCGCATGATGGTTCCCAGACCCAAGGTGACACCAGTGCCGAGTCGGGCTGGTTTGATAGAGCCATGTGTCTCCTGCAATCTGCCAGCCAGAAGATGGGCAGGTCACATTTCTTCCAGGGAAAAGGGCCGTAGTATGTGTTTGGGGAGCTGTGGCTGGGAGTGGCCGGCTGGCTGCTGAAAATCCCCGATACACAGGATGGTTCCCAGATGAAAGGTGGCACCAGTGCCGAGTCGGGCTGGTTTGATAGAGCCAAGTGGCTCCTGCAATCTGCCAGCCAGAAGATGGGCAGGTCAGTTTTACTTCCAGGGAAAAGGGCCGTAGTTTGTGTTTGGGGACCTGTGGCTGGCTGTGGCCGGCTGGCTCCTGAAAATCCACGATACGCAGGATGGTTCCCAGATGAAAGGTGGCACCAGTGCCAAGTCGGGCTGGTTTGATAGTACCGAGTGGCTCCTGCAATCTGCCAGCCAGAAGGCGGGCCGCTAATATTTTCTTCCAGGGAAAATGGCCGTGGTATGTGTTTGGGGCCCTGTGGCTGAGAGTGGCTGGCTGGCTCCTGAAAATCCACGACACGCAGGATGGTTCCCAGATGAAAGGTGGCACCAGTGCCGAGTCGGGCTGGTTTGATAGAGCTAAGTGGCTCCTGCAATCTGCCAGCCAGAAGATGGACAGGTCAGTTTTACTTCCGGGGAAGAGGGCCGGTAGTTTGTGTTGGGGGGCCTGAGGCTGGGATTGGCCGGCTGGCTCCTGAAAATGCACGATACTCAGGATGATGGCCAGACCCAAGTTGGCACCACTGCCAAGTCGGGCTGGTTTGATAGAGCCATGTGGCTCCTGCAATCTGCCAGCCAGAAGATGGGCAGGTCAGTTTTACTTCCAGGGAAAAGGACCATAGCTTTTTTTTGGGGGTCTGTGGCTGGGAGTGGCCGGCTGGCTCCTGAAAATCCCCGATACACAGGATGGTTCCCAGATGAAAGGTGGCACCAGTGCCGAGTCGGGCTGGTTTTATAGAGCCAAGTGGCTCCTGCAATCTGCCAACCAGAAGATGGGCAGGTCAGTTTTACTTCCAGGGATACGGGACGTAGTTTTTGTTCGGGGGCCTGTGGCTGGGAGTGGCCGGCTGGCTCCTGAAAATCCCCGATACACAGGATGGTTCCCAGATGAAAGGTGGCACCAGTGCCGAGTCGGGCTGGTTTGATAGAGCCAAGTGGCTCCTGCAATCTGCCATCCATAAGCGGGCTGGGTGAGTTTAGTTTGCCAGGGAAAAGGGCCGTGGTTTGTTTTCGGGAGCCTGTGGCTAGGAATGGCCTGCTGGCTCCTGAAAATCCACGACACGCAGGATGGTTCCCAGATGAAAGGTGGCACCAGTGCCGAGTCGGGCTGGTTTGATAGAGCCATGTGGCTCCTGCAATCTGCCAGCCAGAAGCGGGGTGGGTGAGTTTTGTTTGCCAGGGAAAATGGCCGTGGTTTGTTTTCGGGGCTGTGGCTGGGAAAGGCCGGCTGGCTCCTGAAAATCCACGCCGCGCAGGATGGTTTCCAGACCAAAGGGGGCACCAGTGCCGAGTCGGGCTGGTTTGATAGAGGCAAGTGGCTCCTGCCATCTGCCAGCCAGAAGATGGGCAGGTCAGTTTTACTTCCAGGGATAAGGGCCGTAGTTTTTGTTCGGGGGCCTGTGGCTGGGAGTGGCCGGCTGGCTCCTGAAAATCCACGATACGCAGGATGGTTCCCAGATCCAAGGGGGCACCAGTGCCAAATCGGGCTGGTTTGATAGAGCCAAGTGGCTCCTGCATTCTGCCAGCCAGAAGATGGACAGGTCAGTTTTCCTTCCAGGGAAAAGGACCATAGCTTTTTTTTGGGGGTCTGTGGCTGGGAATGTCCGGCTGGCTCCTGAAAATCCACGATACGCAGGATGGTTCCCAGATGAATGGTGGCACCAGTGCCGAGTCGGGCTGGTTTGATAGAGCCAAGTGGCTCCTGCAATCTGCCAGCCAGAAGATGGGCAGGTCAGTTTTACTTCCCGGGAAATGGGTCGTAGTTTTTGTTCGGCGGCCTGTGGCTGGGAGTGGCCGGCTGGCTCCTGAAAATCCACGATACGCAGGATGTTTCCCAGATGAAAGGTGGCACCAGTGCCGAGTCGGGCTAGTTTGATAGAGCCAAGTGGCTCCTGCAATCTGCCAGCCAGAAGATGGGCAGGTCAGTTTTACTTCCAGGGAAAAGGGCCGTAGTTTTTTGTTTGGGGGCCTGTGGCTAGGAGTGGCCAGCTGGCTCCTGAAAATCCACGATACGCAGGATGGTTCCCCGATGAATGGTGTCACCAGTGCCAAGCCGGCTGGTTTGATAGAGCCAAGTGTCTCCTGCAATCTGCCAGCCAGAAGCGGGGTGGGTGAGTTTTGTTTGCCAGGGAAAAGGGCCGTGGTTTGTTTTCGGGGACCAGTGGCTGGGAATGGCCGGCTGGCTCCTTAAAATCCATGCCGCGCATGATGGTTCCCAGACCCAAGGTGGCACCAGTGCCGAGTCGGGCTGGTGTGATGGAGCCATGTGGCTCCTGCAATCTGCCAGCCAGAAGCGGGGTGGGTGAGTTTTGTTTGCCAGGGAAAAAGGCCGTGGTTTTTTTTTCCGGGGCCTGTGGCCTGGAATGGCCGGCTGGTTCCTTAAAAACCACGCCGCGCAGGATGGTTCCCAAAAGGAAATGTGGCACCAGTGCCGAATCGGGCTGTTTTGATTGAGCCAAGTGGCTCCTGCAATCTGCCTGCCAGAAGATGGGCCGGTCAATTTTACTTCCAGGGAAAAGGGACGTAGTTTGTGTTTGGGGACCTGTGGCTGGGAGTGGCCGGCTGGCTCCTTAAAATCCGCACCGCGCATGATGGTTCCCAGACCCAAGGTGACACCAGTGCCGAGTCGGGCTGGTTTGATAGAGCCATGTGTCTCCTGCAATCTGCCAGCCAGAAGATGGGCAGGTCACATTTCTTCCAGGGAAAAGGGCCGTAGTATGTGTTTGGGGGCCTGTGGCTGGGAGTGGCCGGCTGGCTGCTGAAAATCCCCGATACACAGGATGGTTCCCAGATGAAAGGTGGCACCAGTGCCGAGTCGGGCTGGTTTGATAGAGCCAAGTGGCTCCTGCAATCTGCCAGCCAGAAGATGGGCAGGTCAGTTTTACTTCCAGGGAAAAGGGCCGTAGTTTGTGTTTGGGGACCTGTGGCTGGCTGTGGCCGGCTGGCTCCTGAAAATCCACGATACGCAGGATGGTTCCCAGATGAAAGGTGGCACCAGTGCCAAGTCGGGCTGGTTTGATAGTACCGAGTGGCTCCTGCAATCTGCCAGCCAGAAGGCGGGCCGCTAATATTTTCTTCCAGGGAAAATGGCCGTGGTATGTGTTTGGGGCCCTGTGGCTGAGAGTGGCTGGCTGGCTCCTGAAAATCCACGACACGCAGGATGGTTCCCAGATGAAAGGTGGCACCAGTGCCGAGTCGGGCTGGTTTGATAGAGCTAAGTGGCTCCTGCAATCTGCCAGCCAGAAGATGGACAGGTCAGTTTTACTTCCGGGGAAGAGGGCCGGTAGTTTGTGTTGGGGGGCCTGAGGCTGGGATTGGCCGGCTGGCTCCTGAAAATGCACGATACTCAGGATGATGGCCAGACCCAAGTTGGCACCACTGCCAAGTCGGGCTGGTTTGATAGAGCCATGTGGCTCCTGCAATCTGCCAGCCAGAAGATGGGCAGGTCAGTTTTACTTCCAGGGAAAAGGACCATAGCTTTTTTTTGGGGGTCTGTGGCTGGGATTGGCCGGCTGGCTCCTGAAAATCCCCGATACACAGGATGGTTCCCAGATGAAAGGTGGCACCAGTGCCGAGTCGGGCTGGTTTGATAGAGCCAAGTGGCTCCTGCAATCTGCCAACCAGAAGATGGGAAGGTCAGTTTTACTTCCAGGGATACGGGACGTAGTTTTTGTTCGGGGGCCTGTGGCTGGGAGTGGCCGGCTGGCTCCTGAAAATCCCCGATACACAGGATGGTTCCCAGATGAAAGGTGGCACCAGTGCCGAGTCGGGCTGGTTTGATAGAGCCAAGTGGCTCCTGTAATCTGCCATCCATAAGCGGGCTGGGTGAGTTTAGTTTGCCAGGGAAAAGGGCCGTGGTTTGTTTTCGGGAGCCTGTGGCTAGGAATGGCCTGCTGGCTCCTGAAAATCCACGACACGCAGGATGGTTCCCAGATGAAAGGTGGCACCAGTGCCGAGTCGGGCTGGTTTGATAGAGCCATGTGGCTCCTGCAATCTGCCAGCCAGAAGCGGGGTGGGTGAGTTTTGTTTGCCAGGGAAAATGGCCGTGGTTTGTTTTCGGGGCTGTGGCTGGGAAAGGCCGGCTGGCTCCTGAAAATCCACGCCGCGCAGGATGGTTTCCAGACCAAAGGGGGCACCAGTGCCGAGTCGGGCTGGTTTGATAGAGCCAAGTGGCTCCTGCCATCTGCCAGCCAGAAGATGGGCAGGTCAGTTTTACTTCCAGGGATAAGGGCCGTAGTTTTTGTTCGGGGGCCTGTGGCTGGGAGTGGCCGGCTGGCTCCTGAAAATCCACGATACGCAGGATGGTTCCCAGATCCAAGGGGGCACCAGTGCCAAATCGGGCTGGTTTGATAGAGCCAAGTGGCTCCTGCATTCTGCCAGCCAGAAGATGGACAGGTCAGTTTTCCTTCCAGGGAAAAGGACCATAGCTTTTTTTTGGGGGTCTGTGGCTGGGAATGTCCGGCTGGCTCCTGAAAATCCCCGATACGCAGGATGGTTCCCAGATGAATGGTGGCACCAGTGCCGAGTCGGGCTGGTTTGATAGAGCCAAGTGGCTCCTGCAATCTGCCAGCCAGAAGATGGGCAGGTCAGTTTTACTTCCCGGGAAATGGGTCGTAGTTTTTGTTCGGCGGCCTGTGGCTGGGAGTGGCCGGCTGGCTCCTGAAAATCCACGATACGCAGGATGTTTCCCAGATGAAAGGTGGCACCAGTGCCGAGTCGGGCTAGTTTGATAGAGCCAAGTGGCTCCTGCAATCTGCCAGCCAGAAGATGGGCAGGTCAGTTTTACTTCCAGGGAAAAGGGCCGTAGTTTTTTGTTTGGGGGCCTGTGGCTAGGAGTGGCCAGCTGGCTCCTGAAAATCCACGATACGCAGGATGGTTCCCAGATGAAAGGTGGCACCACTGCCGAGTCGGCGGTGGTTTGATAGAGCCAAGTGTCTCCTGCAATCTGACAGCCAGAAGATGGGCAGGTCTGTTTTACTTCCAGGGAAAAGGGCCGTAGTTTGTGTTTGGGGGCCTGTGGCTGAGAATGGCCCGCTGGCTCCTTAAAATCTTCGCCACGCATGATGGTTCCCAGACCCAAAGTGGCACCAGTGCCGAGTTGGGCTGGTTTGATAGAGCCATGTGGCTCCTGCAATCTGCCAGCCAGAAGATGGGCAGGTCAGTTTTACTTCCAGGAAAAAAGGGCCGTAGTTTTGTTTCGGGGCCTGTGGTTGGGAGTGGCCGGCTGGCTCCTGAAAATCCACGATAAGCGGGATGGTTCCCAGATGAATGGTGGCACCAGTGCCAAGGCAGCTGGTTTGATAGGGCCAAGTGTCTCCTGCAATCTGCCAGTCAGGAGCGGGGTCCGTGAGTTTTGTTTGCAAGGGAAAAGGACCATAGCTTTTTTTTGGGGGTCTGTGGCTGGGAATGGCCGGCTGGCTCCTGAAAATCCACGATACGCAGGATGGTTCCCAGATGAAAGGTGGCACCAGTGCCGAGTCGGGCTGGTTTGATAGAGCCATGTGGCTCCTGCAATCTGCCAGCGAGAAGCGGGGTGGGTGAGTTTTGTTTGCCAGGGAAAATGCCCACAGTTAGTGTTTGGGGGCCTGTGGCTGGGAGTGGCCTGCTGGCTCCTGAAAATCCACGATACGCAGGATGATTCCCAGACCAAAGGGGCACCAGTGCCGAGTCGCGCTGGTTTGATAGAGCCAAGTGGCTCCTGCAATCTGCCAGCCAGAAGCGTGGCGGGTCAGTTTTGTTTGCCAGGGTAAAGGGCCGTGGTGTGTGTTGGGGGCCTGTGGCTGGGAGTGGCCGGCTGGCTCCTGAAAATCCACGATACGCAGGATGGTTCCCAGATGAAAGGTGGCACCAGTGCTGAGTCGGGTTGGTTTGATAGTACCAAGTGTCTCCCGCAATCTGCCAGCCAGACGATGGGCAGGTCAGTTTTACTTCCAGGGAAAAGGGCCGTGGTGTGTGTTTGGGGGCCTGTGGCTGGGAGTGGCCGGCTGGCTCCTGAAAATCCACGATAGGAGGATGGTTCCCATATGAAAGGTGGCACCATTGCCGAGTGGGGCTGGTTTGATATAGCCAAGTGGCTCCTGCAATCTGACAGCCAGAAGATGGGCAGGTCACTTTTACTTCCAGGGAAAAGGGCCGTAGTTTTTGTTTGGGGGCCTGATGCTGGGAGTGGCTGGCTGGCTCCTGAATATCCACTTTACGCCGGATGATTCCCAGACCGAAGTTGGCACCACTGTTAAGTCGGGCTGGTTTGATAGAGCCATGTGCCTCCTGCAATTTGCCAGCCAGAAGCGGGGTGGGTGGGTTTTGTTTCCCTGGGAAAAAGGGCGTAGTTTGAATTTGGGGGCCTGAGGCTGGGAGTGGCTGGCTGGCTCCTGAAAATCCACGCCGCGCAGGATGGTTTCCAGATGAATGGTGGCACCAATACCAAGTCGTGTATTACCATGTGACTCCTGCAATCTGCCATCCAGAAGCGGGGCAGCTGAGTTTTTTTTCAGGGAAAAGGGCCGTCGTTTCTGTTTGGGGTCCTGTAGCTGGTAGGGGCAGCTGGGTCCTGAAAATCCACGATACGCAGGATGGTTTCCAGACCCGTGCTGGCTCCAGTGCAATGTCGGCCTGATTTGACTGTGTCACATATCCCCTGCGTAGCTCAGTTCAAAGAAATCTTGTGTCCTAATGTTCTCACAGAAGACTGTTAAACTTTGTCTATTTTTCTGGATTTGTTTTTTTCTTTTTTCTGTACCTTCTACTTCTCTCCACTGCTTGAGAACTTTGACCATTATGTAAGTTGACCTAATGTAAAATTCTCGTAGTAAAGTAAGAGAAGCCAGTAAAGAAAGGCAAATTTGTTAATTGCAGGTGGAAAGAGGGAGGCCAACGAAAGAAAACAAAAGAACAATAATAATGAAATGCTCCCCTGTCTTCTGTGAAAAGTAGAGGCGCAGACAAGAAAGAGCAAGTGCAAAATTCTCCCTAGAGAAACGCACTTTATCTGACTAAAGTAATTTCCGGTGCATTTCTTGCGTTTTTCTCATGCCAAACATATTAATCATTGAAGGTGTCCCTTTCCTCTTTCTGGAATACAGCTAGGAAGATGGCTGTGTCATTGCTGACAAGCTGCTATTCTCAGAGGTGTCCAGCTGAAAGTCCTAGATCAATGGATTTCCTCTGTCACTTTGATATGGCATGACTTACAGTTTCAGCAACTGAACTTGCCAGCCTTACAATTCTTTGCCCCTTGAATGGTCAGATAGGCTCCTTGGCAACTGGCATTTGTAAGGACACGAATCTATGCAGAATTTGTACCATGAGATGATGCCAAATGAGTCACGCCGGTAGATTAACTAGGACATGCAAGGCATGAGAGCACAAGAAGAGAGTACACAAGAAGACAGTACAATCTCCTTTTTTCTGAAACACTGTAGAGATCAAATTGAACACAAATCCTCCTGGGCTAGTTCTTGCAAAAGCCTAGGAGTTCTTTTTGTGTTCACACGCCTGGAATATTTAGCTTTGGATCACAGCAGAATGCAGATGACAAAACGAGGCCTTTTAAGTCACATCCAGTATGAAGCAGCATGAAAGAAGAAAGCAGCTGAGAGTGCCAACCCTGCTAGGTAATCTCAGTATTGGTCTTGACATTAGCAGAAATTTGAAATGAGTCTCTGAAAATGACAAAGGAGGCTGAAGAAAAGGGAGCGATGACTCCTCTTGCATAGTGTTTCCTAACAGGGATCTTCAAAATGGAAAGATTGTATCATCCTTTCAACTGAAGGAAGGTATGAAAACAACAGGAAGGAAAGGGCATCACATGCTAGAAAGACTAGGAAAGAAGTACACTGGGCAGTGTACTTCTAGACAGAAAGGCCACTGATGGAAAACCAACTAAACTGGCACCAATGCAGCAGCATTGGACTAAAGCCAGAAATGTCCAGCGCTTCACTCTCTGCCGTTCCATTCAGATGCACACAGCAGCTCTGCAACAGTCCTACTGATCATCTCCTTGGCGAACTTGGAGTTGAGGGTCCGTGGTGAAGCAGAGTCCCCAGCAAGATGCAAAGGAGAGCTGCTTTCTTGCAAGATGCAAAGGAGAGCTGCTTTCTTGCAACTTTGCCTTTATCAGTTCCATAGCTTTAAGCCATAACAAACACCATTCAACCAACCACCATACAGCAGGCTTTGAACACACGACCGTTCTAGAACTTGTTGATCTACCTCTAATTCAGCTGCCTCACCTTCCCACAGTCCTTTTCTACTTAGCCAATGGAATGGGCCTCAGCCCAAGGCCTTCCTTTTGTAAGCTTCTAGCTAGATGCAGCAGCAAACCACTACTTTCTTCTGTGCCAAGACTTCAGGTAGACGATTTGCATCTGCCCTTCCAGTGAAACCTAACGGGGAGAGAAAAGCCTCTCACAGATGTTCAGTCATTCCATTAGCTACACAGGCCAAATCAAAAGAAAAGCCAGCTATGGGTTTGTCTACTTGCTCCTACACAACACCTGCTGCCCTCTGACAATCAACTAGCAGAGAACCAGCAAAACTGAGACTTGAGGCAAACAACCCTTTGAAGGGAATAATGATGTCAGCAATTAAGACAACACATTCCCTGGCTACCGAGATACTTGAAATGTCAGCAAAGGCTGGAGACCAAAGGCTGAACTAATAGGGAAAGGGTAAAAGAATCCCAAGAAAAACATGACCGAAGGTTAAAACAATTCCAAGAAAAACATAGGCAACTGACCTGTTGAAGCCTTCAGGAAATCAGTGGCCGCTGATTTACATAGGCCATTCAAGTTAGTTGACCCGTGCACCTTCCACCCCTTTTTCACCTTTCGGCACCATAGGGTGAATTGTGAGCATGAAATCACAATTCCTTGCATTCTCTTCTTAACTTGACGAGAGAAATTCAGCAACTGAAGTACCTGTTACTGATGTGATACCCAGGAACACCGAGTTGAAGCATTTCATTTTGTTCAAACACAGCTAGCAAATCTAAGGGCACAAGGCTGGCTTCTTTTCATGACAATTTTTCTGTTTTACAACCTGCTCTGATCCTGGTGAAACTTTTTCATTAGCTTCTCTCTAAAAGCAAAAAGTCCAGTTCATTGTCCCATCCTACTGCTGCAAGTAAACCATTTGCATTGCCAAGACCAAAAACGGAATTGGAAGGTACAGAGACGCCCGGAGCTATGAGCAGATACGGGGCACATTTCGGTAGAAGCCGCCGACTGCAGTGCACTGTGACCAGCACAATCGCCTTTGCGCGAAGAAGCCGCTTCTTCGCCTCTGGAAGCCGGAGAGAGCGGCTACCTCTGAAAGCTGAAGAATGAAGCTGCACAACAGTGGGATTGTGTGCACAGCTTGCACACTGATCCAAAACAGTACCTTACCACTCTCCAACTTTTCCAAACACATGAACATTCTGTTGGAAAGTGTTTTGGACAACTTTCTTTTTCCTCCTGCAAAACACACTGCAGACTTCGCTGCAACATGTAAAATCCGATGGGAGATGTTTTCTATGCTGGCACAGTTTTTCCTTGCCAGACATAGTGGAAAAGCTTTTTGCAATGATGTAGACCACAAAAGACGCTAAAGACGAAGGTACGCAGCTCCCCGGAGCTATGCCCCGGTCCCGGGCACATTTCGGCAGATGCCGCCGCACTGGAGAGCGCTGTGACCGGTACAATAGCCTTTGCGCGCAGAAGCCGATTCTTCGCCTCCGGGAGCCGGCGAGACCAGTAGCTTCGGAAAGGTGAGAATAAGGCTGCACAACACTGGGATAGTGTGTGCAGCTTGCCAACTGATAAAAAACAGTACGTTAAAACTCTCCTACCTTTACCAAACACGTGAGCATTCGGTTGGAAGGTGTTTTGGAAAACTTTCTTTTTCTTCGTGCAAAACACTCAGCAGAGCTCTCTGCAACATGTACAACACCATGAGAGATGTTTTCTCTGCTGGCACAGTTTCTACTTGCCAGACATAGTGGAAAGGATCTTTGCAATGATATAGACCACAAAAGACGCTAAAGACGAAATATGGAGCTCCCCGGAGCTAAGCGCCGGTCCAGGGCACATTTCGGAAGAAGCCGCCGCACTGGAGTGCACTGTGACCGGCACAATCGCCTTTGCGCGAAGAAGCCGATTCATCGTCTCCGGGAGCCGGAGACAACGGCTGCTTTCAAAAGGTGAGGAACGAAGCTGCACAAGACTGGGATACTGTGTGCAGCTTGCAAACTGATAGAAAACACTACCTTACCACTCCTACCTTTTCCAAACACAAGAAGATTCGATTGGAAGGTGTTTTGGAAAACTTTCTTTTTCTTCGTGCAAAACACTCAGCAGAGTTCTCAGCAACATGTAAAACACGATGGGAGATGTTTTCTCTGCTGGCACAGTTTCTACTTGCCAGACATAGTGGAAAGGATCTTTGCAATGATATAGACCACAAAAGACGCTAAAGACGAAATATGGAGTTCCCCGGAGCTAAGCGCCGGGCCCGGGCGCATTTCGGAAGAAGCCGCCGCACTGGAGTGCACTGTGACCGGCACAATCGCCTTTGCGCGAAGAAGCCGATTCTTCGTCTCCGGGAGCCGGAGAGAGCGGCTGTTTCGGAAAAGTGAAAATGTAGCTGCACAACACTGGGATAGTGTGCGCAGCTTGCAAACTGATAAAAAACACTACCTTACCACTCTCTTACCTTTTCCAAACACATGAATATTCGATTGGAAGGTGTTTTGGAAAACTTTATTTTTCTTCTTGCAAAACATTCTGCAGAGGTCTCTAAACAAGTAAAACACGATGGAAGATGTTTTCTGTGCTGGCACAGTTTCTCCATGCCAGACATAGTGGAAAGGATCTTTGCAATGATATAGACCACAAAAGACGCTAAAGACGAAATATGGAGCTCCCCGGAGCTAAGCGCCGGTCCTGGGTACATTTCGGAAGAAGCTGCCGCACTGGAGTGCACTGTGACCGGCACAATCGCCTTTGCGCGAAGAAGCCGCCTCTTCGTCTCCGGGAGCCAGAGAGAGCGGCTGCTTTCAAAAGGAGAGGAATGAAGCTGCACAACACTGGGATAGTGTGCGCAGCTTGCCAACTGATAAAAAACAGTACCTTTCCACTTTCCTACCTTTTCCAAACATATGAATATTCGGTTAGAAGGTGTTTTCAACAACTTTATTTTCTTCGTGCAAAACACTCAGCAGAGCTCTCTGCAACATGTAAAACATGATGGGAGATGTTTTCTGTGCAGGCACAGTTTCTCCTTGCCAGACATAGTGGAAATGCTTTTAGTAGTGATGTAGAACACAAGAGACGCTAAAGTCGAAATACAGAGTTCCCCGGAGCTAAGCGCCGGGCCCGGGCGCATTTCGGAAGAAGCCGCCGCACTGGAGTGCACTGTGACCGGCACAATCGCCTTTGCGCGAAGAAGCCGCCTCTTCGTCTCCGGGGACCGGAGTGAGCGGCTGCTTCGGAAAGGTGAAGAATGAAGCTGCACAACACTGGGATAGTGTGCGCAGGTTGCAAACTGATAGAAAACACTACCTTACCACTTTCCTACCTTTTCCAAACATATGAATATTGGGTTGGAAGCTGTTTTGGACAACTTTCCTTTTCTTCGTGCAAAACACTCAGCAGAGCTCTCTGCAACATGTAAAACACCACGGGAGATGTTTTCTGTGCAGGCACAGTTTCTCCATGCCAGACATAGTGGAAAAGCTTTTTGCAATGATGTAGACCACAAAAGACGCTAAAGACGAAGGTACGGAGCTCCCTGGAGCTAAGCGCCGGTCCCGGGCACATTTCGGAAGAAGCTGCCGCACTGGAGTGCACTGTGACCGGCACAATCGCCTTCGAGCGAAGAAGCCGCCTCTTCGTCTCCGGGAGCCGGAGAGAGCGGCTGCTTTCAAAAGGTGAAGAATGAAGCTGCACATCACTGGGATAGTGTGTGCAGCTTGCCAACTGATAAAAAACAGTACCTTACCACTCCTAGCTTTTCCAAACACATGAACATTCGATTCGAAGGTGTTTTGGAAAACTTTCTTTTTCTTCGTGCAAAACACTCAGCAGAGCTCTCTGCAACATGTAAAACATGATGGGAGATGTTTTCTGTGCAGGCACAGTTTCTCCTTGCCAGACATAGTGGAAATGCTTTTAGTAGTGATGTAGAACACAAGAGACGCTAAAGTCGAAATACAGAGTTCCCCGGAGCTAAGCGCCGGGCCCGGGCGCATTTCGGAAGAAGCCGCCGCACTGGAGTGCACTGTGACCGGCACAATCGCCTTTGCGCGAAGAAGCCGATTCTTCGCCTCCGGGAGCCGGAGAGAGCGGCTGTTTCGGAAAAGTGAAAATGTAGCTGCACAACACTGGGATAGTGTGCGCAGCTTGCAAACTGATAAAAAACACTACCTTACCACTCTCTTACCTTTTCCAAACACATGAATATTCGATTGGAAGGTGTTTTGGAAAACTTTATTTTTCTTCTTGCAAAACATTCTGCAGAAGTCTCTAAACAAGTAAAACACGATGGAAGATATTTTCTGTGCTGGCACAGTTTCTCCATGCCAGACATAGTGGAAAGGATCTTTGCAATGATATAGACCACAAAAGACGCTAAAGACGAAATATGGAGCTCCCCGGAGCTAAGCGCCGGTCCTGGGTACATTTCGGAAGAAGCTGCCGCACTGGAGTGCACTGTGACCGGCACAATCGCCTTGGCGCGAAGAAGCCGCCTCTTCGTCTCCGGGAGCCAGAGAGAGCGGCTGCTTTCAAAAGGAGAGGAATGAAGCTGCACAACACTGGGATAGTGTGCGCAGCTTGCAAACTGATAGAAAACAGTACCTTTCCACTTTCCTACCTTTTCCAAACATATGAATATTCGGTTAGAAGGTGTTTTCAACAACTTTATTTTCTTCGTGCAAAACACTCAGCAGAGCTCTCTGCAACATGTAAAACATGATGGGAGATGTTTTCTGTGCAGGCACAGTTTCTCCTTGCCAGACATAGTGGAAATGCTTTTAGTAGTGATGTAGAACACAAGAGACGCTAAAGTCGAAATACAGAGTTCCCCGGAGCTAAGCGCCGGGCCCGGGCGCATTTCGGAAGAAGCCGCCGCACTGGAGTGCACTGTGACCGGCACAATCGCCTTTGCGCGAAGAAGCCGCCTCTTCGTCTCCGGGGACCGGAGTGAGCGGCTGCTTTCAAAAGGTGAAGAATGAAGCTGCACAACACTGGGATAGTGTGCGCAGGTTGCAAACTGATAGAAAACACTACCTTACCACTTTCCTACCTTTTCCAAACATATGAATATTGGGTTGGAAGCTGTTTTGGACAACTTTCTTTTTCTTCGTGCAAAACACTCAGCAGAGCTCTCTGCAACATGTAAAACACCACGGGAGATGTTTTCTGTGCAGGCACAGTTTCTCCATGCCAGACATAGTGGAAAAGCTTTTTGCAATGATGTAGACCACAAAAGACGCTAAAGACGAAGGTACGGAGCTCCCTGGAGCTAAGCGCCGGTCCCGGGCACATTTCGGAAGAAGCTGCCGCACTGGAGTGCACTGTGACCGGCACAATCGCCTTCGAGCGAAGAAGCCGCCTCTTCGTCTCCGGGAGCCGGAGAGAGCGGCTGCTTTCAAAAGGTGAAGAATGAAGCTGCACATCACTGGGATAGTGTGCGCAGGTTGCAAACTGATAGAAAACAGTACCTTACAACTCTCCTAGCTTTTCCAAACACATGAACATTCGATTGGAAGGTGTTTTGCAAAACTTTCTTTTTCTTCGTGCAAAACACTCAGCAGAGCTCTCTGCAACATGTAAAACATGATGAGAGATGTTTTCTGTGCAGGCACAGTTTCTCCATGCCAGACATAGTGGAAAGGATCTTTGCAATGATCTAGACCACAAAAGACGCTAAAGACGAAATATGGAGCTCCCCGGAGCTAAGCGCCGGTCCCGGGCACATTTCGGAAGAAGCTGCCGCACTGGAGTGCACTGTGACCGGCACAATCGCCTTCGAGCGAAGAAGCCGCCTCTTCGTCTCCGGGAGCCGGAGAGAGCGGCTGCTTTCAAAAGGTGAAGAATGAAGCTGCACAAGACTGGGATAGTGTGCGCAGCTTGCAAACTGATAGAAAACAGTACCTTACCACTCCTACCTTTTCCAAACATATGAATATTCGGTTAGAAGGTGTTTTCAACAACTTTATTTTCCTCGTTCAAAGCACTCAGCAGAGCTCTCTGCAACATGTAAAACATGATGGGAGATGTTTTCTGTGCAGGCACAGTTTCTCCTTGCCAGACATAGTGGAAATGCTTTTAGTAGTGATGTAGAACACAAGAGACGCTAAAGTCGAAATACAGAGTTCCCCGGAGCTAAGCGCCGGGCCCGGGCGCATTTCGGAAGAAGCCGCCGCACTGGAGTGCACTGTGACCGGCACAATCGCCTTTGCGCGAAGAAGCCGATTCTTCGTCTCCGGGAGCCGGAGAGAGCGGCTGCTTCGGAAAAGTGAAAATGTAGCTGCACAACACTGGGATAGTGTGCGCAGCTTGCAAACTGATAAAAAACACTACCTTACCACTCTCTTACCTTTTCCAAACACATGAATATTCGATTGGAAGGTGTTTTGGAAAACTTTATTTTTCTTCTTGCAAAACATTCTGCAGAGGTCTCTAAACAAGTAAAACACGATGGAAGATGTTTTCTGTGCTGGCACAGTTTCTCCATGCCAGACATAGTGGAAAGGATCTTTGCAATGATATAGACCACAAAAGACGCTAAAGACGAAATATGGAGCTCCCCGGAGCTAAGCGCCGGTCCTGGGTACATTTCGGAAGAAGCTGCCGCACTGGAGTGCACTGTGACCGGCACAATCGCCTTTGCGCGAAGAAGCCGCCTCTTCGTCTCCGGGAGCCAGAGAGAGCGGCTGCTTTCAAAAGGAGAGGAATGAAGCTGCACAACACTGGGATAGTGTGCGCAGCTTGCAAACTGATAGAAAACAGTACCTTTCCACTTTCCTACCTTTTCCAAACATATGAATATTCGGTTAGAAGGTGTTTTCAACAACTTTATTTTCTTCGTGCAAAACACTCAGCAGAGCTCTCTGCAACATGTAAAACATGATGGGAGATGTTTTCTGTGCAGGCACAGTTTCTCCTTGCCAGACATAGTGGAAATGCTTTTAGTAGTGATGTAGAACACAAGAGACGCTAAAGTCGAAATACAGAGTTCCCCGGAGCTAAGCGCCGGGCCCGGGCGCATTTCGGAAGAAGCCGCCGCACTGGAGTGCACTGTGACCGGCACAATCGCCTTTGCGCGAAGAAGCCGCCTCTTCGTCTCCGGGGACCGGAGTGAGCGGCTGCTTTCAAAAGGTGAAGAATGAAGCTGCACAACACTGGGATAGTGTGCGCAGGTTGCAAACTGATAGAAAACACTACCTTACCACTTTCCTACCTTTTCCAAACATATGAATATTGGGTTGGAAGCTGTTTTGGACAACTTTCCTTTTCTTCGTGCAAAACACTCAGCAGAGCTCTCTGCAACATGTAAAACACCACGGGAGATGTTTTCTGTGCAGGCACAGTTTCTCCATGCCAGACATAGTGGAAAAGCTTTTTGCAATGATGTAGACCACAAAAGACGCTAAAGACGAAGGTACGGAGCTCCCTGGAGCTAAGCGCCGGTCCCGGGCACATTTCGGAAGAAGCTGCCGCACTGGAGTGCACTGTGACCGGCACAATCGCCTTCGAGCGAAGAAGCCGCCTCTTCGTCTCCGGGAGCCGGAGAGAGCGGCTGCTTTCAAAAGGTGAAGAATGAAGCTGCACATCACTGGGATAGTGTGTGCAGCTTGCCAACTGATAAAAAACAGTACCTTACCACTCCTAGCTTTTCCAAACACATGAACATTCGATTCGAAGGTGTTTTGGAAAACTTTCTTTTTCTTCGTGCAAAACACTCAGCAGAGCTCTCTGCAACATGTACAACACCATGAGAGATGTTTTCTCTGCTGGCACAGTTTCTCCTTGCCAGACATAGTGGAAATGCTTTTAGTAGTGATGTAGAACACAAGAGACGCTAAAGTCGAAATACAGAGTTCCCCGGAGCTAAGCGCCGGGCCCGGGCGCATTTCGGAAGAAGCCGCCGCACTGGAGTGCACTGTGACCGGCACAATCGCCTTTGCGCGAAGAAGCCGATTCTTCGTCTCCGGGAGCCGGAGAGAGCGGCTGTTTCGGAAAAGTGAAAATGTAGCTGCACAACACTGGGATAGTGTGCGCAGCTTGCAAACTGATAAAAAACACTACCTTACCACTCTCTTACCTTTTCCAAACACATGAATATTCGATTGGAAGGTGTTTTGGAAAACTTTATTTTTCTTCTTGCAAAACATTCTGCAGAGGTCTCTAAACAAGTAAAACACGATGGAAGATATTTTCTGTGCTGGCACAGTTTCTCCATGCCAGACATAGTGGAAAGGATCTTTGCAATGATATAGACCACAAAAGACGCTAAAGACGAAATATGGAGCTCCCCGGAGCTAAGCGCCGGTCCTGGGTACATTTCGGAAGAAGCTGCCGCACTGGAGTGCACTGTGACCGGCACAATCGCCTTTGCGCGAAGAAGCCGCCTCTTCGTCTCCGGGAGCCAGAGAGAGCGGCTGCTTTCAAAAGGAGAGGAATGAAGCTGCACAACACTGGGATAGTGTGCGCAGCTTGCAAACTGATAGAAAACAGTACCTTTCCACTTTCCTACCTTTTCCAAACATATGAATATTCGGTTAGAAGGTGTTTTCAACAACTTTATTTTCTTCGTGCAAAACACTCAGCAGAGCTCTCTGCAACATGTAAAACATGATGGGAGATGTTTTCTGTGCAGGCACAGTTTCTCCTTGCCAGACATAGTGGAAATGCTTTTAGTAGTGATGTAGAACACAAGAGACGCTAAAGTCGAAATACAGAGTTCCCCGGAGCTAAGCGCCGGGCCCGGGCGCATTTCGGAAGAAGCCGCCGCACTGGAGTGCACTGTGACCGGCACAATCGCCTTTGCGCGAAGAAGCCGCCTCTTCGTCTCCGGGGACCGGAGTGAGCGGCTGCTTCGGAAAGGTGAAGAATGAAGCTGCACAACACTGGGATAGTGTGCGCAGGTTGCAAACTGATAGAAAACACTACCTTACCACTTTCCTACCTTTTCCAAACATATGAATATTGGGTTGGAAGGTGTTTTGGACAACTTTCTTTTTCTTCGTGCAAAACACTCAGCAGAGCTCTCTGCAACATGTAAAACACCACGGGAGATGTTTTCTGTGCAGGCACAGTTTCTCCATGCCAGACATAGTGGAAAAGCTTTTTGCAATGATGTAGACCACAAAAGACGCTAAAGACGAAGGTACGGAGCTCCCTGGAGCTAAGCGCCGGTCCCGGGCACATTTCGGAAGAAGCTGCCGCACTGGAGTGCACTGTGACCGGCACAATCGCCTTCGAGCGAAGAAGCCGCCTCTTCGTCTCCGGGAGCCGGAGAGAGCGGCTGCTTTCAAAAGGTGAAGAATGAAGCTGCACAACACTGGGATAGTGTGCGCAGGTTGCAAACTGATAGAAAACAGTACCTTACAACTCTCCTAGCTTTTCCAAACACATGAACATTCGATTGGAAGGTGTTTTGCAAAACTTTCTTTTTCTTCGTGCAAAACACTCAGCAGAGCTCTCTGCAACATGTAAAACACCATGAGAGATGTTTTCTGTGCAGGCACAGTTTCTCCATGCCAGACATAGTGGAAAGGATCTTTGCAATGATCTAGACCACAAAAGACGCTAAAGACGAAATATGGAGCTCCCCGGAGCTAAGCGCCGGTCCCGGGCACATTTCGGAAGAAGCTGCCGCACTGGAGTGCACTGTGACCGGCACAATCGCCTTCGAGCGAAGAAGCCGCCTCTTCGTCTCCGGGAGCCGGAGAGAGCGGCTGCTTTCAAAAGGTGAAGAATGAAGCTGCACAAGACTGGGATAGTGTGCGCAGCTTGCAAACTGATAGAAAACAGTACCTTACCACTTTCCTACCTTTTCCAAACATATGAATATTCGGTTAGAAGGTGTTTTCAACAACTTTATTTTCCTCGTTCAAAGCACTCAGCAGAGCTCTCTGCAACATGTAAAACATGATGGGAGATGTTTTCTGTGCAGGCACAGTTTCTCCTTGCCAGACATAGTGGAAATGCTTTTAGTAGTGATGTAGAACACAAGAGACGCTAAAGTCGAAATACAGAGTTCCCCGGAGCTAAGCGCCGGGCCCGGGCGCATTTCGGAAGAAGCCGCCGCACTGGAGTGCACTGTGACCGGCACAATCGCCTTTGCGCGAAGAAGCCGATTCTTCGCCTCCGGGAGCCGGAGAGAGCGGCTGCTTTCAAAAGGTGAAGAATGAAGCTGCACATCACTGGGATAGTGTGCGCAGGTTGCAAACTGATAGAAAACAGTACCTTACAACTCTCCTAGCTTTTCCAAACACATGAACATTCGATTCGAAGGTGTTTTGGAAAACTTTCTTTTTCTTCGTGCAAAACACTCAGCAGAGCTCTCAGCAACATGTAAAACACGATGGGAGATGTTTTCTGTGCAGGCACAGTTTCTCCTTGCCAGACATAGCGGAAAAGCGTTTTGCAGTGATGTAGACCACAAAAGTGCCGCAAGAAACAGGTACGGATGTCTCCGGAGCTAGGCGCCGGTCCCGGGCACATTTCGGAAGAAGCCGCCGCACTGGAGTGCACTGTGACCGGCACAATCGCCTTTGCGCGAAGAAGCCGATTCTTCGTCTCCGGGAGCCGGAGAGAGCGGCGGTTTCGGAAAAGTGAAGAATGTAGCTGCACAACACTGGGATAGTGTGCGCAGCTTGCAAACTGATAAAAAACACTACCTTACCACTCTCTTACCTTTTCCAAACACATGAATATTCGATTGGAAGGTGTTTTGGAAAACTTTATTTTTCTTCTTGCAAAACATTCTGCAGAGGTCTCTAAACAAGTAAAACACGATGGGAGATGTTTTCTGTGCTGGCACAGTTTCTCCATGCCAGACATAGTGGAAAGGATCTTTGCAATGATCTAGACCACAAAAGACGCTAAAGACGAAATATGGAGCTCCCCGGAGCTAAGCGCCGGTCCTGGGTACATTTCGGAAGAAGCTGCCGCACTGGAGTGCACTGTGACCGGCACAATCGCCTTGGCGCGAAGAAGCCGCCTCTTCGTCTCCGGGAGCCAGAGAGAGCGGCTGCTTTCAAAAGGAGAGGAATGAAGCTGCACAACACTGGGATAGTATGCGCAGCTTGCAAACTGATAGAAAACAGTACCTTTCCACTTTCCTACCTTTTCCAAACATATGAATATTCGGTTAGAAGGTGTTTTCAACAACTTTATTTTCTTCGTGCAAAACACTCAGCAGAGCTCTCTGCAACATGTAAAACATGATGGGAGATGTTTTCTGTGCAGGCACAGTTTCTCCTTGCCAGACATAGTGGAAATGCTTTTAGTAGTGATGTAGAACACAAGAGACGCTAAAGTCGAAATACAGAGTTCCCCGGAGCTAAGCGCCGGGCCCGGGCGCATTTCGGAAGAAGCCGCCGCACTGGAGTGCACTGTGACCGGCACAATCGCCTTTGCGCGAAGAAGCCGCCTCTTCGTCTCCGGGGACCGGAGTGAGCGGCTGCTTCGGAAAGGTGAAGAATGAAGCTGCACAACACTGGGATAGTGTGCGCAGGTTGCAAACTGATAGAAAACACTACCTTACCACTTTCCTACCTTTTCCAAACATATGAATATTGGGTTGGAAGGTGTTTTGGACAACTTTCTTTTTCTTCGTGCAAAACACTCAGCAGAGCTCTCTGCAACATGTAAAACACCACGGGAGATGTTTTCTGTGCAGGCACAGTTTCTCCATGCCAGACATAGTGGAAAAGCTTTTTGCAATGATGTAGACCACAAAAGACGCTAAAGACGAAGGTACGGAGCTCCCTGGAGCTAAGCGCCGGTCCCGGGCACATTTCGGAAGAAGCTGCCGCACTGGAGTGCACTGTGACCGGCACAATCGCCTTCGAGCGAAGAAGCCGCCTCTTCGTCTCCGGGAGCCGGAGAGAGCGGCTGCTTTCAAAAGGTGAAGAATGAAGCTGCACATCACTGGGATAGTGTGCGCAGGTTGCAAACTGATAGAAAACAGTACCTTACAACTCTCCTAGCTTTTCCAAACACATGAACATTCGATTGGAAGGTGTTTTGGAAAACTTTCTTTTTCTTCGTGCAAAACACTCAGCAGAGCTCTCTGCAACATGTAAAACATGATGAGAGATGTTTTCTGTGCAGGCACAGTTTCTCCATGCCAGACATAGTGGAAAGGATCTTTGCAATGATCTAGACCACAAAAGACGCTAAAGACGAAATATGGAGCTCCCCGGAGCTAAGCGCCGGTCCCGGGCACATTTCGGAAGAAGCTGCCGCACTGGAGTGCACTGTGACCGGCACAATCGCCTTTGCGCGAAGAAGCCGCCTCTTCGTCTCCGGGAGCCGGAGAGAGCGGCTGCTTTCAAAAGGTGAAGAATGAAGCTGCACAAGACTGGGATAGTGTGCGCAGCTTGCAAACTGATAGAAAACAGTACCTTACCACTCCTACCTTTTCCAAACATATGAATATTCGGTTAGAAGGTGTTTTCAACAACTTTATTTTCCTCGTTCAAAGCACTCAGCAGAGCTCTCTGCAACATGTAAAACATGATGGGAGATGTTTTCTGTGCAGGCACAGTTTCTCCTTGCCAGACATAGTGGAAATGCTTTTAGTAGTGATGTAGAACACAAGAGACGCTAAAGTCGAAATACAGAGTTCCCCGGAGCTAAGCGCCGGGCCCGGGCGCATTTCGGAAGAAGCCGCCGCACTGGAGTGCACTGTGACCGGCACAATCGCCTTTGCGCGAAGAAGCCGCCTCTTCGTCTCCGGGGACCGGAGTGAGCGGCTGCTTCGGAAAGGTGAAGAATGAAGCTGCACAACACTGGGATAGTGTGCGCAGGTTGCAAACTGATAGAAAACACTACCTTACCACTTTCCTACCTTTTCCAAACATATGAATATTGGGTTGGAAGGTGTTTTGGACAACTTTCTTTTTCTTCGTGCAAAACACTCAGCAGAGCTCTCTGCAACATGTAAAACACCACGGGAGATGTTTTCTGTGCAGGCACAGTTTCTCCATGCCAGACATAGTGGAAAAGCTTTTTGCAATGATGTAGACCACAAAAGACGCTAAAGACGAAGGTACGGAGCTCCCTGGAGCTAAGCGCCGGTCCCGGGCACATTTCGGAAGAAGCTGCCGCACTGGAGTGCACTGTGACCGCCACAATCGCCTTCGAGCGAAGAAGCCGCCTCTTCGTCTCCGGGAGCCGGAGAGAGCGGCTGCTTTCAAAAGGTGAAGAATGAAGCTGCACAACACTGGGATAGTGTGCGCAGGTTGCAAACTGATAGAAAACAGTACCTTACAACTCTCCTAGCTTTTCCAAACACATGAACATTCGATTGGAAGGTGTTTTGGAAAACTTTCTTTTTCTTCGTGCAAAACACTCAGCAGAGCTCTCTGCAACATGTAAAACACCATGAGAGATGTTTTCTGTGCAGGCACAGTTTCTCCATGCCAGACATAGTGGAAAGGATCTTTGCAATGATCTAGACCACAAAAGACGCTAAAGACGAAATATGGAGCTCCCCGGAGCTAAGCGCCGGTCCCGGGCACATTTCGGAAGAAGCTGCCGCACTGGAGTGCACTGTGACCGGCACAATCGCCTTCGAGCGAAGAAGCCGCCTCTTCGTCTCCGGGAGCCGGAGAGAGCGGCTGCTTTCAAAAGGTGAAGAATGAAGCTGCACAAGACTGGGATAGTGTGCGCAGCTTGCAAACTGATAGAAAACAGTACCTTACCACTCCTACCTTTTCCAAACATATGAATATTCGGTTAGAAGGTGTTTTCAACAACTTTATTTTCCTCGTTCAAAGCACTCAGCAGAGCTCTCTGCAACATGTAAAACATGATGGGAGATGTTTTCTGTGCAGGCACAGTTTCTCCTTGCCAGACATAGTGGAAATGCTTTTAGTAGTGATGTAGAACACAAGAGACGCTAAAGTCGAAATACAGAGTTCCCCGGAGCTAAGCGCCGGGCCCGGGCGCATTTCGGAAGAAGCCGCCGCACTGGAGTGCACTGTGACCGGCACAATCGCCTTTGCGCGAAGAAGCCGCCTCTTCGTCTCCGGGGACCGGAGTGAGCGGCTGCTTCGGAAAGGTGAAGAATGAAGCTGCACAACACTGGGATAGTGTGCGCAGGTTGCAAACTGATAGAAAACACTACCTTACCACTTTCCTACCTTTTCCAAACATATGAATATTGGGTTGGAAGGTGTTTTGGACAACTTTCTTTTTCTTCGTGCAAAACACTCAGCAGAGCTCTCTGCAACATGTAAAACACCACGGGAGATGTTTTCTGTGCAGGCACAGTTTCTCCATGCCAGACATAGTGGAAAAGCTTTTTGCAATGATGTAGACCACAAAAGACGCTAAAGACGAAGGTACGGAGCTCCCTGGAGCTAAGCGCCGGTCCCGGGCACATTTCGGAAGAAGCTGCCGCACTGGAGTGCACTGTGACCGCCACAATCGCCTTCGAGCGAAGAAGCCGCCTCTTCGTCTCCGGGAGCCGGAGAGAGCGGCTGCTTTCAAAAGGTGAAGAATGAAGCTGCACAACACTGGGATAGTGTGCGCAGGTTGCAAACTGATAGAAAACAGTACCTTACAACTCTCCTAGCTTTTCCAAACACATGAACATTCGATTGGAAGGTGTTTTGCAAAACTTTCTTTTTCTTCGTGCAAAACACTCAGCAGAGCTCTCTGCAACATGTAAAACACCATGAGAGATGTTTTCTGTGCAGGCACAGTTTCTCCATGCCAGACATAGTGGAAAGGATCTTTGCAATGATCTAGACCACAAAAGACGCTAAAGACGAAATATGGAGCTCCCCGGAGCTAAGCGCCGGTCCCGGGCACATTTCGGAAGAAGCTGCCGCACTGGAGTGCACTGTGACCGGCACAATCGCCTTCGAGCGAAGAAGCCGCCTCTTCGTCTCCGGGAGCCGGAGAGAGCGGCTGCTTTCAAAAGGTGAAGAATGAAGCTGCACAAGACTGGGATAGTGTGCGCAGCTTGCAAACTGATAGAAAACAGTACCTTACCACTTTCCTACCTTTTCCAAACATATGAATATTCGGTTAGAAGGTGTTTTCAACAACTTTATTTTCCTCGTTCAAAGCACTCAGCAGAGCTCTCTGCAACATGTAAAACATGATGGGAGATGTTTTCTGTGCAGGCACAGTTTCTCCTTGCCAGACATAGTGGAAATGCTTTTAGTAGTGATGTAGAACACAAGAGACGCTAAAGTCGAAATACAGAGTTCCCCGGAGCTAAGCGCCGGGCCCGGGCGCATTTCGGAAGAAGCCGCCGCACTGGAGTGCACTGTGACCGGCACAATCGCCTTTGCGCGAAGAAGCCGATTCTTCGCCTCCGGGAGCCGGAGAGAGCGGCTGCTTTCAAAAGGTGAAGAATGAAGCTGCACATCACTGGGATAGTGTGCGCAGGTTGCAAACTGATAAAAAACAGTACCTTACAACTCTCCTAGCTTTTCCAAACACATGAACATTCGATTCGAAGGTGTTTTGGAAAACTTTCTTTTTCTTCGTGCAAAACACTCAGCAGAGCTCTCAGCAACATGTAAAACACGATGGGAGATGTTTTCTGTGCAGGCACAGTTTCTCCTTGCCAGACATAGCGGAAAAGCGTTTTGCAGTGATGTAGACCACAAAAGTGCCGCAAGAAACAGGTACGGATGTCTCCGGAGCTAGGCGCCGGTCCCGGGCACATTTCGGAAGAAGCCGCCGCACTGGAGTGCACTGTGACCGGCACAATCGCCTTTGCGCGAAGAAGCCGATTCTTCGTCTCCGGGAGCCGGAGAGAGCGGCTGTTTCGGAAAAGTGAAGAATGTAGCTGCACAACACTGGGATAGTGTGCGCAGCTTGCAAACTGATAAAAAACACTACCTTACCACTCTCTTACCTTTTCCAAACACATGAATATTCGATTGGAAGGTGTTTTGGAAAACTTTATTTTTCTTCTTGCAAAACATTCTGCAGAGGTCTCTAAACAAGTAAAACACGATGGGAGATGTTTTCTGTGCTGGCACAGTTTCTCCATGCCAGACATAGTGGAAAGGATCTTTGCAATGATATAGACCACAAAAGACGCTAAAGACGAAATATGGAGCTCCCCGGAGCTAAGCGCCGGTCCCGGGTACATTTCGGAAGAAGCTGCCGCACTGGAGTGCACTGTGACCGGCACAATCGCCTTTGCGCGAAGAAGCCGCCTCTTCGTCTCCGGGAGCCAGAGAGAGCGGCTGCTTTCAAAAGGAGAGGAATGAAGCTGCACAACACTGGGATAGTGTGCGCAGCTTGCAAACTGATAGAAAACAGTACCTTTCCACTTTCCTACCTTTTCCAAACATATGAATATTCGGTTAGAAGGTGTTTTCAACAACTTTATTTTCTTCGTGCAAAACACTCAGCAGAGCTCTCTGCAACATGTAAAACATGATGGGAGATGTTTTCTGTGCAGGCACAGTTTCTCCTTGCCAGACATAGTGGAAATGCTTTTAGTAGTGATGTAGAACACAAGAGACGCTAAAGTCGAAATACAGAGTTCCCCGGAGCTAAGCGCCGGGCCCGGGCGCATTTCGGAAGAAGCCGCCGCACTGGAGTGCACTGTGACCGGCACAATCGCCTTTGCGCGAAGAAGCCGCCTCTTCGTCTCCGGGGACCGGAGTGAGCGGCTGCTTCGGAAAGGTGAAGAATGAAGCTGCACAACACTGGGATAGTGTGCGCAGGTTGCAAACTGATAGAAAACACTACCTTACCACTTTCCTACCTTTTCCAAACATATGAATATTGGGTTGGAAGGTGTTTTGGACAACTTTCTTTTTCTTCGTGCAAAACACTCAGCAGAGCTCTCTGCAACATGTAAAACACCACGGGAGATGTTTTCTGTGCAGGCAAAGTTTCTCCATGCCAGACATAGTGGAAAAGCTTTTTGCAATGATGTAGACCACAAAAGACGCTAAAGACGAAGGTACGGAGATCCCTGGAGCTAAGCGCCGGTCCCGGGCACATTTCGGAAGAAGCTGCCGCACTGGAGTGCACTGTGACCGGCACAATCGCCTTCGAGCGAAGAAGCCGCCTCTTCGTCTCCGGGAGCCGGAGAGAGCGGCTGCTTTCAAAAGGTGAAGAATGAAGCTGCACATCACTGGGATAGTGTGTGCAGCTTGCCAACTGATAAAAAACAGTACCTTACCACTCCTAGCTTTTCCAAACACATGAACATTCGATTCGAAGGTGTTTTGGAAAACTTTCTTTTTCTTCGTGCAAAACACTCAGCAGAGCTCTCTGCAACATGTAAAACATGATGGGAGATGTTTTCTGTGCAGGCACAGTTTCTCCTTGCCAGACATAGTGGAAATGCTTTTAGTAGTGATGTAGAACACAAGAGACGCTAAAGTCGAAATACAGAGTTCCCCGGAGCTAAGCGCCGGGCCCGGGCGCATTTCGGAAGAAGCCGCCGCACTGGAGTGCACTGTGACCGGCACAATCGCCTTTGCGCGAAGAAGCCGCCTCTTCGTCTCCGGGGACCGGAGTGAGCGGCTGCTTCGGAAAGGTGAAGAATGAAGCTGCACAACACTGGGATAGTGTGCGCAGGTTGCAAACTGATAGAAAACACTACCTTACCACTTTCCTACCTTTTCCAAACATATGAATATTGGGTTGGAAGGTGTTTTGGACAACTTTCTTTTTCTTCGTGCAAAACACTCAGCAGAGCTCTCTGCAACATGTAAAACACCACGGGAGATGTTTTCTGTGCAGGCACAGTTTCTCCATGCCAGACATAGTGGAAAAGCTTTTTGCAATGATGTAGACCACAAAAGACGCTAAAGACGAAGGTACGGAGCTCCCTGGAGCTAAGCGCCGGTCCCGGGCACATTTCGGAAGAAGCTGCCGCACTGGAGTGCACTGTGACCGCCACAATCGCCTTCGAGCGAAGAAGCCGCCTCTTCGTCTCCGGGAGCCGGAGAGAGCGGCTGCTTTCAAAAGGTGAAGAATGAAGCTGCACAACACTGGGATAGTGTGCGCAGGTTGCAAACTGATAGAAAACAGTACCTTACAACTCTCCTAGCTTTTCCAAACACATGAACATTCGATTGGAAGGTGTTTTGCAAAACTTTCTTTTTCTTCGTGCAAAACACTCAGCAGAGCTCTCTGCAACATGTAAAACACCATGAGAGATGTTTTCTGTGCAGGCACAGTTTCTCCATGCCAGACATAGTGGAAAGGATCTTTGCAATGATCTAGACCACAAAAGACGCTAAAGACGAAATATGGAGCTCCCCGGAGCTAAGCGCCGGTCCCGGGCACATTTCGGAAGAAGCTGCCGCACTGGAGTGCACTGTGACCGGCACAATCGCCTTCGAGCGAAGAAGCCGCCTCTTCGTCTCCGGGAGCCGGAGAGAGCGGCTGCTTTCAAAAGGTGAAGAATGAAGCTGCACAAGACTGGGATAGTGTGCGCAGCTTGCAAACTGATAGAAAACAGTACCTTACCACTTTCCTACCTTTTCCAAACATATGAATATTCGGTTAGAAGGTGTTTTCAACAACTTTATTTTCCTCGTTCAAAGCACTCAGCAGAGCTCTCTGCAACATGTAAAACATGATGGGAGATGTTTTCTGTGCAGGCACAGTTTCTCCTTGCCAGACATAGTGGAAATGCTTTTAGTAGTGATGTAGAACACAAGAGACGCTAAAGTCGAAATACAGAGTTCCCCGGAGCTAAGCGCCGGGCCCGGGCGCATTTCGGAAGAAGCCGCCGCACTGGAGTGCACTGTGACCGGCACAATCGCCTTTGCGCGAAGAAGCCGATTCTTCGCCTCCGGGAGCCGGAGAGAGCGGCTGCTTTCAAAAGGTGAAGAATGAAGCTGCACATCACTGGGATAGTGTGCGCAGGTTGCAAACTGATAAAAAACAGTACCTTACAACTCTCCTAGCTTTTCCAAACACATGAACATTCGATTCGAAGGTGTTTTGGAAAACTTTCTTTTTCTTCGTGCAAAACACTCAGCAGAGCTCTCAGCAACATGTAAAACACGATGGGAGATGTTTTCTGTGCAGGCACAGTTTCTCCTTGCCAGACATAGCGGAAAAGCGTTTTGCAGTGATGTAGACCACAAAAGTGCCGCAAGAAACAGGTACGGATGTCTCCGGAGCTAGGCGCCGGTCCCGGGCACATTTCGGAAGAAGCCGCCGCACTGGAGTGCACTGTGACCGGCACAATCGCCTTTGCGCGAAGAAGCCGATTCTTCGTCTCCGGGAGCCGGAGAGAGCGGCTGTTTCGGAAAAGTGAAGAATGTAGCTGCACAACACTGGGATAGTGTGCGCAGCTTGCAAACTGATAAAAAACACTACCTTACCACTCTCTTACCTTTTCCAAACACATGAATATTCGATTGGAAGGTGTTTTGGAAAACTTTATTTTTCTTCTTGCAAAACATTCTGCAGAGGTCTCTAAACAAGTAAAACACGATGGGAGATGTTTTCTGTGCTGGCACAGTTTCTCCATGCCAGACATAGTGGAAAGGATCTTTGCAATGATATAGACCACAAAAGACGCTAAAGACGAAATATGGAGCTCCCCGGAGCTAAGCGCCGGTCCTGGGTACATTTCGGAAGAAGCTGCCGCACTGGAGTGCACTGTGACCGGCACAATCGCCTTTGCGCGAAGAAGCCGCCTCTTCGTCTCCGGGAGCCAGAGAGAGCGGCTGCTTTCAAAAGGAGAGGAATGAAGCTGCACAACACTGGGATAGTGTGCGCAGCTTGCAAACTGATAGAAAACAGTACCTTTCCACTTTCCTACCTTTTCCAAACATATGAATATTCGGTTAGAAGGTGTTTTCAACAACTTTATTTTCTTCGTGCAAAACACTCAGCAGAGCTCTCTGCAACATGTAAAACATGATGGGAGATGTTTTCTGTGCAGGCACAGTTTCTCCTTGCCAGACATAGTGGAAATGCTTTTAGTAGTGATGTAGAACACAAGAGACGCTAAAGTCGAAATACAGAGTTCCCCGGAGCTAAGCGCCGGGCCCGGGCGCATTTCGGAAGAAGCCGCCGCACTGGAGTGCACTGTGACCGGCACAATCGCCTTTGCGCGAAGAAGCCGCCTCTTCGTCTCCGGGGACCGGAGTGAGCGGCTGCTTCGGAAAGGTGAAGAATGAAGCTGCACAACACTGGGATAGTGTGCGCAGGTTGCAAACTGATAGAAAACACTACCTTACCACTTTCCTACCTTTTCCAAACATATGAATATTGGGTTGGAAGGTGTTTTGGACAACTTTCTTTTTCTTCGTGCAAAACACTCAGCAGAGCTCTCTGCAACATGTAAAACACCACGGGAGATGTTTTCTGTGCAGGCACAGTTTCTCCATGCCAGACATAGTGGAAAAGCTTTTTGCAATGATGTAGACCACAAAAGACGCTAAAGACGAAGGTACGGAGATCCCTGGAGCTAAGCGCCGGTCCCGGGCACATTTCGGAAGAAGCTGCCGCACTGGAGTGCACTGTGACCGGCACAATCGCCTTCGAGCGAAGAAGCCGCCTCTTCGTCTCCGGGAGCCGGAGAGAGCGGCTGCTTTCAAAAGGTGAAGAATGAAGCTGCACATCACTGGGATAGTGTGTGCAGCTTGCCAACTGATAAAAAACAGTACCTTACCACTCCTAGCTTTTCCAAACACATGAACATTCGATTCGAAGGTGTTTTGGAAAACTTTCTTTTTCTTCGTGCAAAACACTCAGCAGAGCTCTCTGCAACATGTAAAACATGATGGGAGATGTTTTCTGTGCAGGCACAGTTTCTCCTTGCCAGACATAGTGGAAATGCTTTTAGTAGTGATGTAGAACACAAGAGACGCTAAAGTCGAAATACAGAGTTCCCCGGAGCTAAGCGCCGGGCCCGGGCGCATTTCGGAAGAAGCCGCCGCACTGGAGTGCACTGTGACCGGCACAATCGCCTTTGCGCGAAGAAGCCGCCTCTTCGTCTCCGGGGACCGGAGTGAGCGGCTGCTTCGGAAAGGTGAAGAATGAAGCTGCACAACACTGGGATAGTGTGCGCAGGTTGCAAACTGATAGAAAACACTACCTTACCACTTTCCTACCTTTTCCAAACATATGAATATTGGGTTGGAAGGTGTTTTGGACAACTTTCTTTTTCTTCGTGCAAAACACTCAGCAGAGCTCTCTGCAACATGTAAAACACCACGGGAGATGTTTTCTGTGCAGGCACAGTTTCTCCATGCCAGACATAGTGGAAAAGCTTTTTGCAATGATGTAGACCACAAAAGACGCTAAAGACGAAGGTACGGAGCTCCCTGGAGCTAAGCGCCGGTCCCGGGCACATTTCGGAAGAAGCTGCCGCACTGGAGTGCACTGTGACCGGCACAATCGCCTTCGAGCGAAGAAGCCGCCTCTTCGTCTCCGGGAGCCGGAGAGAGCGGCTGCTTTCAAAAGGTGAAGAATGAAGCTGCACATCACTGGGATAGTGTGCGCAGGTTGCAAACTGATAGAAAACAGTACCTTACAACTCTCCTAGCTTTTCCAAACACATGAACATTCGATTGGAAGGTGTTTTGGAAAACTTTCTTTTTCTTCGTGCAAAACACTCAGCAGAGCTCTCTGCAACATGTAAAACATGATGAGAGATGTTTTCTGTGCAGGCACAGTTTCTCCATGCCAGACATAGTGGAAAGGATCTTTGCAATGATCTAGACCACAAAAGACGCTAAAGACGAAATATGGAGCTCCCCGGAGCTAAGCGCCGGTCCCGGGCACATTTCGGAAGAAGCTGCCGCACTGGAGTGCACTGTGACCGGCACAATCGCCTTCGAGCGAAGAAGCCGCCTCTTCGTCTCCGGGAGCCGGAGAGAGCGGCTGCTTTCAAAAGGTGAAGAATGAAGCTGCACAAGACTGGGATAGTGTGCGCAGCTTGCAAACTGATAGAAAACAGTACCTTACCACTTTCCTACCTTTTCCAAACATATGAATATTCGGTTAGAAGGTGTTTTCAACAACTCTATTTTCCTCGTTCAAAGCACTCAGCAGAGCTCTCTGCAACATGTAAAACATGATGGGAGATGTTTTCTGTGCAGGCACAGTTTCTCCTTGCCAGACATAGTGGAAATGCTTTTAGTAGTGATGTAGAACACAAGAGACGCTAAAGTCGAAATACAGAGTTCCCCGGAGCTAAGCGCCGGGCCCGGGCGCATTTCGGAAGAAGCCGCCGCACTGGAGTGCACTGTGACCGGCACAATCGCCTTTGCGCGAAGAAGCCGATTCTTCGCCTCCGGGAGCCGGAGAGAGCGGCTGCTTTCAAAAGGTGAAGAATGAAGCTGCACATCACTGGGATAGTGTGCGCAGGTTGCAAACTGATAGAAAACAGTACCTTACAACTCTCCTAGCTTTTCCAAACACATGAACATTCGATTCGAAGGTGTTTTGGAAAACTTTCTTTTTCTTCGTGCAAAACACTCAGCAGAGCTCTCAGCAACATGTAAAACACGATGGGAGATGTTTTCTGTGCAGGCACAGTTTCTCCTTGCCAGACATAGCGGAAAAGCGTTTTGCAGTGATGTAGACCACAAAAGTGCCGCAAGAAACAGGTACGGATGTCTCCGGAGCTAGGCGCCGGTCCCGGGCACATTTCGGAAGAAGCCGCCGCACTGGAGTGCACTGTGACCGGCACAATCGCCTTTGCGCGAAGAAGCCGATTCTTCGTCTCCGGGAGCCGGAGAGAGCGGCTGTTTCGGAAAAGTGAAGAATGTAGCTGCACAACACTGGGATAGTGTGCGCAGCTTGCAAACTGATAAAAAACACTACCTTACCACTCTCTTACCTTTTCCAAACACATGAATATTCGATTGGAAGGTGTTTTGGAAAACTTTATTTTTCTTCTTGCAAAACATTCTGCAGAGGTCTCTAAACAAGTAAAACACGATGGGAGATGTTTTCTGTGCTGGCACAGTTTCTCCATGCCAGACATAGTGGAAAGGATCTTTGCAATGATATAGACCACAAAAGACGCTAAAGACGAAATATGGAGCTCCCCGGAGCTAAGCGCCGGTCCTGGGTACATTTCGGAAGAAGCTGCCGCACTGGAGTGCACTGTGACCGGCACAATCGCCTTGGCGCGAAGAAGCCGCCTCTTCGTCTCCGGGAGCCAGAGAGAGCGGCTGCTTTCAAAAGGAGAGGAATGAAGCTGCACAACACTGGGATAGTGTGCGCAGCTTGCAAACTGATAGAAAACAGTACCTTTCCACTTTCCTACCTTTTCCAAACATATGAATATTCGGTTAGAAGGTGTTTTCAACAACTTTATTTTCTTCGTGCAAAACACTCAGCAGAGCTCTCTGCAACATGTAAAACATGATGGGAGATGTTTTCTGTGCAGGCACAGTTTCTCCTTGCCAGACATAGTGGAAATGCTTTTAGTAGTGATGTAGAACACAAGAGACGCTAAAGTCGAAATACAGAGTTCCCCGGAGCTAAGCGCCGGGCCCGGGCGCATTTCGGAAGAAGCCGCCGCACTGGAGTGCACTGTGACCGGCACAATCGCCTTTGCGCGAAGAAGCCGCCTCTTCGTCTCCGGGGACCGGAGTGAGCGGCTGCTTCGGAAAGGTGAAGAATGAAGCTGCACAACACTGGGATAGTGTGCGCAGGTTGCAAACTGATAGAAAACACTACCTTACCACTTTCCTACCTTTTCCAAACATATGAATATTGGGTTGGAAGGTGTTTTGGACAACTTTCTTTTTCTTCGTGCAAAACACTCAGCAGAGCTCTCTGCAACATGTAAAACACCACGGGAGATGTTTTCTGTGCAGGCAAAGTTTCTCCATGCCAGACATAGTGGAAAAGCTTTTTGCAATGATGTAGACCACAAAAGACGCTAAAGACGAAGGTACGGAGATCCCTGGAGCTAAGCGCCGGTCCCGGGCACATTTCGGAAGAAGCTGCCGCACTGGAGTGCACTGTGACCGGCACAATCGCCTTCGAGCGAAGAAGCCGCCTCTTCGTCTCCGGGAGCCGGAGAGAGCGGCTGCTTTCAAAAGGTGAAGAATGAAGCTGCACATCACTGGGATAGTGTGTGCAGCTTGCCAACTGATAAAAAACAGTACCTTACCACTCCTAGCTTTTCCAAACACATGAACATTCGATTCGAAGGTGTTTTGGAAAACTTTCTTTTTCTTCGTGCAAAACACTCAGCAGAGCTCTCTGCAACATGTAAAACATGATGGGAGATGTTTTCTGTGCAGGCACAGTTTCTCCTTGCCAGACATAGTGGAAATGCTTTTAGTAGTGATGTAGAACACAAGAGACGCTAAAGTCGAAATACAGAGTTCCCCGGAGCTAAGCGCCGGGCCCGGGCGCATTTCGGAAGAAGCCGCCGCACTGGAGTGCACTGTGACCGGCACAATCGCCTTTGCGCGAAGAAGCCGCCTCTTCGTCTCCGGGGACCGGAGTGAGCGGCTGCTTCGGAAAGGTGAAGAATGAAGCTGCACAACACTGGGATAGTGTGCGCAGGTTGCAAACTGATAGAAAACACTACCTTACCACTTTCCTACCTTTTCCAAACATATGAATATTGGGTTGGAAGGTGTTTTGGACAACTTTCTTTTTCTTCGTGCAAAACACTCAGCAGAGCTCTCTGCAACATGTAAAACACCACGGGAGATGTTTTCTGTGCAGGCACAGTTTCTCCATGCCAGACATAGTGGAAAAGCTTTTTGCAATGATGTAGACCACAAAAGACGCTAAAGACGAAGGTACGGAGCTCCCTGGAGCTAAGCGCCGGTCCCGGGCACATTTCGGAAGAAGCTGCCGCACTGGAGTGCACTGTGACCGGCACAATCGCCTTCGAGCGAAGAAGCCGCCTCTTCGTCTCCGGGAGCCGGAGAGAGCGGCTGCTTTCAAAAGGTGAAGAATGAAGCTGCACATCACTGGGATAGTGTGCGCAGGTTGCAAACTGATAGAAAACAGTACCTTACCACTTTCCTACCTTTTCCAAACACATGAACATTCGATTGGAAGGTGTTTTGGAAAACTTTCTTTATCTTCGTGCAAAACACTCAGCAGAGCTCTCTGCAACATGTAAAACATGATGAGAGATGTTTTCTGTGCAGGCACAGTTTCTCCATGCCAGACATAGTGGAAAGGATCTTTGCAATGATCTAGACCACAAAAGACGCTAAAGACGAAATATGGAGCTCCCCGGAGCTAAGCGCCGGTCCCGGGCACATTTCGGAAGAAGCTGCCGCACTGGAGTGCACTGTGACCGGCACAATCGCCTTCGAGCGAAGAAGCCGCCTCTTCGTCTCCGGGAGCCGGAGAGAGCGGCTGCTTTCAAAAGGTGAAGAATGAAGCTGCACAAGACTGGGATAGTGTGCGCAGCTTGCAAACTGATAGAAAACAGTACCTTACCACTTTCCTACCTTTTCCAAACATATGAATATTCGGTTAGAAGGTGTTTTCAACAACTTTATTTTCCTCGTTCAAAGCACTCAGCAGAGCTCTCTGCAACATGTAAAACATGATGGGAGATGTTTTCTGTGCAGGCACAGTTTCTCCTTGCCAGACATAGTGGAAATGCTTTTAGTAGTGATGTAGAACACAAGAGACGCTAAAGTCGAAATACAGAGTTCCCCGGAGCTAAGCGCCGGGCCCGGGCGCATTTCGGAAGAAGCCGCCGCACTGGAGTGCACTGTGACCGGCACAATCGCCTTTGCGCGAAGAAGCCGCCTCTTCGTCTCCGGGGACCGGAGTGAGCGGCTGCTTCGGAAAGGTGAAGAATGAAGCTGCACAACACTGGGATAGTGTGCGCAGGTTGCAAACTGATAGAAAACACTACCTTACCACTTTCCTACCTTTTCCAAACATATGAATATTGGGTTGGAAGGTGTTTTGGACAACTTTCTTTTTCTTCGTGCAAAACACTCAGCAGAGCTCTCTGCAACATGTAAAACACCACGGGAGATGTTTTCTGTGCAGGCACAGTTTCTCCATGCCAGACATAGTGGAAAAGCTTTTTGCAATGATGTAGACCACAAAAGACGCTAAAGACGAAGGTACGGAGCTCCCTGGAGCTAAGCGCCGGTCCCGGGCACATTTCGGAAGAAGCTGCCGCACTGGAGTGCACTGTGACCGCCACAATCGCCTTCGAGCGAAGAAGCCGCCTCTTCGTCTCCGGGAGCCGGAGAGAGCGGCTGCTTTCAAAAGGTGAAGAATGAAGCTGCACAACACTGGGATAGTGTGCGCAGGTTGCAAACTGATAGAAAACAGTACCTTACAACTCTCCTAGCTTTTCCAAACACATGAACATTCGATTGGAAGGTGTTTTGCAAAACTTTCTTTTTCTTCGTGCAAAACACTCAGCAGAGCTCTCTGCAACATGTAAAACACCATGAGAGATGTTTTCTGTGCAGGCACAGTTTCTCCATGCCAGACATAGTGGAAAGGATCTTTGCAATGATCTAGACCACAAAAGACGCTAAAGACGAAATATGGAGCTCCCCGGAGCTAAGCGCCGGTCCCGGGCACATTTCGGAAGAAGCTGCCGCACTGGAGTGCACTGTGACCGGCACAATCGCCTTCGAGCGAAGAAGCCGCCTCTTCGTCTCCGGGAGCCGGAGAGAGCGGCTGCTTTCAAAAGGTGAAGAATGAAGCTGCACAAGACTGGGATAGTGTGCGCAGCTTGCAAACTGATAGAAAACAGTACCTTACCACTTTCCTACCTTTTCCAAACATATGAATATTCGGTTAGAAGGTGTTTTCAACAACTTTATTTTCCTCGTTCAAAGCACTCAGCAGAGCTCTCTGCAACATGTAAAACATGATGGGAGATGTTTTCTGTGCAGGCACAGTTTCTCCTTGCCAGACATAGTGGAAATGCTTTTAGTAGTGATGTAGAACACAAGAGACGCTAAAGTCGAAATACAGAGTTCCCCGGAGCTAAGCGCCGGGCCCGGGCGCATTTCGGAAGAAGCCGCCGCACTGGAGTGCACTGTGACCGGCACAATCGCCTTTGCGCGAAGAAGCCGATTCTTCGCCTCCGGGAGCCGGAGAGAGCGGCTGCTTTCAAAAGGTGAAGAATGAAGCTGCACATCACTGGGATAGTGTGCGCAGGTTGCAAACTGATAGAAAACAGTACCTTACAACTCTCCTAGCTTTTCCAAACACATGAACATTCGATTCGAAGGTGTTTTGGACAACTTTCTTTTTCTTCGTGCAAAACACTCAGCAGAGCTCTCTGCAACATGTAAAACATGATGGGAGATGTTTTCTGTGCAGGCACAGTTTCTCCTTGCCAGACATAGCGGAAAAGCGTTTTGCAGTGATGTAGACCACAAAAGTGCCGCAAGAAACAGGTACGGATGTCTCCGGAGCTAGGCGCCGGTCCCGGGCACATTTCGGAAGAAGCCGCCGCACTGGAGTGCACTGTGACCGGCACAATCGCCTTTGCGCGAAGAAGCCGATTCTTCGTCTCCGGGAGCCGGAGAGAGCGGCTGTTTCGGAAAAGTGAAGAATGTAGCTGCACAACACTGGGATAGTGTGCGCAGCTTGCAAACTGATAAAAAACACTACCTTACCACTCTCTTACCTTTTCCAAACACATGAATATTCGATTGGAAGGTGTTTTGGAAAACTTTATTTTTCTTCTTGCAAAACATTCTGCAGAGGTCTCTAAACAAGTAAAACACGATGGGAGATGTTTTCTGTGCTGGCACAGTTTCTCCATGCCAGACATAGTGGAAAGGATCTTTGCAATGATATAGACCACAAAAGACGCTAAAGACGAAATATGGAGCTCCCCGGAGCTAAGCGCCGGTCCTGGGTACATTTCGGAAGAAGCTGCCGCACTGGAGTGCACTGTGACCGGCACAATCGCCTTTGCGCGAAGAAGCCGCCTCTTCGTCTCCGGGAGCCAGAGAGAGCGGCTGCTTTCAAAAGGAGAGGAATGAAGCTGCACAAGACTGGGATAGTGTGCGCAGCTTGCAAACTGATAGAAAACAGTACCTTTCCACTTTCCTACCTTTTCCAAACATATGAATATTCGGTTAGAAGGTGTTTTCAACAACTTTATTTTCTTCGTGCAAAACACTCAGCAGAGCTCTCTGCAACATGTAAAACATGATGGGAGATGTTTTCTGTGCAGGCACAGTTTCTCCTTGCCAGACATAGTGGAAATGCTTTTAGTAGTGATGTAGAACACAAGAGACGCTAAAGTCGAAATACAGAGTTCCCCGGAGCTAAGCGCCGGGCCCGGGCGCATTTCGGAAGAAGCCGCCGCACTGGAGTGCACTGTGACCGGCACAATCGCCTTTGCGCGAAGAAGCCGCCTCTTCGTCTCCGGGGACCGGAGTGAGCGGCTGCTTCGGAAAGGTGAAGAATGAAGCTGCACAACACTGGGATAGTGTGCGCAGGTTGCAAACTGATAGAAAACACTACCTTACCACTTTCCTACCTTTTCCAAACATATGAATATTGGGTTGGAAGGTGTTTTGGACAACTTTCTTTTTCTTCGTGCAAAACACTCAGCAGAGCTCTCTGCAACATGTAAAACACCACGGGAGATGTTTTCTGTGCAGGCAAAGTTTCTCCATGCCAGACATAGTGGAAAAGCTTTTTGCAATGATGTAGACCACAAAAGACGCTAAAGACGAAGGTACGGAGATCCCTGGAGCTAAGCGCCGGTCCCGGGCACATTTCGGAAGAAGCTGCCGCACTGGAGTGCACTGTGACCGGCACAATCGCCTTCGAGCGAAGAAGCCGCCTCTTCGTCTCCGGGAGCCGGAGAGAGCGGCTGCTTTCAAAAGGTGAAGAATGAAGCTGCACATCACTGGGATAGTGTGTGCAGCTTGCCAACTGATAAAAAACAGTACCTTACCACTCCTAGCTTTTCCAAACACATGAACATTCGATTCGAAGGTGTTTTGGAAAACTTTCTTTTTCTTCGTGCAAAACACTCAGCAGAGCTCTCTGCAACATGTACAACACCATGAGAGATGTTTTCTGTGCAGGCACAGTTTCTCCTTGCCAGACATAGTGGAAATGCTTTTAGTAGTGATGTAGAACACAAGAGACGCTAAAGTCGAAATACAGAGTTCCCCGGAGCTAAGCGCCGGGCCCGGGCGCATTTCGGAAGAAGCCGCCGCACTGGAGTGCACTGTGACCGGCACAATCGCCTTTGCGCGAAGAAGCCGCCTCTTCGTCTCCGGGGACCGGAGTGAGCGGCTGCTTCGGAAAGGTGAAGAATGAAGCTGCACAACACTGGGATAGTGTGCGCAGGTTGCAAACTGATAGAAAACACTACCTTACCACTTTCCTACCTTTTCCAAACATATGAATATTGGGTTGGAAGGTGTTTTGGACAACTTTCTTTTTCTTCGTGCAAAACACTCAGCAGAGCTCTCTGCAACATGTAAAACACCACGGGAGATGTTTTCTGTGCAGGCACAGTTTCTCCATGCCAGACATAGTGGAAAAGCTTTTTGCAATGATGTAGACCACAAAAGACGCTAAAGACGAAGGTACGGAGCTCCCTGGAGCTAAGCGCCGGTCCCGGGCACATTTCGGAAGAAGCTGCCGCACTGGAGTGCACTGTGACCGGCACAATCGCCTTTGCGCGAAGAAGCCGATTCTTCGTCTCCGGGAGCCGGAGAGAGCGGCTGTTTCGGAAAAGTGAAGAATGTAGCTGCACAAGACTGGGATAGTGTGCGCAGCTTGCAAACTGATAAAAAACACTACCTTACCACTCAGTTACCTTTTCCAAACACATGAATATTTGATTGGAAGGTGTTTTGGAAAACTTTATTTTTCTTACTGCAAAACATTCTGCAGAGGTCTCTAAACAAGTAAAACACGATGGGAGATGTTTTCTGTGCTGGCACAGTTTCTCCATGCCAGACATAGTGGAAAGGATCTTTGCAATGATATAGACCACAAAAGACGCTAAAGACGAAATATGGAGCTCCCCGGAGCTAAGCGCCGGTCCCGGGTACATTTCGGAAGAAGCTGCCGCACTGGAGTGCACTGTGACCGGCACAATCGCCTTTGCGCGAAGAAGCCGCCTCTTCGTCTCCGGGAGCCAGAGAGAGCGGCTGCTTTCAAAAGAAGAAGAATGAAGCTGCACAACACTGGGATAGTGTGCGCAGCTTGCAAACTGATAGAAAACAGTACCTTACCACTTTCCTACCTTTTCCAAACATATGAATATTCGGTTAGGTGTTTTCAACAACTTTATTTTCCTCGTGCAAAGCACTCAGCAGAGCTCTCTGCAACATGTAAAACATGATGGGAGATGTTTTCAGTGCAGGCACAGTTTCTCCTTGCCAGACATAGTGGAAATGCTTTTAGTAGTGATGTAGAACACAAGAGACGCTAAAGTCGAAATACAGAGTTCCCCGGAGCTAAGCGCCGGGCCCGGGCGCATTTCGGAAGAAGCCGCCGCACTGGAGTGCACTGTGACCGGCACAATCGCCTTTGCGCGAAGAAGCCGCCTCTTCGTCTCCGGGGACCGGAGTGAGCGGCTGCTTCGGAAAGGTGGGAATGAAGCTGCACAACACTGGGATAGTGTGCGCAGGTTGCAAACTGATAGAAAACAGTACCTTACAACTCTCCTAGCTTTTCCAAACACATGAACATTCGATTGGAAGGTGTTTTGGAAAACTTTCTTTTTCTTCGTGCAAAACACTCAGCAGAGCTCTCTGCAACATGTAAAACACCATGAGAGATGTTTTCTGTGCAGGCACAGTTTCTCATTACCAGACATAGTGGAAAAGCGTTTTGCAGTGATATAGACCACAAAAGTCCCGGAAGAAGAAGGTACGGATGTCCCCGGAGGTAAGCGCCGGTACCGGGCACATTTCGGAAGAAGCCGCCGCACTGGAGTGCACTGTGACCGGCACAATCGCCTTTGCGCGAAGAAGCCGATTCTTCGCCTCCGGGAGCCGGAGAGAGCGGCTGCTTTCAAAAGGTGAAGAATGAAGCTGCACATCACTGGGATAGTGTGTGCAGCTTGCTAACTGATAGAAAACAGTACCTTACCACTCCTACCTTTACCAAACACGTGAGCATTCGGTTGGAAGGTGTTTTGGAAAACTTTCTTTTTCTTCGTGCAAAACACTCAGCAGAGCTCTCTGCAACATGTAAAACACCATGAGAGATGTTTTCTGTGCAGGCACAGTTTCTCATTACCAGACATAGTGGAAAAGCGTTTTGCAGTGATATAGACCACAAAAGTCCCGGAAGAAGAAGGTACGGATGTCCCCGGAGCTAAGCGCCGGTCCCGGGCGCATTTCGGAAGAAGCCGCCGCACTGGAGTGCACTGTGACCGGCACAATCGCCTTTGCGCGAAGAAGCCGATTCTTCGCCTCCGGGAGCCGGACAGAGCGGCTGCTTCGGAAAGGTGGAAATGAAGCTGCACAACACGGGGATAGTGTGCGCAGGTTGCAAACTGATAAAAAACACTACCTTACCACTTTCCTACCTTTTCCAAACACATGAATATTTGATTGGAAGGTGTTTTGGAAAACTTTCTTTTCCTTACTGCAAAACATTCTGCAGAGGTCTCTAAACAAGTAAAACACGATGGGAGATGTTTTCTGTGCTGGCACAGTTTCTCCATGCCAGACATAGTGGAAAGGATCTTTGCAATGATCTAGACCACAAAAGACGCTAAAGACGAAATATGGAGCTCCCCGGAGCTAAGCGCCGGTCCCGGGTACATTTCGGAAGAAGCTGCCGCACTGGAGTGCACTGTGACCGGCACAATCGCCTTGGCGCGAAGAAGCCGCCTCTTCGTCTCCGGGAGCCAGAGAGAGCGGCTGCTTTCAAAAGAAGAAGAATGAAGCTGCACAACACTGGGATAGTGTGCGCAGCTTGCAAACTGATAGAAAACAGTACCTTACCACTTTCCTACCTTTTCCAAACATATGAATATTCGGTTAGGTGTTTTCAACAACTTTATTTTCCTCGTGCAAAGCACTCAGCAGAGCTCTCTGCAACATGTAAAACATGATGGGAGATGTTTTCTGTGCAGGCACAGTTTCTCCTTGCCAGACATAGTGGAAATGCTTTTAGTAGTGATGTAGAACACAAGAGACGCTAAAGTCGAAATACAGAGTTCCCCGGAGCTAAGCGCCGGGCCCGGGCGCATTTCGGAAGAAGCCGCCGCACTGGAGTGCACTGTGACCGGCACAATCGCCTTTGCGCGAAGAAGCCGCCTCTTCGTCTCCGGGGACCGGAGTGAGCGGCTGCTTCGGAAAGGTGAAGAATGAAGCTGCACAACACTGGGATAGTGTGCGCAGGTTGCAAACTGATAGAAAACACTACCTTACCACTTTCCTACCTTTTCCAAACATATGAATATTGGGTTGGAAGGTGTTTTGGAAAACTTTCTTTTTCTTCGTGCAAAACACTCAGCAGAGCTCTCTGCAACATGTAAAACACCACGGGAGATGTTTTCTGTGCAGGCACAGTTTCTCCATGCCAGACATAGTGGAAAAGCTTTTTGCAATGATGTAGACCACAAAAGACGCTAAAGACGAAGGTACGGAGCTCCCTGGAGCTAAGCGCCGGTCCCGGGCACATTTCGGAAGAAGCTGCCGCACTGGAGTGCACTGTGACCGCCACAATCGCCTTCGAGCGAAGAAGCCTATTCTTCGTCTCCGGGAGCCGGAGAGAGCGGCTGCTTTCAAAAGGTGAAGAATGAAGCTGCACAACACTGGGATAGTGTGCGCAGGTTGCAAACTGATAGAAAACAGTACCTTACAACTCTCCTAGCTTTTCCAAACACATGAACATTCGATTGGAAGGTGTTTTGCAAAACTTTCTTTTTCTTCGTGCAAAACACTCAGCAGAGCTCTCTGCAACATGTAAAACACCATGAGAGATGTTTTCTGTGCAGGCACAGTTTCTCCATGCCAGACATAGTGGAAAGGATCTTTGCAATGATGTAGACCACAAAAGACGCTAAAGACGAAGGTACGGAGCTCCCTGGAGCTAAGCGCCGGTCCCGGGCACATTTCGGAAGAAGCTGCCGCACTGGAGTGCACTGTGACCGGCACAATCGCCTTCGAGCGAAGAAGCCGCCTCTTCGTCTCCGGGAGCCGGAGAGAGCGGCTGCTTTCAAAAGGTGAAGAATGAAGCTGCACATCACTGGGATAGTGTGTGCAGCTTGCCAACTGATAAAAAACAGTACCTTACCACTCCTAGCTTTTCCAAACACATGAACATTCGATTCGAAGGTGTTTTGGAAAACTTTCTTTTTCTTCGTGCAAAACACTCAGCAGAGCTCTCTGCAACATGTAAAACATGATGGGAGATGTTTTCTGTGCAGGCACAGTTTCTCCTTGCCAGACATAGTGGAAATGCTTTTAGTAGTGATGTAGAACACAAGAGACGCTAAAGTCGAAATACAGAGTTCCCCGGAGCTAAGCGCCGGGCCCGGGCGCATTTCGGAAGAAGCCGCCGCACTGGAGTGCACTGTGACCGGCACAATCGCCTTTGCGCGAAGAAGCCGATTCTTCGCCTCCGGGAGCCGGAGAGAGCGGCTGCTTTCAAAAGGTGAAGAATGAAGCTGCACATCACTGGGATAGTGTGCGCAGGTTGCAAACTGATAGAAAACAGTACCTTACAACTCTCCTAGCTTTTCCAAACACATGAACATTCGATTCGAAGGTGTTTTGGAAAACTTTCTTTTTCTTCGTGCAAAACACTCAGCAGAGCTCTCAGCAACATGTAAAACACGATGGGAGATGTTTTCTGTGCAGGCACAGTTTCTCCTTGCCAGACATAGCGGAAAAGCGTTTTGCAGTGATGTAGACCACAAAAGTGCCGCAAGAAACAGGTACGGATGTCTCCGGAGCTAGGCGCCGGTCCCGGGCACATTTCGGAAGAAGCCGCCGCACTGGAGTGCACTGTGACCGGCACAATCGCCTTTGCGCGAAGAAGCCGATTCTTCGTCTCCGGGAGCCGGAGAGAGCGGCTGTTTCGGAAAAGTGAAGAATGTAGCTGCACAACACTGGGATAGTGTGCGCAGCTTGCAAACTGATAAAAAACACTACCTTACCACTCTCTTACCTTTTCCAAACACATGAATATTCGATTGGAAGGTGTTTTGGAAAACTTTATTTTTCTTCTTGCAAAACATTCTGCAGAGGTCTCTAAACAAGTAAAACACGATGGGAGATGTTTTCTGTGCTGGCACAGTTTCTCCATGCCAGACATAGTGGAAAGGATCTTTGCAATGATATAGACCACAAAAGACGCTAAAGACGAAATATGGAGCTCCCCGGAGCTAAGCGCCGGTCCTGGGTACATTTCGGAAGAAGCTGCCGCACTGGAGTGCACTGTGACCGGCACAATCGCCTTTGCGCGAAGAAGCCGCCTCTTCGTCTCCGGGAGCCAGAGAGAGCGGCTGCTTTCAAAAGGAGAGGAATGAAGCTGCACAACACTGGGATAGTGTGCGCAGCTTGCAAACTGATAGAAAACAGTACCTTTCCACTTTCCTACCTTTTCCAAACATATGAATATTCGGTTAGAAGGTGTTTTCAACAACTTTATTTTCTTCGTGCAAAACACTCAGCAGAGCTCTCTGCAACATGTAAAACATGATGGGAGATGTTTTCTGTGCAGGCACAGTTTCTCCTTGCCAGACATAGTGGAAATGCTTTTAGTAGTGATGTAGAACACAAGAGACGCTAAAGTCGAAATACAGAGTTCCCCGGAGCTAAGCGCCGGGCCCGGGCGCATTTCGGAAGAAGCCGCCGCACTGGAGTGCACTGTGACCGGCACAATCGCCTTTGCGCGAAGAAGCCGCCTCTTCGTCTCCGGGGACCGGAGTGAGCGGCTGCTTCGGAAAGGTGAAGAATGAAGCTGCACAACACTGGGATAGTGTGCGCAGGTTGCAAACTGATAGAAAACACTACCTTACCACTTTCCTACCTTTTCCAAACATATGAATATTGGGTTGGAAGGTGTTTTGGACAACTTTCTTTTTCTTCGTGCAAAACACTCAGCAGAGCTCTCTGCAACATGTAAAACACCACGGGAGATGTTTTCTGTGCAGGCAAAGTTTCTCCATGCCAGACATAGTGGAAAAGCTTTTTGCAATGATGTAGACCACAAAAGACGCTAAAGACGAAGGTACGGAGCTCCCTGGAGCTAAGCGCCGGTCCCGGGCACATTTCGGAAGAAGCTGCCGCACTGGAGTGCACTGTGACCGGCACAATCGCCTTCGAGCGAAGAAGCCGCCTCTTCGTCTCCGGGAGCCGGAGAGAGCGGCTGCTTTCAAAAGGTGAAGAATGAAGCTGCACATCACTGGGATAGTGTGTGCAGCTTGCCAACTGATAAAAAACAGTACCTTACCACTCCTAGCTTTTCCAAACACATGAACATTCGATTCGAAGGTGTTTTGGAAAACTTTCTTTTTCTTCGTGCAAAACACTCAGCAGAGCTCTCTGCAACATGTAAAACATGATGGGAGATGTTTTCTGTGCAGGCACAGTTTCTCCTTGCCAGACATAGTGGAAATGCTTTTAGTAGTGATGTAGAACACAAGAGACGCTAAAGTCGAAATACAGAGTTCCCCGGAGCTAAGCGCCGGGCCCGGGCGCATTTCGGAAGAAGCCGCCGCACTGGAGTGCACTGTGACCGGCACAATCGCCTTTGCGCGAAGAAGCCGCCTCTTCGTCTCCGGGGACCGGAGTGAGCGGCTGCTTCGGAAAGGTGAAGAATGAAGCTGCACAACACTGGGATAGTGTGCGCAGGTTGCAAACTGATAGAAAACACTACCTTACCACTTTCCTACCTTTTCCAAACATATGAATATTGGGTTGGAAGGTGTTTTGGACAACTTTCTTTTTCTTCGTGCAAAACACTCAGCAGAGCTCTCTGCAACATGTAAAACACCACGGGAGATGTTTTCTGTGCAGGCACAGTTTCTCCATGCCAGACATAGTGGAAAAGCTTTTTGCAATGATGTAGACCACAAAAGACGCTAAAGACGAAGGTACGGAGCTCCCTGGAGCTAAGCGCCGGTCCCGGGCACATTTCGGAAGAAGCTGCCGCACTGGAGTGCACTGTGACCGGCACAATCGCCTTCGAGCGAAGAAGCCGCCTCTTCGTCTCCGGGAGCCGGAGAGAGCGGCTGCTTTCAAAAGGTGAAGAATGAAGCTGCACATCACTGGGATAGTGTGCGCAGGTTGCAAACTGATAGAAAACAGTACCTTACAACTCTCCTAGCTTTTCCAAACACATGAACATTCGATTGGAAGGTGTTTTGGAAAACTTTCTTTTTCTTCGTGCAAAACACTCAGCAGAGCTCTCTGCAACATGTAAAACATGATGAGAGATGTTTTCTGTGCAGGCACAGTTTCTCCATGCCAGACATAGTGGAAAGGATCTTTGCAATGATCTAGACCACAAAAGACGCTAAAGACGAAATATGGAGCTCCCCGGAGCTAAGCGCCGGTCCCGGGCACATTTCGGAAGAAGCTGCCGCACTGGAGTGCACTGTGACCGGCACAATCGCCTTCGAGCGAAGAAGCCGCCTCTTCGTCTCCGGGAGCCGGAGAGAGCGGCTGCTTTCAAAAGGTGAAGAATGAAGCTGCACAAGACTGGGATAGTGTGCGCAGCTTGCAAACTGATAGAAAACAGTACCTTACCACTTTCCTACCTTTTCCAAACATATGAATATTCGGTTAGAAGGTGTTTTCAACAACTTTATTTTCCTCGTTCAAAGCACTCAGCAGAGCTCTCTGCAACATGTAAAACATGATGGGAGATGTTTTCTGTGCAGGCACAGTTTCTCCTTGCCAGACATAGTGGAAATGCTTTTAGTAGTGATGTAGAACACAAGAGACGCTAAAGTCGAAATACAGAGTTCCCCGGAGCTAAGCGCCGGGCCCGGGCGCATTTCGGAAGAAGCCGCCGCACTGGAGTGCACTGTGACCGGCACAATCGCCTTTGCGCGAAGAAGCCGATTCTTCGCCTCCGGGAGCCGGAGAGAGCGGCTGCTTTCAAAAGGTGAAGAATGAAGCTGCACATCACTGGGATAGTGTGCGCAGGTTGCAAACTGATAGAAAACAGTACCTTACAACTCTCCTAGCTTTTCCAAACACATGAACATTCGATTCGAAGGTGTTTTGGAAAACTTTCTTTTTCTTCGTGCAAAACACTCAGCAGAGCTCTCAGCAACATGTAAAACACGATGGGAGATGTTTTCTGTGCAGGCACAGTTTCTCCTTTCCAGACATAGCGGAAAAGCGTTTTGCAGTGATGTAGACCACAAAAGTGCCGCAAGAAACAGGTACGGATGTCTCCGGAGCTAGGCGCCGGTCCCGGGCACATTTCGGAAGAAGCCGCCGCACTGGAGTGCACTGTGACCGGCACAATCGCCTTTGCGCGAAGAAGCCGATTCTTCGTCTCCGGGAGCCGGAGAGAGCGGCTGTTTCGGAAAAGTGAAGAATGTAGCTGCACAACACTGGGATAGTGTGCGCAGCTTGCAAACTGATAAAAAACACTACCTTACCACTCTCTTACCTTTTCCAAACACATGAATATTCGATTGGAAGGTGTTTTGGAAAACTTTATTTTTCTTCTTGCAAAACATTCTGCAGAGGTCTCTAAACAAGTAAAACACGATGGGAGATGTTTTCTGTGCTGGCACAGTTTCTCCATGCCAGACATAGTGGAAAGGATCTTTGCAATGATATAGACCACAAAAGACGCTAAAGACGAAATATGGAGCTCCCCGGAGCTAAGCGCCGGTCCTGGGTACATTTCGGAAGAAGCTGCCGCACTGGAGTGCACTGTGACCGGCACAATCGCCTTTGCGCGAAGAAGCCGCCTCTTCGTCTCCGGGAGCCAGAGAGAGCGGCTGCTTTCAAAAGGAGAGGAATGAAGCTGCACAACACTGGGATAGTGTGCGCAGCTTGCAAACTGATAGAAAACAGTACCTTTCCACTTTCCTACCTTTTCCAAACATATGAATATTCGGTTAGAAGGTGTTTTCAACAACTTTATTTTCTTCGTGCAAAACACTCAGCAGAGCTCTCTGCAACATGTAAAACACCACGGGAGATGTTTTCTGTGCAGGCACAGTTTCTCCTTGCCAGACATAGTGGAAATGCTTTTAGTAGTGATGTAGAACACAAGAGACGCTAAAGTCGAAATACAGAGTTCCCCGGAGCTAAGCGCCGGGCCCGGGCGCATTTCGGAAGAAGCCGCCGCACTGGAGTGCACTGTGACCGGCACAATCGCCTTTGCGCGAAGAAGCCGCCTCTTCGTCTCCGGGGACCGGAGTGAGCGGCTGCTTCGGAAAGGTGAAGAATGAAGCTGCACAACACTGGGATAGTGTGCGCAGGTTGCAAACTGATAGAAAACACTACCTTACCACTTTCCTACCTTTTCCAAACATATGAATATTGGGTTGGAAGGTGTTTTGGACAACTTTCTTTTTCTTCGTGCAAAACACTCAGCAGAGCTCTCTGCAACATGTAAAACACCACGGGAGATGTTTTCTGTGCAGGCACAGTTTCTCCATGCCAGACATAGTGGAAAAGCTTTTTGCAATGATGTAGACCACAAAAGACGCTAAAGACGAAGGTACGGAGCTCCCTGGAGCTAAGCGCCGGTCCCGGGCACATTTCGGAAGAAGCTGCCGCACTGGAGTGCACTGTGACCGGCACAATCGCCTTCGAGCGAAGAAGCCGCCTCTTCGTCTCCGGGAGCCGGAGAGAGCGGCTGCTTTCAAAAGGTGAAGAATGAAGCTGCACATCACTGGGATAGTGTGCGCAGGTTGCAAACTGATAGAAAACAGTACCTTACAACTCTCCTAGCTTTTCCAAACACATGAACATTCGATTGGAAGGTGTTTTGGAAAACTTTCTTTTTCTTCGTGCAAAACACTCAGCAGAGCTCTCTGCAACATGTAAAACATGATGAGAGATGTTTTCTGTGCAGGCACAGTTTCTCCATGCCAGACATAGTGGAAAGGATCTTTGCAATGATCTAGACCACAAAAGACGCTAAAGACGAAATATGGAGCTCCCCGGAGCTAAGCGCCGGTCCCGGGCACATTTCGGAAGAAGCTGCCGCACTGGAGTGCACTGTGACCGGCACAATCGCCTTCGAGCGAAGAAGCCGCCTCTTCGTCTCCGGGAGCCGGAGAGAGCGGCTGCTTTCAAAAGGTGAAGAATGAAGCTGCACAAGACTGGGATAGTGTGCGCAGCTTGCAAACTGATAGAAAACAGTACCTTACCACTTTCCTACCTTTTCAAAACATATGAATATTCGGTTAGAAGGTGTTTTCAACAACTTTATTTTCCTCGTTCAAAGCACTCAGCAGAGCTCTCTGCAACATGTAAAACATGATGGGAGATGTTTTCTGTGCAGGCACAGTTTCTCCTTGCCAGACATAGTGGAAATGCTTTTAGTAGTGATGTAGAACACAAGAGACGCTAAAGTCGAAATACAGAGTTCCCCGGAGCTAAGCGCCGGGCCCGGGCGCATTTCGGAAGAAGCCGCCGCACTGGAGTGCACTGTGACCGGCACAATCGCCTTTGCGCGAAGAAGCCGATTCTTCGCCTCCGGGAGCCGGAGAGAGCGGCTGCTTTCAAAAGGTGAAGAATGAAGCTGCACATCACTGGGATAGTGTGCGCAGGTTGCAAACTGATAGAAAACAGTACCTTACAACTCTCCTAGCTTTTCCAAACACATGAACATTCGATTCGAAGGTGTTTTGGAAAACTTTCTTTTTCTTCGTGCAAAACACTCAGCAGAGCTCTCAGCAACATGTAAAACACGATGGGAGATGTTTTCTGTGCAGGCACAGTTTCTCCTTTCCAGACATAGCGGAAAAGCGTTTTGCAGTGATGTAGACCACAAAAGTGCCGCAAGAAACAGGTACGGATGTCTCCGGAGCTAGGCGCCGGTCCCGGGCACATTTCGGAAGAAGCCGCCGCACTGGAGTGCACTGTGACCGGCACAATCGCCTTTGCGCGAAGAAGCCGATTCTTCGTCTCCGGGAGCCGGAGAGAGCGGCTGTTTCGGAAAAGTGAAGAATGTAGCTGCACAACACTGGGATAGTGTGCGCAGCTTGCAAACTGATAAAAAACACTACCTTACCACTCTCTTACCTTTTCCAAACACATGAATATTCGATTGGAAGGTGTTTTGGAAAACTTTATTTTTCTTCTTGCAAAACATTCTGCAGAGGTCTCTAAACAAGTAAAACACGATGGGAGATGTTTTCTGTGCTGGCACAGTTTCTCCATGCCAGACATAGTGGAAAGGATCTTTGCAATGATATAGACCACAAAAGACGCTAAAGACGAAATATGGAGCTCCCCGGAGCTAAGCGCCGGTCCTGGGTACATTTCGGAAGAAGCTGCCGCACTGGAGTGCACTGTGACCGGCACAATCGCCTTGGCGCGAAGAAGCCGCCTCTTCGTCTCCGGGAGCCAGAGAGAGCGGCTGCTTTCAAAAGGAGAGGAATGAAGCTGCACAACACTGGGATAGTGTGCGCAGCTTGCAAACTGATAGAAAACAGTACCTTTCCACTTTCCTACCTTTTCCAAACATATGAATATTCGGTTAGAAGGTGTTTTCAACAACTTTATTTTCTTCGTGCAAAACACTCAGCAGAGCTCTCTGCAACATGTAAAACACCACGGGAGATGTTTTCTGTGCAGGCACAGTTTCTCCTTGCCAGACATAGTGGAAATGCTTTTAGTAGTGATGTAGAACACAAGAGACGCTAAAGTCGAAATACAGAGTTCCCCGGAGCTAAGCGCCGGGCCCGGGCGCATTTCGGAAGAAGCCGCCGCACTGGAGTGCACTGTGACCGGCACAATCGCCTTTGCGCGAAGAAGCCGCCTCTTCGTCTCCGGGGACCGGAGTGAGCGGCTGCTTCGGAAAGGTGAAGAATGAAGCTGCACAACACTGGGATAGTGTGCGCAGGTTGCAAACTGATAGAAAACACTACCTTACCACTTTCCTACCTTTTCCAAACATATGAATATTGGGTTGGAAGGTGTTTTGGACAACTTTCTTTTTCTTCGTGCAAAACACTCAGCAGAGCTCTCTGCAACATGTAAAACACCACGGGAGATGTTTTCTGTGCAGGCACAGTTTCTCCATGCCAGACATAGTGGAAAAGCTTTTTGCAATGATGTAGACCACAAAAGACGCTAAAGACGAAGGTACGGAGATCCCTGGAGCTAAGCGCCGGTCCCGGGCACATTTCGGAAGAAGCTGCCGCACTGGAGTGCACTGTGACCGGCACAATCGCCTTCGAGCGAAGAAGCCGCCTCTTCGTCTCCGGGAGCCGGAGAGAGCGGCTGCTTTCAAAAGGTGAAGAATGAAGCTGCACATCACTGGGATAGTGTGCGCAGGTTGCAAACTGATAGAAAACAGTACCTTACAACTCTCCTAGCTTTTCCAAACACATGAACATTCGATTGGAAGGTGTTTTGGAAAACTTTCTTTTTCTTCGTGCAAAACACTCAGCAGAGCTCTCTGCAACATGTAAAACATGATGGGAGATGTTTTCTGTGCAGGCACAGTTTCTCCTTGCCAGACATAGTGGAAATGCTTTTAGTAGTGATGTAGAACACAAGAGACGCTAAAGTCGAAATACAGAGTTCCCCGGAGCTAAGCGCCGGGCCCGGGCGCATTTCGGAAGAAGCCGCCGCACTGGAGTGCACTGTGACCGGCACAATCGCCTTTGCGCGAAGAAGCCGCCTCTTCGTCTCCGGGGACCGGAGTGAGCGGCTGCTTCGGAAAGGTGAAGAATGAAGCTGCACAACACTGGGATAGTGTGCGCAGGTTGCAAACTGATAGAAAACACTACCTTACCACTTTCCTACCTTTTCCAAACATATGAATATTGGGTTGGAAGGTGTTTTGGACAACTTTCTTTTTCTTCGTGCAAAACACTCAGCAGAGCTCTCTGCAACATGTAAAACACCACGGGAGATGTTTTCTGTGCAGGCACAGTTTCTCCATGCCAGACATAGTGGAAAAGCTTTTTGCAATGATGTAGACCACAAAAGACGCTAAAGACGAAGGTACGGAGCTCCCTGGAGCTAAGCGCCGGTCCCGGGCACATTTCGGAAGAAGCTGCCGCACTGGAGTGCACTGTGACCGGCACAATCGCCTTCGAGCGAAGAAGCCGCCTCTTCGTCTCCGGGAGCCGGAGAGAGCGGCTGCTTTCAAAAGGTGAAGAATGAAGCTGCACATCACTGGGATAGTGTGCGCAGGTTGCAAACTGATAGAAAACAGTACCTTACAACTCTCCTAGCTTTTCCAAACACATGAACATTCGATTGGAAGGTGTTTTGGAAAACTTTCTTTTTCTTCGTGCAAAACACTCAGCAGAGCTCTCTGCAACATGTAAAACATGATGAGAGATGTTTTCTGTGCAGGCACAGTTTCTCCATGCCAGACATAGTGGAAAGGATCTTTGCAATGATCTAGACCACAAAAGACGCTAAAGACGAAATATGGAGCTCCCCGGAGCTAAGCGCCGGTCCCGGGCACATTTCGGAAGAAGCTGCCGCACTGGAGTGCACTGTGACCGGCACAATCGCCTTCGAGCGAAGAAGCCGCCTCTTCGTCTCCGGGAGCCGGAGAGAGCGGCTGCTTTCAAAAGGTGAAGAATGAAGCTGCACAAGACTGGGATAGTGTGCGCAGCTTGCAAACTGATAGAAAACAGTACCTTACCACTTTCCTACCTTTTCCAAACATATGAATATTCGGTTAGAAGGTGTTTTCAACAACTCTATTTTCCTCGTTCAAAGCACTCAGCAGAGCTCTCTGCAACATGTAAAACATGATGGGAGATGTTTTCTGTGCAGGCACAGTTTCTCCTTGCCAGACATAGTGGAAATGCTTTTAGTAGTGATGTAGAACACAAGAGACGCTAAAGTCGAAATACAGAGTTCCCCGGAGCTAAGCGCCGGGCCCGGTCGCATTTCGGAAGAAGCCGCCGCACTGGAGTGCACTGTGACCGGCACAATCGCCTTTGCGCGAAGAAGCCGATTCTTCGCCTCCGGGAGCCGGAGAGAGCGGCTGCTTTCAAAAGGTGAAGAATGAAGCTGCACATCACTGGGATAGTGTGCGCAGGTTGCAAACTGATAGAAAACAGTACCTTACAACTCTCCTAGCTTTTCCAAACACATGAACATTCGATTCGAAGGTGTTTTGGAAAACTTTCTTTTTCTTCGTGCAAAACACTCAGCAGAGCTCTCAGCAACATGTAAAACACGATGGGAGATGTTTTCTGTGCAGGCACAGTTTCTCCTTGCCAGACATAGCGGAAAAGCGTTTTGCAGTGATGTAGACCACAAAAGTGCCGCAAGAAACAGGTACGGATGTCTCCGGAGCTAGGCGCCGGTCCCGGGCACATTTCGGAAGAAGCCGCCGCACTGGAGTGCACTGTGACCGGCACAATCGCCTTTGCGCGAAGAAGCCGATTCTTCGTCTCCGGGAGCCGGAGAGAGCGGCTGTTTCGGAAAAGTGAAGAATGTAGCTGCACAACACTGGGATAGTGTGCGCAGCTTGCAAACTGATAAAAAACACTACCTTACCACTCTCTTACCTTTTCCAAACACATGAATATTCGATTGGAAGGTGTTTTGGAAAACTTTATTTTTCTTCTTGCAAAACATTCTGCAGAGGTCTCTAAACAAGTAAAACACGATGGGAGATGTTTTCTGTGCTGGCACAGTTTCTCCATGCCAGACATAGTGGAAAGGATCTTTGCAATGATATAGACCACAAAAGACGCTAAAGACGAAATATGGAGCTCCCCGGAGCTAAGCGCCGGTCCTGGGTACATTTCGGAAGAAGCTGCCGCACTGGAGTGCACTGTGACCGGCACAATCGCCTTGGCGCGAAGAAGCCGCCTCTTCGTCTCCGGGAGCCAGAGAGAGCGGCTGCTTTCAAAAGGAGAGGAATGAAGCTGCACAACACTGGGATAGTGTGCGCAGGTTGCAAACTGATAGAAAACAGTACCTTTCCACTTTCCTACCTTTTCCAAACATATGAATATTCGGTTAGAAGGTGTTTTCAACAACTTTATTTTCTTCGTGCAAAACACTCAGCAGAGCTCTCTGCAACATGTAAAACATGATGGGAGATGTTTTCTGTGCAGGCACAGTTTCTCCTTGCCAGACATAGTGGAAATGCTTTTAGTAGTGATGTAGAACACAAGAGACGCTAAAGTCGAAATACAGAGTTCCCCGGAGCTAAGCGCCGGGCCCGGGCGCATTTCGGAAGAAGCCGCCGCACTGGAGTGCACTGTGACCGGCACAATCGCCTTTGCGCGAAGAAGCCGCCTCTTCGTCTCCGGGGACCGGAGTGAGCGGCTGCTTCGGAAAGGTGAAGAATGAAGCTGCACAACACTGGGATAGTGTGCGCAGGTTGCAAACTGATAGAAAACACTACCTTACCACTTTCCTACCTTTTCCAAACATATGAATATTGGGTTGGAAGGTGTTTTGGACAACTTTCTTTTTCTTCGTGCAAAACACTCAGCAGAGCTCTCTGCAACATGTAAAACACCACGGGAGATGTTTTCTGTGCAGGCAAAGTTTCTCCATGCCAGACATAGTGGAAAAGCTTTTTGCAATGATGTAGACCACAAAAGACGCTAAAGACGAAGGTACGGAGATCCCTGGAGCTAAGCGCCGGTCCCGGGCACATTTCGGAAGAAGCTGCCGCACTGGAGTGCACTGTGACCGGCACAATCGCCTTCGAGCGAAGAAGCCGCCTCTTCGTCTCCGGGAGCCGGAGAGAGCGGCTGCTTTCAAAAGGTGAAGAATGAAGCTGCACATCACTGGGATAGTGTGTGCAGCTTGCCAACTGATAAAAAACAGTACCTTACCACTCCTAGCTTTTCCAAACACATGAACATTCGATTCGAAGGTGTTTTGGAAAACTTTCTTTTTCTTCGTGCAAAACACTCAGCAGAGCTCTCTGCAACATGTAAAACATGATGGGAGATGTTTTCTGTGCAGGCACAGTTTCTCCTTGCCAGACATAGTGGAAATGCTTTTAGTAGTGATGTAGAACACAAGAGACGCTAAAGTCGAAATACAGAGTTCCCCGGAGCTAAGCGCCGGGCCCGGGCGCATTTCGGAAGAAGCCGCCGCACTGGAGTGCACTGTGACCGGCACAATCGCCTTTGCGCGAAGAAGCCGCCTCTTCGTCTCCGGGGACCGGAGTGAGCGGCTGCTTCGGAAAGGTGAAGAATGAAGCTGCACAACACTGGGATAGTGTGCGCAGGTTGCAAACTGATAGAAAACACTACCTTACCACTTTCCTACCTTTTCCAAACATATGAATATTGGGTTGGAAGGTGTTTTGGACAACTTTCTTTTTCTTCGTGCAAAACACTCAGCAGAGCTCTCTGCAACATGTAAAACACCACGGGAGATGTTTTCTGTGCAGGCACAGTTTCTCCATGCCAGACATAGTGGAAAAGCTTTTTGCAATGATGTAGACCACAAAAGACGCTAAAGACGAAGGTACGGAGCTCCCTGGAGCTAAGCGCCGGTCCCGGGCACATTTCGGAAGAAGCTGCCGCACTGGAGTGCACTGTGACCGGCACAATCGCCTTCGAGCGAAGAAGCCGCCTCTTCGTCTCCGGGAGCCGGAGAGAGCGGCTGCTTTCAAAAGGTGAAGAATGAAGCTGCACATCACTGGGATAGTGTGCGCAGGTTGCAAACTGATAGAAAACAGTACCTTACAACTCTCCTAGCTTTTCCAAACACATGAACATTCGATTGGAAGGTGTTTTGGAAAACTTTCTTTTTCTTCGTGCAAAACACTCAGCAGAGCTCTCTGCAACATGTAAAACATGATGAGAGATGTTTTCTGTGCAGGCACAGTTTCTCCATGCCAGACATAGTGGAAAGGATCTTTGCAATGATCTAGACCACAAAAGACGCTAAAGACGAAATATGGAGCTCCCCGGAGCTAAGCGCCGGTCCCGGGCACATTTCGGAAGAAGCTGCCGCACTGGAGTGCACTGTGACCGGCACAATCGCCTTCGAGCGAAGAAGCCGCCTCTTCGTCTCCGGGAGCCGGAGAGAGCGGCTGCTTTCAAAAGGTGAAGAATGAAGCTGCACAAGACTGGGATAGTGTGCGCAGCTTGCAAACTGATAGAAAACAGTACCTTACCACTTTCCTACCTTTTCCAAACATATGAATATTCGGTTAGAAGGTGTTTTCAACAACTTTATTTTCCTCGTTCAAAGCACTCAGCAGAGCTCTCTGCAACATGTAAAACATGATGGGAGATGTTTTCTGTGCAGGCACAGTTTCTCCTTGCCAGACATAGTGGAAATGCTTTTAGTAGTGATGTAGAACACAAGAGACGCTAAAGTCGAAATACAGAGTTCCCCGGAGCTAAGCGCCGGGCCCGGGCGCATTTCGGAAGAAGCCGCCGCACTGGAGTGCACTGTGACCGGCACAATCGCCTTTGCGCGAAGAAGCCGATTCTTCGCCTCCGGGAGCCGGAGAGAGCGGCTGCTTTCAAAAGGTGAAGAATGAAGCTGCACATCACTGGGATAGTGTGCGCAGGTTGCAAACTGATAGAAAACAGTACCTTACAACTCTCCTAGCTTTTCCAAACACATGAACATTCGATTCGAAGGTGTTTTGGAAAACTTTCTTTTTCTTCGTGCAAAACACTCAGCAGAGCTCTCAGCAACATGTAAAACACGATGGGAGATGTTTTCTGTGCAGGCACAGTTTCTCCTTGCCAGACATAGCGGAAAAGCGTTTTGCAGTGATGTAGACCACAAAAGTGCCGCAAGAAACAGGTACGGATGTCTCCGGAGCTAGGCGCCGGTCCCGGGCACATTTCGGAAGAAGCCGCCGCACTGGAGTGCACTGTGACCGGCACAATCGCCTTTGCGCGAAGAAGCCGATTCTTCGTCTCCGGGAGCCGGAGAGAGCGGCTGTTTCGGAAAAGTGAAGAATGTAGCTGCACAACACTGGGATAGTGTGCGCAGCTTGCAAACTGATAAAAAACACTACCTTACCACTCTCTTACCTTTTCCAAACACATGAATATTCGATTGGAAGGTGTTTTGGAAAACTTTATTTTTCTTCTTGCAAAACATTCTGCAGAGGTCTCTAAACAAGTAAAACACGATGGGAGATGTTTTCTGTGCTGGCACAGTTTCTCCATGCCAGACATAGTGGAAAGGATCTTTGCAATGATATAGACCACAAAAGACGCTAAAGACGAAATATGGAGCTCCCCGGAGCTAAGCGCCGGTCCTGGGTACATTTCGGAAGAAGCTGCCGCACTGGAGTGCACTGTGACCGGCACAATCGCCTTGGCGCGAAGAAGCCGCCTCTTCGTCTCCGGGAGCCAGAGAGAGCGGCTGCTTTCAAAAGGAGAGGAATGAAGCTGCACAACACTGGGATAGTGTGCGCAGCTTGCAAACTGATAGAAAACAGTACCTTTCCACTTTCCTACCTTTTCCAAACATATGAATATTCGGTTAGAAGGTGTTTTCAACAACTTTATTTTCTTCGTGCAAAACACTCAGCAGAGCTCTCTGCAACATGTAAAACACCACGGGAGATGTTTTCTGTGCAGGCACAGTTTCTCCTTGCCAGACATAGTGGAAATGCTTTTAGTAGTGATGTAGAACACAAGAGACGCTAAAGTCGAAATACAGAGTTCCCCGGAGCTAAGCGCCGGGCCCGGGCGCATTTCGGAAGAAGCCGCCGCACTGGAGTGCACTGTGACCGGCACAATCGCCTTTGCGCGAAGAAGCCGCCTCTTCGTCTCCGGGGACCGGAGTGAGCGGCTGCTTCGGAAAGGTGAAGAATGAAGCTGCACAACACTGGGATAGTGTGCGCAGGTTGCAAACTGATAGAAAACACTACCTTACCACTTTCCTACCTTTTCCAAACATATGAATATTGGGTTGGAAGGTGTTTTGGACAACTTTCTTTTTCTTCGTGCAAAACACTCAGCAGAGCTCTCTGCAACATGTAAAACACCACGGGAGATGTTTTCTGTGCAGGCACAGTTTCTCCATGCCAGACATAGTGGAAAAGCTTTTTGCAATGATGTAGACCACAAAAGACGCTAAAGACGAAGGTACGGAGATCCCTGGAGCTAAGCGCCGGTCCCGGGCACATTTCGGAAGAAGCTGCCGCACTGGAGTGCACTGTGACCGGCACAATCGCCTTCGAGCGAAGAAGCCGCCTCTTCGTCTCCGGGAGCCGGAGAGAGCGGCTGCTTTCAAAAGGTGAAGAATGAAGCTGCACATCACTGGGATAGTGTGCGCAGGTTGCAAACTGATAGAAAACAGTACCTTACAACTCTCCTAGCTTTTCCAAACACATGAACATTCGATTGGAAGGTGTTTTGGAAAACTTTCTTTTTCTTCGTGCAAAACACTCAGCAGAGCTCTCTGCAACATGTAAAACATGATGGGAGATGTTTTCTGTGCAGGCACAGTTTCTCCTTGCCAGACATAGTGGAAATGCTTTTAGTAGTGATGTAGAACACAAGAGACGCTAAAGTCGAAATACAGAGTTCCCCGGAGCTAAGCGCCGGGCCCGGGCGCATTTCGGAAGAAGCCGCCGCACTGGAGTGCACTGTGACCGGCACAATCGCCTTTGCGCGAAGAAGCCGCCTCTTCGTCTCCGGGGACCGGAGTGAGCGGCTGCTTCGGAAAGGTGAAGAATGAAGCTGCACAACACTGGGATAGTGTGCGCAGGTTGCAAACTGATAGAAAACACTACCTTACCACTTTCCTACCTTTTCCAAACATATGAATATTGGGTTGGAAGGTGTTTTGGACAACTTTCTTTTTCTTCGTGCAAAACACTCAGCAGAGCTCTCTGCAACATGTAAAACACCACGGGAGATGTTTTCTGTGCAGGCACAGTTTCTCCATGCCAGACATAGTGGAAAAGCTTTTTGCAATGATGTAGACCACAAAAGACGCTAAAGACGAAGGTACGGAGCTCCCTGGAGCTAAGCGCCGGTCCCGGGCACATTTCGGAAGAAGCTGCCGCACTGGAGTGCACTGTGACCGGCACAATCGCCTTCGAGCGAAGAAGCCGCCTCTTCGTCTCCGGGAGCCGGAGAGAGCGGCTGCTTTCAAAAGGTGAAGAATGAAGCTGCACATCACTGGGATAGTGTGCGCAGGTTGCAAACTGATAGAAAACAGTACCTTACAACTCTCCTAGCTTTTCCAAACACATGAACATTCGATTGGAAGGTGTTTTGGAAAACTTTCTTTTTCTTCGTGCAAAACACTCAGCAGAGCTCTCTGCAACATGTAAAACATGATGAGAGATGTTTTCTGTGCAGGCACAGTTTCTCCATGCCAGACATAGTGGAAAGGATCTTTGCAATGATCTAGACCACAAAAGACGCTAAAGACGAAATATGGAGCTCCCCGGAGCTAAGCGCCGGTCCCGGGCACATTTCGGAAGAAGCTGCCGCACTGGAGTGCACTGTGACCGGCACAATCGCCTTCGAGCGAAGAAGCCGCCTCTTCGTCTCCGGGAGCCGGAGAGAGCGGCTGCTTTCAAAAGGTGAAGAATGAAGCTGCACAAGACTGGGATAGTGTGCGCAGCTTGCAAACTGATAGAAAACAGTACCTTACCACTTTCCTACCTTTTCCAAACATATGAATATTCGGTTAGAAGGTGTTTTCAACAACTCTATTTTCCTCGTTCAAAGCACTCAGCAGAGCTCTCTGCAACATGTAAAACATGATGGGAGATGTTTTCTGTGCAGGCACAGTTTCTCCTTGCCAGACATAGTGGAAATGCTTTTAGTAGTGATGTAGAACACAAGAGACGCTAAAGTCGAAATACAGAGTTCCCCGGAGCTAAGCGCCGGGCCCGGTCGCATTTCGGAAGAAGCCGCCGCACTGGAGTGCACTGTGACCGGCACAATCGCCTTTGCGCGAAGAAGCCGATTCTTCGCCTCCGGGAGCCGGAGAGAGCGGCTGCTTTCAAAAGGTGAAGAATGAAGCTGCACATCACTGGGATAGTGTGCGCAGGTTGCAAACTGATAGAAAACAGTACCTTACAACTCTCCTAGCTTTTCCAAACACATGAACATTCGATTCGAAGGTGTTTTGGAAAACTTTCTTTTTCTTCGTGCAAAACACTCAGCAGAGCTCTCAGCAACATGTAAAACACGATGGGAGATGTTTTCTGTGCAGGCACAGTTTCTCCTTGCCAGACATAGCGGAAAAGCGTTTTGCAGTGATGTAGACCACAAAAGTGCCGCAAGAAACAGGTACGGATGTCTCCGGAGCTAGGCGCCGGTCCCGGGCACATTTCGGAAGAAGCCGCCGCACTGGAGTGCACTGTGACCGGCACAATCGCCTTTGCGCGAAGAAGCCGATTCTTCGTCTCCGGGAGCCGGAGAGAGCGGCTGTTTCGGAAAAGTGAAGAATGTAGCTGCACAACACTGGGATAGTGTGCGCAGCTTGCAAACTGATAAAAAACACTACCTTACCACTCTCTTACCTTTTCCAAACACATGAATATTCGATTGGAAGGTGTTTTGGAAAACTTTATTTTTCTTCTTGCAAAACATTCTGCAGAGGTCTCTAAACAAGTAAAACACGATGGGAGATGTTTTCTGTGCTGGCACAGTTTCTCCATGCCAGACATAGTGGAAAGGATCTTTGCAATGATATAGACCACAAAAGACGCTAAAGACGAAATATGGAGCTCCCCGGAGCTAAGCGCCGGTCCTGGGTACATTTCGGAAGAAGCTGCCGCACTGGAGTGCACTGTGACCGGCACAATCGCCTTGGCGCGAAGAAGCCGCCTCTTCGTCTCCGGGAGCCAGAGAGAGCGGCTGCTTTCAAAAGGAGAGGAATGAAGCTGCACAACACTGGGATAGTGTGCGCAGGTTGCAAACTGATAGAAAACAGTACCTTTCCACTTTCCTACCTTTTCCAAACATATGAATATTCGGTTAGAAGGTGTTTTCAACAACTTTATTTTCTTCGTGCAAAACACTCAGCAGAGCTCTCTGCAACATGTAAAACATGATGGGAGATGTTTTCTGTGCAGGCACAGTTTCTCCTTGCCAGACATAGTGGAAATGCTTTTAGTAGTGATGTAGAACACAAGAGACGCTAAAGTCGAAATACAGAGTTCCCCGGAGCTAAGCGCCGGGCCCGGGCGCATTTCGGAAGAAGCCGCCGCACTGGAGTGCACTGTGACCGGCACAATCGCCTTTGCGCGAAGAAGCCGCCTCTTCGTCTCCGGGGACCGGAGTGAGCGGCTGCTTCGGAAAGGTGAAGAATGAAGCTGCACAACACTGGGATAGTGTGCGCAGGTTGCAAACTGATAGAAAACACTACCTTACCACTTTCCTACCTTTTCCAAACATATGAATATTGGGTTGGAAGGTGTTTTGGACAACTTTCTTTTTCTTCGTGCAAAACACTCAGCAGAGCTCTCTGCAACATGTAAAACACCACGGGAGATGTTTTCTGTGCAGGCAAAGTTTCTCCATGCCAGACATAGTGGAAAAGCTTTTTGCAATGATGTAGACCACAAAAGACGCTAAAGACGAAGGTACGGAGATCCCTGGAGCTAAGCGCCGGTCCCGGGCACATTTCGGAAGAAGCTGCCGCACTGGAGTGCACTGTGACCGGCACAATCGCCTTCGAGCGAAGAAGCCGCCTCTTCGTCTCCGGGAGCCGGAGAGAGCGGCTGCTTTCAAAAGGTGAAGAATGAAGCTGCACATCACTGGGATAGTGTGTGCAGCTTGCCAACTGATAAAAAACAGTACCTTACCACTCCTAGCTTTTCCAAACACATGAACATTCGATTCGAAGGTGTTTTGGAAAACTTTCTTTTTCTTCGTGCAAAACACTCAGCAGAGCTCTCTGCAACATGTAAAACATGATGGGAGATGTTTTCTGTGCAGGCACAGTTTCTCCTTGCCAGACATAGTGGAAATGCTTTTAGTAGTGATGTAGAACACAAGAGACGCTAAAGTCGAAATACAGAGTTCCCCGGAGCTAAGCGCCGGGCCCGGGCGCATTTCGGAAGAAGCCGCCGCACTGGAGTGCACTGTGACCGGCACAATCGCCTTTGCGCGAAGAAGCCGCCTCTTCGTCTCCGGGGACCGGAGTGAGCGGCTGCTTCGGAAAGGTGAAGAATGAAGCTGCACAACACTGGGATAGTGTGCGCAGGTTGCAAACTGATAGAAAACACTACCTTACCACTTTCCTACCTTTTCCAAACATATGAATATTGGGTTGGAAGGTGTTTTGGACAACTTTCTTTTTCTTCGTGCAAAACACTCAGCAGAGCTCTCTGCAACATGTAAAACACCACGGGAGATGTTTTCTGTGCAGGCACAGTTTCTCCATGCCAGACATAGTGGAAAAGCTTTTTGCAATGATGTAGACCACAAAAGACGCTAAAGACGAAGGTACGGAGCTCCCTGGAGCTAAGCGCCGGTCCCGGGCACATTTCGGAAGAAGCTGCCGCACTGGAGTGCACTGTGACCGGCACAATCGCCTTCGAGCGAAGAAGCCGCCTCTTCGTCTCCGGGAGCCGGAGAGAGCGGCTGCTTTCAAAAGGTGAAGAATGAAGCTGCACATCACTGGGATAGTGTGCGCAGGTTGCAAACTGATAGAAAACAGTACCTTACAACTCTCCTAGCTTTTCCAAACACATGAACATTCGATTGGAAGGTGTTTTGGAAAACTTTCTTTTTCTTCGTGCAAAACACTCAGCAGAGCTCTCTGCAACATGTAAAACATGATGAGAGATGTTTTCTGTGCAGGCACAGTTTCTCCATGCCAGACATAGTGGAAAGGATCTTTGCAATGATCTAGACCACAAAAGACGCTAAAGACGAAATATGGAGCTCCCCGGAGCTAAGCGCCGGTCCCGGGCACATTTCGGAAGAAGCTGCCGCACTGGAGTGCACTGTGACCGGCACAATCGCCTTCGAGCGAAGAAGCCGCCTCTTCGTCTCCGGGAGCCGGAGAGAGCGGCTGCTTTCAAAAGGTGAAGAATGAAGCTGCACAAGACTGGGATAGTGTGCGCAGCTTGCAAACTGATAGAAAACAGTACCTTACCACTTTCCTACCTTTTCAAAACATATGAATATTCGGTTAGAAGGTGTTTTCAACAACTTTATTTTCCTCGTTCAAAGCACTCAGCAGAGCTCTCTGCAACATGTAAAACATGATGGGAGATGTTTTCTGTGCAGGCACAGTTTCTCCTTGCCAGACATAGTGGAAATGCTTTTAGTAGTGATGTAGAACACAAGAGACGCTAAAGTCGAAATACAGAGTTCCCCGGAGCTAAGCGCCGGGCCCGGGCGCATTTCGGAAGAAGCCGCCGCACTGGAGTGCACTGTGACCGGCACAATCGCCTTTGCGCGAAGAAGCCGATTCTTCGCCTCCGGGAGCCGGAGAGAGCGGCTGCTTTCAAAAGGTGAAGAATGAAGCTGCACATCACTGGGATAGTGTGCGCAGGTTGCAAACTGATAGAAAACAGTACCTTACAACTCTCCTAGCTTTTCCAAACACATGAACATTCGATTCGAAGGTGTTTTGGAAAACTTTCTTTTTCTTCGTGCAAAACACTCAGCAGAGCTCTCAGCAACATGTAAAACACGATGGGAGATGTTTTCTGTGCAGGCACAGTTTCTCCTTTCCAGACATAGCGGAAAAGCGTTTTGCAGTGATGTAGACCACAAAAGTGCCGCAAGAAACAGGTACGGATGTCTCCGGAGCTAGGCGCCGGTCCCGGGCACATTTCGGAAGAAGCCGCCGCACTGGAGTGCACTGTGACCGGCACAATCGCCTTTGCGCGAAGAAGCCGATTCTTCGTCTCCGGGAGCCGGAGAGAGCGGCTGTTTCGGAAAAGTGAAGAATGTAGCTGCACAACACTGGGATAGTGTGCGCAGCTTGCAAACTGATAAAAAACACTACCTTACCACTCTCTTACCTTTTCCAAACACATGAATATTCGATTGGAAGGTGTTTTGGAAAACTTTATTTTTCTTCTTGCAAAACATTCTGCAGAGGTCTCTAAACAAGTAAAACACGATGGGAGATGTTTTCTGTGCTGGCACAGTTTCTCCATGCCAGACATAGTGGAAAGGATCTTTGCAATGATATAGACCACAAAAGACGCTAAAGACGAAATATGGAGCTCCCCGGAGCTAAGCGCCGGTCCTGGGTACATTTCGGAAGAAGCTGCCGCACTGGAGTGCACTGTGACCGGCACAATCGCCTTTGCGCGAAGAAGCCGCCTCTTCGTCTCCGGGAGCCAGAGAGAGCGGCTGCTTTCAAAAGGAGAGGAATGAAGCTGCACAAGACTGGGATAGTGTGCGCAGCTTGCAAACTGATAGAAAACAGTACCTTTCCACTTTCCTACCTTTTCCAAACATATGAATATTCGGTTAGAAGGTGTTTTCAACAACTTTATTTTCTTCGTGCAAAACACTCAGCAGAGCTCTCTGCAACATGTAAAACATGATGGGAGATGTTTTCTGTGCAGGCACAGTTTCTCCTTGCCAGACATAGTGGAAATGCTTTTAGTAGTGATGTAGAACACAAGAGACGCTAAAGTCGAAATACAGAGTTCCCCGGAGCTAAGCGCCGGGCCCGGGCGCATTTCGGAAGAAGCCGCCGCACTGGAGTGCACTGTGACCGGCACAATCGCCTTTGCGCGAAGAAGCCGCCTCTTCGTCTCCGGGGACCGGAGTGAGCGGCTGCTTCGGAAAGGTGAAGAATGAAGCTGCACAACACTGGGATAGTGTGCGCAGGTTGCAAACTGATAGAAAACACTACCTTACCACTTTCCTACCTTTTCCAAACATATGAATATTGGGTTGGAAGGTGTTTTGGACAACTTTCTTTTTCTTCGTGCAAAACACTCAGCAGAGCTCTCTGCAACATGTAAAACACCACGGGAGATGTTTTCTGTGCAGGCACAGTTTCTCCATGCCAGACATAGTGGAAAAGCTTTTTGCAATGATGTAGACCACAAAAGACGCTAAAGACGAAGGTACGGAGATCCCTGGAGCTAAGCGCCGGTCCCGGGCACATTTCGGAAGAAGCTGCCGCACTGGAGTGCACTGTGACCGGCACAATCGCCTTCGAGCGAAGAAGCCGCCTCTTCGTCTCCGGGAGCCGGAGAGAGCGGCTGCTTTCAAAAGGTGAAGAATGAAGCTGCACATCACTGGGATAGTGTGTGCAGCTTGCCAACTGATAAAAAACAGTACCTTACCACTCCTAGCTTTTCCAAACACATGAACATTCGATTGGAAGGTGTTTTGGAAAACTTTCTTTTTCTTCGTGCAAAACACTCAGCAGAGCTCTCTGCAACATGTAAAACATGATGGGAGATGTTTTCTGTGCAGGCACAGTTTCTCCTTGCCAGACATAGTGGAAATGCTTTTAGTAGTGATGTAGAACACAAGAGACGCTAAAGTCGAAATACAGAGTTCCCCGGAGCTAAGCGCCGGGCCCGGGCGCATTTCGGAAGAAGCCGCCGCACTGGAGTGCACTGTGACCGGCACAATCGCCTTTGCGCGAAGAAGCCGCCTCTTCGTCTCCGGGGACCGGAGTGAGCGGCTGCTTCGGAAAGGTGAAGAATGAAGCTGCACAACACTGGGATAGTGTGCGCAGGTTGCAAACTGATAGAAAACACTACCTTACCACTTTCCTACCTTTTCCAAACATATGAATATTGGGTTGGAAGGTGTTTTGGACAACTTTCTTTTTCTTCGTGCAAAACACTCAGCAGAGCTCTCTGCAACATGTAAAACACCACGGGAGATGTTTTCTGTGCAGGCACAGTTTCTCCATGCCAGACATAGTGGAAAAGCTTTTTGCAATGATGTAGACCACAAAAGACGCTAAAGACGAAGGTACGGAGCTCCCTGGAGCTAAGCGCCGGTCCCGGGCACATTTCGGAAGAAGCTGCCGCACTGGAGTGCACTGTGACCGGCACAATCGCCTTCGAGCGAAGAAGCCGCCTCTTCGTCTCCGGGAGCCGGAGAGAGCGGCTGCTTTCAAAAGGTGAAGAATGAAGCTGCACATCACTGGGATAGTGTGCGCAGGTTGCAAACTGATAGAAAACAGTACCTTACCACTTTCCTACCTTTTCCAAACACATGAACATTCGATTGGAAGGTGTTTTGGAAAACTTTCTTTATCTTCGTGCAAAACACTCAGCAGAGCTCTCTGCAACATGTAAAACATGATGAGAGATGTTTTCTGTGCAGGCACAGTTTCTCCATGCCAGACATAGTGGAAAGGATCTTTGCAATGATCTAGACCACAAAAGACGCTAAAGACGAAATATGGAGCTCCCCGGAGCTAAGCGCCGGTCCCGGGCACATTTCGGAAGAAGCTGCCGCACTGGAGTGCACTGTGACCGGCACAATCGCCTTCGAGCGAAGAAGCCGCCTCTTCGTCTCCGGGAGCCGGAGAGAGCGGCTGCTTTCAAAAGGTGAAGAATGAAGCTGCACAAGACTGGGATAGTGTGCGCAGCTTGCAAACTGATAGAAAACAGTACCTTACCACTTTCCTACCTTTTCCAAACATATGAATATTCGGTTAGAAGGTGTTTTCAACAACTTTATTTTCCTCGTTCAAAGCACTCAGCAGAGCTCTCTGCAACATGTAAAACATGATGGGAGATGTTTTCTGTGCAGGCACAGTTTCTCCTTGCCAGACATAGTGGAAATGCTTTTAGTAGTGATGTAGAACACAAGAGACGCTAAAGTCGAAATACAGAGTTCCCCGGAGCTAAGCGCCGGGCCCGGGCGCATTTCGGAAGAAGCCGCCGCACTGGAGTGCACTGTGACCGGCACAATCGCCTTTGCGCGAAGAAGCCGCCTCTTCGTCTCCGGGGACCGGAGTGAGCGGCTGCTTCGGAAAGGTGAAGAATGAAGCTGCACAACACTGGGATAGTGTGCGCAGGTTGCAAACTGATAGAAAACACTACCTTACCACTTTCCTACCTTTTCCAAACATATGAATATTGGGTTGGAAGGTGTTTTGGACAACTTTCTTTTTCTTCGTGCAAAACACTCAGCAGAGCTCTCTGCAACATGTAAAACACCACGGGAGATGTTTTCTGTGCAGGCACAGTTTCTCCATGCCAGACATAGTGGAAAAGCTTTTTGCAATGATGTAGACCACAAAAGACGCTAAAGACGAAGGTACGGAGCTCCCTGGAGCTAAGCGCCGGTCCCGGGCACATTTCGGAAGAAGCTGCCGCACTGGAGTGCACTGTGACCGCCACAATCGCCTTCGAGCGAAGAAGCCGCCTCTTCGTCTCCGGGAGCCGGAGAGAGCGGCTGCTTTCAAAAGGTGAAGAATGAAGCTGCACAACACTGGGATAGTGTGCGCAGGTTGCAAACTGATAGAAAACAGTACCTTACAACTCTCCTAGCTTTTCCAAACACATGAACATTCGATTGGAAGGTGTTTTGCAAAACTTTCTTTTTCTTCGTGCAAAACACTCAGCAGAGCTCTCTGCAACATGTAAAACACCATGAGAGATGTTTTCTGTGCAGGCACAGTTTCTCCATGCCAGACATAGTGGAAAGGATCTTTGCAATGATCTAGACCACAAAAGACGCTAAAGACGAAATATGGAGATCCCCGGAGCTAAGCGCCGGTCCCGGGCACATTTCGGAAGAAGCTGCCGCACTGGAGTGCACTGTGACCGGCACAATCGCCTTCGAGCGAAGAAGCCGCCTCTTCGTCTCCGGGAGCCGGAGAGAGCGGCTGCTTTCAAAAGGTGAAGAATGAAGCTGCACAAGACTGGGATAGTGTGCGCAGCTTGCAAACTGATAGAAAACAGTACCTTACCACTTTCCTACCTTTTCCAAACATATGAATATTCGGTTAGAAGGTGTTTTCAACAACTTTATTTTCCTCGTTCAAAGCACTCAGCAGAGCTCTCTGCAACATGTAAAACATGATGGGAGATGTTTTCTGTGCAGGCACAGTTTCTCCTTGCCAGACATAGTGGAAATGCTTTTAGTAGTGATGTAGAACACAAGAGACGCTAAAGTCGAAATACAGAGTTCCCCGGAGCTAAGCGCCGGGCCCGGGCGCATTTCGGAAGAAGCCGCCGCACTGGAGTGCACTGTGACCGGCACAATCGCCTTTGCGCGAAGAAGCCGATTCTTCGCCTCCGGGAGCCGGAGAGAGCGGCTGCTTTCAAAAGGTGAAGAATGAAGCTGCACATCACTGGGATAGTGTGCGCAGGTTGCAAACTGATAGAAAACAGTACCTTACAACTCTCCTAGCTTTTCCAAACACATGAACATTCGATTCGAAGGTGTTTTGGAAAACTTTCTTTTTCTTCGTGCAAAACACTCAGCAGAGCTCTCAGCAACATGTAAAACACGATGGGAGATGTTTTCTGTGCAGGCACAGTTTCTCCTTGCCAGACATAGCGGAAAAGCGTTTTGCAGTGATGTAGACCACAAAAGTGCCGGAAGAAACAGGTACGGATGTCTCCGGAGCTAGGCGCCGGTCCCGGGCACATTTCGGAAGAAGCCGCCGCACTGGAGTGCACTGTGACCGGCACAATCGCCTTTGCGCGAAGAAGCCGATTCTTCGTCTCCGGGAGCCGGAGAGAGCGGCTGTTTCGGAAAAGTGAAGAATGTAGCTGCACAACACTGGGATAGTGTGCGCAGCTTGCAAACTGATAAAAAACACTACCTTACCACTCTCTTACCTTTTCCAAACACATGAATATTCGATTGGAAGGTGTTTTGGAAAACTTTATTTTTCTTCTTGCAAAACATTCTGCAGAGGTCTCTAAACAAGTAAAACACGATGGGAGATGTTTTCTGTGCTGGCACAGTTTCTCCATGCCAGACATAGTGGAAAGGATCTTTGCAATGATATAGACCACAAAAGACGCTAAAGACGAAATATGGAGCTCCCCGGAGCTAAGCGCCGGTCCTGGGTACATTTCGGAAGAAGCTGCCGCACTGGAGTGCACTGTGACCGGCACAATCGCCTTTGCGCGAAGAAGCCGCCTCTTCGTCTCCGGGAGCCAGAGAGAGCGGCTGCTTTCAAAAGGAGAGGAATGAAGCTGCACAACACTGGGATAGTGTGCGCAGCTTGCAAACTGATAGAAAACAGTACCTTTCCACTTTCCTACCTTTTCCAAACATATGAATATTCGGTTAGAAGGTGTTTTCAACAACTTTATTTTCTTCGTGCAAAACACTCAGCAGAGCTCTCTGCAACATGTAAAACATGATGGGAGATGTTTTCTGTGCAGGCACAGTTTCTCCTTGCCAGACATAGTGGAAATGCTTTTAGTAGTGATGTAGAACACAAGAGACGCTAAAGTCGAAATACAGAGTTCCCCGGAGCTAAGCGCCGGGCCCGGGCGCATTTCGGAAGAAGCCGCCGCACTGGAGTGCACTGTGACCGGCACAATCGCCTTTGCGCGAAGAAGCCGCCTCTTCGTCTCCGGGGACCGGAGTGAGCGGCTGCTTCGGAAAGGTGAAGAATGAAGCTGCACAACACTGGGATAGTGTGCGCAGGTTGCAAACTGATAGAAAACACTACCTTACCACTTTCCTACCTTTTCCAAACATATGAATATTGGGTTGGAAGGTGTTTTGGACAACTTTCTTTTTCTTCGTGCAAAACACTCAGCAGAGCTCTCTGCAACATGTAAAACACCACGGGAGATGTTTTCTGTGCAGGCAAAGTTTCTCCATGCCAGACATAGTGGAAAAGCTTTTTGCAATGATGTAGACCACAAAAGACGCTAAAGACGAAGGTACGGAGATCCCTGGAGCTAAGCGCCGGTCCCGGGCACATTTCGGAAGAAGCTGCCGCACTGGAGTGCACTGTGACCGGCACAATCGCCTTCGAGCGAAGAAGCCGCCTCTTCGTCTCCGGGAGCCGGAGAGAGCGGCTGCTTTCAAAAGGTGAAGAATGAAGCTGCACATCACTGGGATAGTGTGTGCAGCTTGCCAACTGATAAAAAACAGTACCTTACCACTCCTAGCTTTTCCAAACACATGAACATTCGATTCGAAGGTGTTTTGGAAAACTTTCTTTTTCTTCGTGCAAAACACTCAGCAGAGCTCTCTGCAACATGTACAACACCATGAGAGATGTTTTCTGTGCAGGCACAGTTTCTCCTTGCCAGACATAGTGGAAATGCTTTTAGTAGTGATGTAGAACACAAGAGACGCTAAAGTCGAAATACAGAGTTCCCCGGAGCTAAGCGCCGGGCCCGGGCGCATTTCGGAAGAAGCCGCCGCACTGGAGTGCACTGTGACCGGCACAATCGCCTTTGCGCGAAGAAGCCGCCTCTTCGTCTCCGGGGACCGGAGTGAGCGGCTGCTTCGGAAAGGTGAAGAATGAAGCTGCACAACACTGGGATAGTGTGCGCAGGTTGCAAACTGATAGAAAACACTACCTTACCACTTTCCTACCTTTTCCAAACATATGAATATTGGGTTGGAAGGTGTTTTGGACAACTTTCTTTTTCTTCGTGCAAAACACTCAGCAGAGCTCTCTGCAACATGTAAAACACCACGGGAGATGTTTTCTGTGCAGGCACAGTTTCTCCATGCCAGACATAGTGGAAAAGCTTTTTGCAATGATGTAGACCACAAAAGACGCTAAAGACGAAGGTACGGAGCTCCCTGGAGCTAAGCGCCGGTCCCGGGCACATTTCGGAAGAAGCTGCCGCACTGGAGTGCACTGTGACCGGCACAATCGCCTTTGCGCGAAGAAGCCGATTCTTCGTCTCCGGGAGCCGGAGAGAGCGGCTGTTTCGGAAAAGTGAAGAATGTAGCTGCACAAGACTGGGATAGTGTGCGCAGCTTGCAAACTGATAAAAAACACTACCTTACCACTCAGTTACCTTTTCCAAACACATGAATATTTGATTGGAAGGTGTTTTGGAAAACTTTATTTTTCTTACTGCAAAACATTCTGCAGAGGTCTCTAAACAAGTAAAACACGATGGGAGATGTTTTCTGTGCTGGCACAGTTTCTCCATGCCAGACATAGTGGAAAGGATCTTTGCAATGATATAGACCACAAAAGACGCTAAAGACGAAATATGGAGCTCCCCGGAGCTAAGCGCCGGTCCCGGGTACATTTCGGAAGAAGCTGCCGCACTGGAGTGCACTGTGACCGGCACAATCGCCTTTGCGCGAAGAAGCCGCCTCTTCGTCTCCGGGAGCCAGAGAGAGCGGCTGCTTTCAAAAGAAGAAGAATGAAGCTGCACAACACTGGGATAGTGTGCGCAGCTTGCAAACTGATAGAAAACAGTACCTTACCACTTTCCTACCTTTTCCAAACATATGAATATTCGGTTAGGTGTTTTCAACAACTTTATTTTCCTCGTGCAAAGCACTCAGCAGAGCTCTCTGCAACATGTAAAACATGATGGGAGATGTTTTCAGTGCAGGCACAGTTTCTCCTTGCCAGACATAGTGGAAATGCTTTTAGTAGTGATGTAGAACACAAGAGACGCTAAAGTCGAAATACAGAGTTCCCCGGAGCTAAGCGCCGGGCCCGGGCGCATTTCGGAAGAAGCCGCCGCACTGGAGTGCACTGTGACCGGCACAATCGCCTTTGCGCGAAGAAGCCGCCTCTTCGTCTCCGGGGACCGGAGTGAGCGGCTGCTTCGGAAAGGTGAAGAATGAAGCTGCACAACACTGGGATAGTGTGCGCAGGTTGCAAACTGATAGAAAACACTACCTTACCACTTTCCTACCTTTTCCAAACATATGAATATTGGGTTGGAAGGTGTTTTGGACAACTTTCTTTTTCTTCGTGCAAAACACTCAGCAGAGCTCTCTGCAACATGTAAAACACCACGGGAGATGTTTTCTGTGCAGGCACAGTTTCTCCATGCCAGACATAGTGGAAAAGCTTTTTGCAATGATGTAGACCACAAAAGACGCTAAAGACGAAGGTACGGAGCTCCCTGGAGCTAAGCGCCGGTCCCGGGCACATTTCGGAAGAAGCTGCCGCACTGGAGTGCACTGTGACCGGCACAATCGCCTTTGCGCGAAGAAGCCGATTCTTCGTCTCCGGGAGCCGGAGAGAGCGGCTGTTTCGGAAAAGTGAAGAATGTAGCTGCACAAGACTGGGATAGTGTGCGCAGCTTGCAAACTGATAAAAAACACTACCTTACCACTCAGTTACCTTTTCCAAACACATGAATATTTGATTGGAAGGTGTTTTGGAAAACTTTCTTTTTCTTACTGCAAAACATTCTGCAGAGGTCTCTAAACAAGTAAAACACGATGGGAGATGTTTTCTGTGCTGGCACAGTTTCTCCATGCCAGACATAGTGGAAAGGATCTTTGCAATGATATAGACCACAAAAGACGCTAAAGACGAAATATGGAGCTCCCCGGAGCTAAGCGCCGGTCCCGGGTACATTTCGGAAGAAGCTGCCGCACTGGAGTGCACTGTGACCGGCACAATCGCCTTTGCGCGAAGAAGCCGCCTCTTCGTCTCCGGGAGCCAGAGAGAGCGGCTGCTTTCAAAAGAAGAAGAATGAAGCTGCACAACACTGGGATAGTGTGCGCAGCTTGCAAACTGATAGAAAACAGTACCTTACCACTTTCCTACCTTTTCCAAACATATGAATATTCGGTTAGGTGTTTTCAACAACTTTATTTTCCTCGTGCAAAGCACTCAGCAGAGCTCTCTGCAACATGTAAAACATGATGGGAGATGTTTTCAGTGCAGGCACAGTTTCTCCTTGCCAGACATAGTGGAAATGCTTTTAGTAGTGATGTAGAACACAAGAGACGCTAAAGTCGAAATACAGAGTTCCCCGGAGCTAAGCGCCGGGCCCGGGCGCATTTCGGAAGAAGCCGCCGCACTGGAGTGCACTGTGACCGGCACAATCGCCTTTGCGCGAAGAAGCCGCCTCTTCGTCTCCGGGGACCGGAGTGAGCGGCTGCTTCGGAAAGGTGGGAATGAAGCTGCACAACACTGGGATAGTGTGCGCAGGTTGCAAACTGATAGAAAACAGTACCTTACAACTCTCCTAGCTTTTCCAAACACATGAACATTCGATTGGAAGGTGTTTTGGAAAACTTTCTTTTTCTTCGTGCAAAACACTCAGCAGAGCTCTCTGCAACATGTAAAACACCATGAGAGATGTTTTCTGTGCAGGCACAGTTTCTCATTACCAGACATAGTGGAAAAGCGTTTTGCAGTGATATAGACCACAAAAGTCCCGGAAGAAGAAGGTACGGATGTCCCCGGAGGTAAGCGCCGGTACCGGGCACATTTCGGAAGAAGCCGCCGCACTGGAGTGCACTGTGACCGGCACAATCGCCTTTGCGCGAAGAAGCCGATTCTTCGCCTCCGGGAGCCGGAGAGAGCGGCTGCTTTCAAAAGGTGAAGAATGAAGCTGCACATCACTGGGATAGTGTGTGCAGCTTGCTAACTGATAGAAAACAGTACCTTACCACTCCTACCTTTACCAAACACGTGAGCATTCGGTTGGAAGGTGTTTTGGAAAACTTTCTTTTTCTTCGTGCAAAACACTCAGCAGAGCTCTCTGCAACATGTAAAACACCATGAGAGATGTTTTCTGTGCAGGCACAGTTTCTCATTACCAGACATAGTGGAAAAGCGTTTTGCAGTGATATAGACCACAAAAGTCCCGGAAGAAGAAGGTACGGATGTCCCCGGAGCTAAGCGCCGGTCCCGGGCGCATTTCGGAAGAAGCCGCCGCACTGGAGTGCACTGTGACCGGCACAATCGCCTTTGCGCGAAGAAGCCGATTCTTCGCCTCCGGGAGCCGGACAGAGCGGCTGCTTCGGAAAGGTGGAAATGAAGCTGCACAACACGGGGATAGTGTGCGCAGGTTGCAAACTGATAAAAAACACTACCTTACCACTTTCCTACCTTTTCCAAACACATGAATATTTGATTGGAAGGTGTTTTGGAAAACTTTCTTTTCCTTACTGCAAAACATTCTGCAGAGGTCTCTAAACAAGTAAAACACGATGGGAGATGTTTTCTGTGCTGGCACAGTTTCTCCATGCCAGACATAGTGGAAAGGATCTTTGCAATGATCTAGACCACAAAAGACGCTAAAGACGAAATATGGAGCTCCCCGGAGCTAAGCGCCGGTCCCGGGTACATTTCGGAAGAAGCTGCCGCACTGGAGTGCACTGTGACCGGCACAATCGCCTTGGCGCGAAGAAGCCGCCTCTTCGTCTCCGGGAGCCAGAGAGAGCGGCTGCTTTCAAAAGAAGAAGAATGAAGCTGCACAACACTGGGATAGTGTGCGCAGCTTGCAAACTGATAGAAAACAGTACCTTACCACTTTCCTACCTTTTCCAAACATATGAATATTCGGTTAGGTGTTTTCAACAACTTTATTTTCCTCGTGCAAAGCACTCAGCAGAGCTCTCTGCAACATGTAAAACATGATGGGAGATGTTTTCTGTGCAGGCACAGTTTCTCCTTGCCAGACATAGTGGAAATGCTTTTAGTAGTGATGTAGAACACAAGAGACGCTAAAGTCGAAATACAGAGTTCCCCGGAGCTAAGCGCCGGGCCCGGGCGCATTTCGGAAGAAGCCGCCGCACTGGAGTGCACTGTGACCGGCACAATCGCCTTTGCGCGAAGAAGCCGCCTCTTCGTCTCCGGGGACCGGAGTGAGCGGCTGCTTCGGAAAGGTGAAGAATGAAGCTGCACAACACTGGGATAGTGTGCGCAGGTTGCAAACTGATAGAAAACACTACCTTACCACTTTCCTACCTTTTCCAAACATATGAATATTGGGTTGGAAGGTGTTTTGGACAACTTTCTTTTTCTTCGTGCAAAACACTCAGCAGAGCTCTCTGCAACATGTAAAACACCACGGGAGATGTTTTCTGTGCAGGCACAGTTTCTCCATGCCAGACATAGTGGAAAAGCTTTTTGCAATGATGTAGACCACAAAAGACGCTAAAGACGAAGGTACGGAGCTCCCTGGAGCTAAGCGCCGGTCCCGGGCACATTTCGGAAGAAGCTGCCGCACTGGAGTGCACTGTGACCGCCACAATCGCCTTCGAGCGAAGAAGCCTATTCTTCGTCTCCGGGAGCCGGAGAGAGCGGCTGCTTTCAAAAGGTGAAGAATGAAGCTGCACAACACTGGGATAGTGTGCGCAGGTTGCAAACTGATAGAAAACAGTACCTTACAACTCTCCTAGCTTTTCCAAACACATGAACATTCGATTGGAAGGTGTTTTGGAAAACTTTCTTTTTCTTCGTGCAAAACACTCAGCAGAGCTCTCTGCAACATGTAAAACACCATGAGAGATGTTTTCTGTGCAGGCACAGTTTCTCCATGCCAGACATAGCGGAAAAGCTTTTTGCAGTGATGTAGACCACAAAAGTCCCGAAAGAAACAGGTACGGATGTCCCCGGAGCTAAGCGCCGGGCCCGGGCACATTTCGGCAGATGCCGCCGCACTGGAGTGCACTGTGACCGGCATAATCGCCTTTGCGCGAAGAAGCCGATTCTTCGCCTCCGGGAGCCGGAGAGAGCGGCTGCTTTCAAAAGGTGAAGAATGAAGCTGCACATCACTGGGATAGTGTGTGCAGCTTGCTAACTGATAGAAAACAGTACCTTACCACTCCTACCTTTACCAAACACGTGAGCATTCGGTTGGAAGGTGTTTTGGAAAACTTTCTTTTTCTTCGTGCAAAACACTCAGCAGAGCTCTCTGCAACATGTAAAACACCATGAGAGATGTTTTCTGTGCAGGCACAGTTTCTCATTACCAGACATAGTGGAAAAGCGTTTTGCAGTGATATAGACCACAAAAGTCCCGGAAGAAGAAGGTACGGATGTCCCCGGAGCTAAGCGCCGGTCCCGGGCGCATTTCGGAAGAAGCCGCCGCACTGGAGTGCACTGTGACCGGCACAATCGCCTTTGCGCGAAGAAGCCGATTCTTCGCCTCCGGGAGCCGGACAGAGCGGCTGCTTCGGAAAGGTGGAAATGAAGCTGCACAACACGGGGATAGTGTGCGCAGGTTGCAAACTGATAAAAAACACTACCTTACCACTTTCCTACCTTTTCCAAACACATGAATATTTGATTGGAAGGTGTTTTGGAAAACTTTCTTTTCCTTACTGCAAAACATTCTGCAGAGGTCTCTAAACAAGTAAAACACGATGGGAGATGTTTTCTGTGCTGGCACAGTTTCTCCATGCCAGACATAGTGGAAAGGATCTTTGCAATGATATAGACCACAAAAGACGCTAAAGACGAAATATGGAGCTCCCCGGAGCTAAGCGCCGGTCCCGGGTACATTTCGGAAGAAGCTGCCGCACTGGAGTGCACTGTGACCGGCACAATCGCCTTTGCGCGAAGAAGCCGCCTCTTCGTCTCCGGGAGCCAGAGAGAGCGGCTGCTTTCAAAAGAAGAAGAATGAAGCTGCACAACACTGGGATAGTGTGCGCAGCTTGCAAACTGATAGAAAACAGTACCTTACCACTTTCCTACCTTTTCCAAACATATGAATATTCGGTTAGGTGTTTTCAACAACTTTATTTTCCTCGTGCAAAGCACTCAGCAGAGCTCTCTGCAACATGTAAAACATGATGGGAGATGTTTTCTGTGCAGGCACAGTTTCTCCTTGCCAGACATAGTGGAAATGCTTTTAGTAGTGATGTAGAACACAAGAGACGCTAAAGTCGAAATACAGAGTTCCCCGGAGCTAAGCGCCGGGCCCGGGCGCATTTCGGAAGAAGCCGCCGCACTGGAGTGCACTGTGACCGGCACAATCGCCTTTGCGCGAAGAAGCCGCCTCTTCGTCTCCGGGGACCGGAGTGAGCGGCTGCTTCGGAAAGGTGGGAATGAAGCTGCACAACACTGGGATAGTGTGCGCAGGTTGCAAACTGATAGAAAACAGTACCTTACAACTCTCCTAGCTTTTCCAAACACATGAACATTCGATTGGAAGGTGTTTTGGAAAACTTTCTTTTTCTTCGTGCAAAACACTCAGCAGAGCTCTCTGCAACATGTAAAACACCATGAGAGATGTTTTCTGTGCAGGCACAGTTTCTCATTACCAGACATAGTGGAAAAGCGTTTTGCAGTGATATAGACCACAAAAGTCCCGGAAGAAGAAGGTACGGATGTCCCCGGAGCTAAGCGCCGGTCCCGGGCACATTTCGGAAGAAGCCGCCGCACTGGAGTGCACTGTGACCGGCACAATCGCCTTTGCGCGAAGAAGCCGATTCTTCGCCTCCGGGAGCCGGAGAGAGCGGCTGCTTTCAAAAGGTGAAGAATGAAGCTGCACATCACTGGGATAGTGTGTGCAGCTTGCTAACTGATAGAAAACAGTACCTTACCACTCCTACCTTTACCAAACACGTGAGCATTCGGTTGGAAGGTGTTTTGGAAAACTTTCTTTTTCTTCGTGCAAAACACTCAGCAGAGCTCTCTGCAACATGTAAAACACCATGAGAGATGTTTTCTGTGCAGGCACAGTTTCTCATTACCAGACATAGTGGAAAAGCGTTTTGCAGTGATATAGACCACAAAAGTCCCGGAAGAAGAAGGTACGGATGTCCCCGGAGCTAAGCGCCGGTCCCGGGCGCATTTCGGAAGAAGCCGCCGCACTGGAGTGCACTGTGACCGGCACAATCGCCTTTGCGCGAAGAAGCCGATTCTTCGCCTCCGGGAGCCGGACAGAGCGGCTGCTTCGGAAAGGTGGAAATGAAGCTGCACAACACGGGGATAGTGTGCGCAGGTTGCAAACTGATAAAAAACACTACCTTACCACTTTCCTACCTTTTCCAAACACATGAATATTTGATTGGAAGGTGTTTTGGAAAACTTTCTTTTCCTTACTGCAAAACATTCTGCAGAGGTCTCTAAACAAGTAAAACACGATGGGAGATGTTTTCTGTGCTGGCACAGTTTCTCCATGCCAGACATAGTGGAAAGGATCTTTGCAATGATATAGACCACAAAAGACGCTAAAGACGAAATATGGAGCTCCCCGGAGCTAAGCGCCGGTCCCGGGTACATTTCGGAAGAAGCTGCCGCACTGGAGTGCACTGTGACCGGCACAATCGCCTTGGCGCGAAGAAGCCGCCTCTTCGTCTCCGGGAGCCAGAGAGAGCGGCTGCTTTCAAAAGAAGAAGAATGAAGCTGCACAACACTGGGATAGTGTGCGCAGCTTGCAAACTGATAGAAAACAGTACCTTACCACTTTCCTACCTTTTCCAAACATATGAATATTCGGTTAGGTGTTTTCAACAACTTTATTTTCCTCGTGCAAAGCACTCAGCAGAGCTCTCTGCAACATGTAAAACATGATGGGAGATGTTTTCTGTGCAGGCACAGTTTCTCCTTGCCAGACATAGTGGAAATGCTTTTAGTAGTGATGTAGAACACAAGAGACGCTAAAGTCGAAATACAGAGTTCCCCGGAGCTAAGCGCCGGGCCCGGGCGCATTTCGGAAGAAGCCGCCGCACTGGAGTGCACTGTGACCGGCACAATCGCCTTTGCGCGAAGAAGCCGCCTCTTCGTCTCCGGGGACCGGAGTGAGCGGCTGCTTCGGAAAGGTGGGAATGAAGCTGCACAACACTGGGATAGTGTGCGCAGGTTGCAAACTGATAGAAAACAGTACCTTACAACTCTCCTAGCTTTTCCAAACACATGAACATTCGATTGGAAGGTGTTTTGGAAAACTTTCTTTTTCTTCGTGCAAAACACTCAGCAGAGCTCTCTGCAACATGTAAAACACCATGAGAGATGTTTTCTGTGCAGGCACAGTTTCTCCATGCCAGACATAGCGGAAAAGCTTTTTGCAGTGATGTAGACCACAAAAGTCCCGAAAGAAACAGGTACGGATGTCCCCGGAGCTAAGCGCCGGGCCCGGGCACATTTCGGCAGATGCCGCCGCACTGGAGTGCACTGTGACCGGCACAATCGCCTTTGCGCGAAGAAGCCGATTCTTCGCCTCCGGGAGCCGGAGAGAGCGGCTGCTTTCAAAAGGTGAAGAATGAAGCTGCACATCACTGGGATAGTGTGTGCAGCTTGCTAACTGATAGAAAACAGTACCTTACCACTCCTACCTTTACCAAACACGTGAGCATTCGGTTGGAAGGTGTTTTGGAAAACTTTCTTTTTCTTCGTGCAAAACACTCAGCAGAGCTCTCTGCAACATGTAAAACACCATGAGAGATGTTTTCTGTGCAGGCACAGTTTCTCATTACCAGACATAGTGGAAAAGCGTTTTGCAGTGATATAGACCACAAAAGTCCCGGAAGAAGAAGGTACGGATGTCCCCGGAGCTAAGCGCCGGTCCCGGGCGCATTTCGGAAGAAGCCGCCGCACTGGAGTGCACTGTGACCGGCACAATCGCCTTTGCGCGAAGAAGCCGATTCTTCGCCTCCGGGAGCCGGACAGAGCGGCTGCTTCGGAAAGGTGGAAATGAAGCTGCACAACACGGGGATAGTGTGCGCAGGTTGCAAACTGATAAAAAACACTACCTTACCACTTTCCTACCTTTTCCAAACACATGAATATTTGATTGGAAGGTGTTTTGGAAAACTTTCTTTTCCTTACTGCAAAACATTCTGCAGAGGTCTCTAAACAAGTAAAACACGATGGGAGATGTTTTCTGTGCTGGCACAGTTTCTCCATGCCAGACATAGTGGAAAGGATCTTTGCAATGATATAGACCACAAAAGACGCTAAAGACGAAATATGGAGCTCCCCGGAGCTAAGCGCCGGTCCCGGGTACATTTCGGAAGAAGCTGCCGCACTGGAGTGCACTGTGACCGGCACAATCGCCTTTGCGCGAAGAAGCCGCCTCTTCGTCTCCGGGAGCCAGAGAGAGCGGCTGCTTTCAAAAGAAGAAGAATGAAGCTGCACAACACTGGGATAGTGTGCGCAGCTTGCAAACTGATAGAAAACAGTACCTTACCACTTTCCTACCTTTTCCAAACATATGAATATTCGGTTAGGTGTTTTCAACAACTTTATTTTCCTCGTGCAAAGCACTCAGCAGAGCTCTCTGCAACATGTAAAACATGATGGGAGATGTTTTCTGTGCAGGCACAGTTTCTCCTTGCCAGACATAGTGGAAATGCTTTTAGTAGTGATGTAGAACACAAGAGACGCTAAAGTCGAAATACAGAGTTCCCCGGAGCTAAGCGCCGGGCCCGGGCGCATTTCGGAAGAAGCCGCCGCACTGGAGTGCACTGTGACCGGCACAATCGCCTTTGCGCGAAGAAGCCGCCTCTTCGTCTCCGGGGACCGGAGTGAGCGGCTGCTTCGGAAAGGTGGGAATGAAGCTGCACAACACTGGGATAGTGTGCGCAGGTTGCAAACTGATAGAAAACAGTACCTTACAACTCTCCTAGCTTTTCCAAACACATGAAAATTCGGTTGGAAGGTGTTTTGGACATCTTTCTTTTTCTTCCTGCAAAACACTCTGCAGACTTCTCTGCAACATGTACAACACCATGGGAGATGTTTTCAGCCCTGACCCAGATTCTCCTTGCCAGACATAGTGGAAAAACTTTTTGCGAAGTTGGAGGGGACAAGAAACGCTAAAGACGAAAGTATGGAGGTTTCCGTAGCTAAGAATGCGTGAAAGCAAAAGACTGCCCTCTTCAAAAATGGCAATTAGGAGGACTCGGAAAAGTACAAATCAGCCAGCCTCTTTTTTATCCCTATGAAGTTGATGGGGCAGCTATTCCTGAAAGCCTTGCCTGGCATATGAAGCAGGACAAAGCAATGTACTCGGCGTGGATTTTCCTGGGGAATTTCATGCTGAACAACTTTTTCAACACCTCTGATGAATCAACTTGACTGGTAGATGAAGGGAATATTGTCTGCGTGGCCTTCAGGGAGGTTTTTACATTTCTCTACATGGCTGCACACATACATACGGGAAGCAATAATGCAAAAGGGAGGGAACCAGTGTCTTTTAAGTGATGCTGAGTGAAAAGACAAGATGCAGTGGGCACACACTGAAATACAGGAGATTGCCTATGAACATCACCAAATGATGTTTTACTGTGAGGGTGACTGAACCGCGGCACAGACTGCCCAGAAAGCTTCTGAAGCCTGGATCTTAGAAGACATTAAAAGTACACCCAGATAGAATCCCGGGCAAGAGGCTCTAGGTATCCTGCTTTAACAGGGGGGTTGGGCCTGGTGAGCCCCACTGAGCCCTACCACTCTCATTCATTCTGTGTAGTGAATTCTCTTCGAGATGCATTTCAAGCACTGGCATGACAAAGTTCTGTGCAGACAGAGATCCAAATGGACATGGGATCCATGTTCCTTAAGCAGTGTTCAAGAAGAATGTAAAACTCTGGGACAAGTGTCTCTTCCCTAACTGAATCCCTTTCATGGGAAAATTCCCAGCTATAGAAAGATCTTCTGATACGCATGCTTAGGACTGACACTGGCTGAGGAAATTTCCCCCTATGTGTATCTAAGACCAGTTAGGATCATCACCCAAGACTTGTCAACATAGTCACAGAATGTCTATTGTAAAGAAGTGACAACTTCCATCAGAATGGCAAATATTGGTCCACAAAATGGATTATTGAATGGGAATTATTTACTTGGGTTAAAAAGAAAAATAAAGAGTTGGTCTTTATTTAACAATTTCGTTGCAATATTGATATGGGAAGAAAAAGACCTCAGTCCTGGACTTTCTCAACTCTAAGAAAGATTTTAAAAAGTTCTTCTAGAAATCAATTATTATGACGAGATTATTCAAACAATTTTAGACGGTAAAAAAGTCCCAGATTTGTCTAGTTTTGTTTTCAGGGAAAAGGGATGTGGTTTGTGTTTCCGGGCCTGAGGCTGGGAGTGGCAGGCTGACTCCTGAAAATCCTCGATACGCAGGATGGTTCCCAGATAAAAGGTGGCACCAGAGCCAAGTCGTGATGGTTTGATAATACAGAGTAGCTCCTGCAATCTGCCAGGAAGAAGCGGGGCGGCTGAATTTTGTTTCCAGGGAATGGGGTGGTGGTTTCTGTTTGGGGGCCTGTGGCAGGCAGTGGCAGGCTGGCTCCTGAAAATCCACGATTCGCAAGATGCTTCCAAAAGAAAGGTGGCACAAGTGCCAAGTCGGGCTGGTTTGATAGAGCCAAGTGTCTCGTCCAATCTGCCAGCCAGAAGCGGGGTGGGTGAGTTTTGTTTGCCAGGGAAAAGGGCCGTAGTTTGTTTTCCGGGGCCTGTGGCCAAGAATGGCCGGCGGGCTCCTTAAAATCCACGCCGCGCAGGATGGTTCCCAGACCCAAGGGGGCAGCAGTGCCGAGCCAGGATGGTTTGATAGAGCCAAGTGGCTCCTGCAATCTGCCAGCCAGAAGGCGGGCCGCTGAAATTTTCTTCCAGGGAAAAGGGCCGTGGTATGTGTTTGGGGCCCTGTGGCTGAGAGTGGCCGGCTGGCTCCTGAAAATCCACGTTACGCAGGATGGCCCCCAAATGAAAAATTGCACCAGTGCCAAGTTGGGCTGGTTTGATAGAGCCAAGTGGCTCCTGCAATCTGCCAGCCAGAAGATGGGCAGGTCTGTTTTTCTTCCAGGGAAAAGGGCCGTAGTTTTTGTTTGGGGGCCTGTGGCTGTGAGTGGCCGGCTGGCTCCTGAAAATCGACGTTACGCAGGATGGTTCCCAAATGAAAAATTGCATCAGTGCCAAGTCGGGCTGGTTTGATAGAGCCAAGTGGCTCCTGCAATCTGCCAGCCAGAACATGGGCAGGTCAGTTTTACTTACAGGGAAAAGGGCCGGTAGTTTGTGTTTGGGGGCCTGAGGCTGGGAGTGGCCGGCTGGCGGCTTAAAATCCACGATACGCAGGATGGTTTCCAGATGAAAGGTGGCAGCAGTGCCGAGTCGGACTGGATTGATAGAGCCAAGTGGCTCCTGCAATCTGCCAGCCAGAAGCGGGGTGGGTGAGTTTTGTTTGCCAGGGAAAAGGGCCGTGGTATTTTTTCCGGGGCCTGTGGCCGGGAATGGCCGGCTGGTTCCTTAAAATCCACGCCGCGCCGGATGGTTCCCAGAAGAAATGTGGCACCAGTGCCAAGTCGGGCTGTCTTGATCGTACAGAGTGGCTCCTGCAATCTGCCAGCCAGAAGGCGGGCCGCTGAATTTTTCTTCCAGGGCAAAGGGCCGTGGTATGTGTTTGGGGCCCTGTGGCTGAGAGTGGCCGGCTGGCTCCTGAAAATCCACGTTTCGCAGGATGGCTCCCAAATGAAAAATTGCACCAGTGCCAAGTTGGGCTGGTTTGATAGAGCCAAGTGGCTCCTGCAATCTGCCAGCAAGAAGATGGGCAGGTGAGTTTCACTTACAGGGAAAGGGCCATATTTTTTGTTTGGGGGCCTGTGGCTGGGAGTGTTCGGCTGGCTCCTGAAAATCCACGATACCCAAGATGCTTCCCAAAAGAAAGGTGGCACCAGTGCCGAGAAGGGCTGGTTTGATACAGCGAAGTTGCTCCTGTAATCTGCCAGCCAGAAGATGGGCGGGTGAGTTTTGTTTGCCAGGGAAAAGGGCCGTGGTTTGTGTTGGGGGCCTGTGGTTGGGAGTGGCCGTCTGGCTCCTGAAAATCCACGGTATGCAGGATGGTTCCCAGATGAAAGGTGGCACCAGTGCCGAGTCGGGCTGGTTTGATAGAGGCAAGTGGCTTCTGCAATCTGCCAGCCAGAAGATGGGCAGGTCAGTTTTACTTCCAGGGAAAAAGCCGTAGTTTTTGTTTGGGGGCTTGTGGCTGGGAGTGGCTGGCTGGCGGCTTAAAATCCAGGCCGCGCTGGATGGTTCCCAGACCCAAGGGGGAACCAGTGCCGAGTCGGGTTGTTTTGATAGTACCAAGTGGCTCCTGCAATCTGCCAGCCAGAAGATGGGCAGGTCAGTTTTACTTCCAGGGAAAAGGGCCCTAGATTTGTTTGGGGGCCTGTGGCTGGGAGTGGCCGGCTGGCTCCTGAAAATCCACGATACGCAGGATGGTTCCCAGATGAAAGGTGGCACCAGTGCCGAGTCGGGCTGTTTTGATAGAGCCAAGTGGCTCCTGCAATCTGCCAGCCAGAAGATGGGCAGGTCAGTTTTACTTCCAGGGAAAAGGGCCGTGGTTAATTTTCGGGGGCCTGTGGCTGGCAACGGCTGCCTGGCTTCTGAAAATCCACGCCGCGCAGGATGGTTCCCAGACCCAAGTTGGAACGACTGCCAAGTCGGGCTGGTTTGATAGAGTCATGTGGCTCCTGCTATCTGCCAGCCAGAAGATGGGCAGCTCAGTTTTAGTTCCAGGGAAGACGGCCGGTAGTGTGTGTTTGGGGGCCTGAGGCTGGGAGTGGCCGGCTGGCTCCTGAAAATCCACGATACGCAGGATGATTCCCAGACCAAAGGGGCACCAGAGCCGAGTCGGTCTGGTTTGATAGAGCCAAGTGGCTCCTGCAATCTGCCAGCCAGAAGATGGGCAGGTCAGTTTTACTTAAAGGGAAGTGGCCATAATTTTTGTTTGGGGGCCTGTGGCTGGCTGCCTCCTGAAAATCCTCGATACGCAGGAGGGTTCCCCGATGAAAGGTGGCACCAGTGCCGAGTCGGGTTGGTTTGATAGAGCCAAGTGGCTCCTGCAATCTGCCAGCCAGAAGCGGGGTGGGTGAGTTTTGTTTTCCAGGGAAAAGGGCCGTTGTTTTTTTTCCGGGTCCTGTGGCCGGGAATGGGCGGCTGGTTCCTTAAAATCCAAGCCGCGCCGGATGGTTCCCAGATGAAAGGTGGCACCAGTGCCACGTTTGGTTGTTTGATAGTACCAAGTGGCTCCTGCAATCTGCCAGCCAGAAGGCGGGCCGCTGAGATTTTCTTACAGGGAAAAGGGCCGTGGAATAGGTTTGGGGCCCTGTGGCTGAGAGTGGCCGGCTGGCTCCTGAAAATCCACGCCGCGCAGGATGGTTCCCAGACCCAAGGGGGCACCAGTGCCAAGTTGGGCTGGTTTGATAGTGCCAAGTGGCTCCTGCAATCTGCCAGCCAGAAGATGGGCAGGTCAGTTTTACTTACAGGGAAAGGGCCATAATTTTTGTTTGGGGGCCTGTGGCTGGGAGTGGCCGGGTGGCTCCTGAAAATCCACGATACCCAAGATGCTTCCCAAAAGAAAGGGATACCATTGCTGAGTCGGGCTGGTTTGATACAGCGAAGTTGCTCCTGTAATCTGCCAGTTAGAAGATGGGCGGGTGACTTTTGTTTTCCAGTGGTTTGTGTTAGGGGCCTGTGGCTGGGAGTGGCCGTCTGGCTCCTGAAAATCCACGGTACGCAGAATGGTTCCCAGATGAAAGGTGGCAGCAGTGCCGAGTCGGGCTGGTTTGATAGAGGCAAGTGGCTCCTGCAATCTGCCTGGCAGAAGATGGGCAGGTCAGTCTTACTTCCAGGGAAAAAGCCGTAGTTTGTGTTTGGGGGCTTGTGGCTGGAAGTGGCCGGCTGGCTCCTGAACATCCACGATACGCAGGATGGTTCCCAAATGAAAGGTGGCACCAGTGCCGAGTGGGGCTGCTTTTATAGAGCCAAGTGGCTACTGCAATCTGACAGCCAGAAGATGGGCAGGTCAGTTTTACTTCCAGGGAAAAGAGCCGGTAGTTTGTGTTTGGGGGCATGAGGCTGGGAGTCGCCGGCTGGCTCCTGAAAATCCACGATACGCAGGATGGTTCCCAGACCCAAGTTGGAACCACTGCCAAGTCGTGCTGGTTTGATAGAGCCATGTGGCTCCTGCAATCTGCCAGCCAGAAGATGGGCAGGTCAGTTTTACTTCCAGGGAAAAGGGCCGTAGATTGTGTTTGGGGGCCTGTGGCTGGGAGCGGCCAGCTGGCTCCTGCAAATTCACGATACGCATGATGGTTCCCACATGAAAGGAGGCACCAGTGCCGAGTCGGGCTGGTTTGATAGAGCCAAGTGGCTCCTGCAATCTGCCAGCCAGAAGATGGGCAGGTCAGTTTTACTTCCAGGGAAAAGGGCCGGTAGTGTGTGTTTGGGAGCCTGAGGCTGGGTGTGGCCGGCTGGCTCCTAAAATCCACGATACTGAGGATGATTGCCAGACCCAAGTTGGCACCACTGTCATGTCGGGCTGATTTGATTGAGCCAAGTGGCTCCTGCAATCTGCCAGCCAGAAGATGGGCAGGTCAGTTTTACTTCCAGGGAAAAGGGCCGTAGTTTGTGTTTGGGGGCCTGTGGCTGGGAGTGGCCGGCTGGCTCCTTAAAATACACGATGCGCAGGATGGTTCCCAGATGAAAGGTGGCACCAGTGCCGAGTCGGGCTGGTTTGATAGAGGCAAGTGGCTCCTGCAATCTGCCAGCCAGAAGCGGGGTGGGTGAGTTTTGTTTGCCAGGGAAAAGGCCCATAGTTTTTGTTTGGGGGACTGTGGCTGGGAATGGCCGGCTGGATCCTGAAAATCCACGATACGTAGGATGGTTCCTAGACCCAAGGGGGCACCAAGGCCAAGTCGAGCCGGTTTGATAGAGACAAGTGGCTCCTGCAATCTACCAGCCAGAAGGTGGGCAGGTCAGTTTTACTTCCAGGGAAAAGGGCCGTGGTATGTGTTTGGGGGCCTGTGGCTGGGAGAGGCCAACTGGCTCCTGAAAATCCACGATACGCAGGATGGTTCCCCGATGAAAGGTGGCAACAGTGCCAAGTCGGGCTAGTTTGATAGAGCCAAGTGGCTCCCGCAACCTGCCAGCCAGAAGATGGGTAGGTCAGTTTTACTTCCAGGGAAATAGGCCGTAGTTTGTGTTGGGGGCCTGTGGCTGGGAGTGGCCGGCTGGCTTCTGAAAATCCACGATACGCAGGATGGTTCCCAGATGAATGGTGGCACCAGTGCCGAGTCGGCCTGATTTGATAGAGACAAGTGGCTCCTGCAATCTGACAGCCAGAAGATGGGCAGGTCAGTTTTCCTTCCAGGGAAAAAGGCCGTAGTATTTGTTTGGGGGCCTGTGGCTGAGAATGGCCGGCTGGCTCCTTAAAATCCTCGCCGCGCATGATGGTTCCCAGATGAAAGGTGGCACCAGTGCCGAGTCGGGCTGGTTTGATAGAGCCATGTGGCTCCTGCAATCTGCCAGCCAGAAGCGGGTTGTGTGAGTTTTGTTTGCCAGGGGAAAGGCCCATAGTTTCTGTTTGGGGGCCTGTGGCTGGGAATGGCCGGCTGGCTTCTGAAAATCCGCGATACGCAGGATGGTTCCCAGATGAAAGGTGGCACCAGTGCCGAGTCGGGCTGGTTTGATAGAGCCAAGTGGCTCCTGCAATCTGCCAGCCAGAAGATGGGCAGGTCAGTATTACTTCCAGGGAAAAGGGCCGTAATTTTTGTTTGGGGGCCTGTGGCAGGCAGTGGCCGGGTGGCTCCTGAAAATCCACGATACGCAGGATGGTTCCCAGATGAAAGTTGGCACCAGTGCCGAGTCGGGCTGGTTTGATAGAGCCAAGTGGCTCCTGCCATCTGCCAGCCAGAAGATGGGCAGGTCAGTTTTACTTCCAGGGAAAAGGACCGTAGTTTTTATTTGGGGGCCTGTGGCTGGGAGTGGCCGGCTGGCTCCTGAAAATCCACGATACGCAAGATGCTTTCCAAATGAAAAATGGCACCAGTGCCAAGTCGGGCTGGTTTGATAGAGCCAAGTGGCTCCTGCAATCTGCCAGCCAGAAGATGGACAGGTCAGTTATACTTCCAGGGAAAAGGGCCGTAGTTTGTGTTTGGGGGCCTGTGGCTGGGAATGGCCGGCTGGCTCCTTAAAATACAAGCCGCGCATGATGGTTCCCATACCCAAGGTGGCACCAGTGCCGAGTCGGGCTGGTTTGATAGAGCCAAGTGGCTCCTGCAATCTGCCAGCCAGGAGCGGGGCGGGTCAGTTTTGTTTGGCAGGGTCAAGGGCCGTGGTTTGTGTTGGGGGCCTGTGGCTGGGAGTGGCCGGCTGGCTCCTTGAAATCCACGCCGCGCAGGATGGTTCCCAGACCCAAGGGGGCGCCAGTGCCGAGTCGGGCTAGTTTGATAGAGCCAAGTGGCTCCTGCAATCTGCCAGCCAGAAGATGGGCAGGTCAGTTTTACTTCCAGGGAAAAGTGCCGTAGTTTGTACTTGGGGGCCTGTGGCTGGGAGTGGCCGGCTGGCTCCAGAAAATCCACAACACGCAGGATGGTTGCAGATGAAAAGTAGGACCAGTGCCAAGTCGGGCTGGTTTCATAGAGCCAAGTGGCTCCTGCAATCTGCCAGCCAGAAGCGGGGCGGGTCTGTTTTGTTTGCCAGGGAAAAGGGCCGTGGTTTGTGTTGTGGGCCTGTGGCTGGGAGTGGCCGGGTGGCTCCTGAAAATCCACGATACGCAGGATGGTTCCCAGACCCAAGGGGGCACCAGTGCCAAGTCGGGCTGGTTTGATAGAGCCAAGTGGCTCCTGCAATCTGCCAGCCAGAAGCGGGGTGTGTGAATTTTGTTTGCCAGGGAAAGGGCCGTGGATTTTTTCGGGGGCCTGTGGATCGGAATGGCCGGCTGGCTCCTTGAAATCCACGCCGCGCAGAATGGTTCCCAGACCCAAGGGGGCACCAGTGCCGAGTCGGGCTGGTTTGATAGAGCCAAGTGGCTCCTGCAATCTGCCAGCCAGGAGCGGGGTGGATGAGTTTTGTTTACCAGGGAAAAGGGCCGTGGTTTGTTTTCGGGAGCTTGTGGCTTGGAATGGCCGGCTGGCTCCTGAAAATCTGCGATACGCAGGATGGTTCCCAGATGAAAGGGGGCACCAGTGCCGAGTCGGGCTGGTTTGATAGAGCCAAGTGGCTCCTGCAATCTGCCAGCTAGAAGCGGGGTTTGTGAGTTTTGTTTGCCAGGGAAAAGGCCCACAGTTTGTGTTTGGGGGCTGTGGCTGGGTGTGGCCGGCTGGCTCCTGAAAATCCACGATACGCAGGATGATTCCCAGACCAAATGGGCACCAGTGCCGAGTCGGGCTGGTTTGATAGAGCCAAGTGGCTCCTGCAATTTGCCAGCCAGAAGCGGGGCGGGTCAGTTTTGTTTGCCAGGGTAAAGGGCCGTGGTGTGTGTTGGGGGCCTGTGGCTGGGAGTGGCCGGCTGGCTCCTGAAAATCCACGATACGCAGGATGGTTCCCAGACCCAAGGGGGCACCAGTGCCAAGTCGGGCTGGTTTGATAGAGCCAAGTGGCTCCTGCAATCTGCCAGCCAGAAGATGGGCAGGTCAGTTTAACTTCTGGGGAAAAGGGCCATAATTTTTGTTTGGGGGCCTGTGGCTGGGTGTGGCCGGCTGGATCCAGAAAATCCCCGATACGCAGGATGGTTCCCAAATGAATAATGGCACCAGTGCTGAGTCGGGCTGGTGTGATAATACCAAGTGGCTACTGCAATCTGACAGCCAGAAGATGGGCAGGTCTGTTTTACTTCCAGGGAAAATGGCCGTAGTTTGTGTTTGGGACCCTGTGGCTGAGAATGGCCGGCTGGCTCCTTAAAATCCACGCCGCGCATGATGGTTCCCATACCCAAGGTGGCACCAGTGCCGAGTCGGGCTGGTTTGATCCAGCCATGTGGCTCCTGCAATCTGCCAGCCAGAAGCTGGGTGTGTGACGTTTGTTTGCCAGGGAAAAGGCCCATAGTTTGTGTTTGGGGGCCTGTGGCTGGGAATGGCCGGCTGGCTCCTGAAAATCCACGATACGCAGAATGGTTCCCAGACGAAAGGTGGCACCAGTGCCAAATCGGGCTGGTTTGATAGAGCCAAGTGGCTCTTGCAATCTGCCAGCCAGATGCGGGGTGGGTGAGTTTTGTTTGCCAGGGAAAAGGGCCGTGGTTTGTTTTCCGGGGCCTGAGGCCTGGAATGGCCGGCTGGCTCCTGAAAATCCACGCCGCGCAGGATGGTTTCCAGACCCAAGGGGGCACCAGTGCCGAGTCGGGCTGGTTTGATAGAGCCAAGTGGCTCCTGCCATCTGCCAGCCAGAAGATGGGCAGGTCAGTTTTACTTCCAGGGAAAAGGACCGTAGTTTTTATTTGGGGGCCTGTGGCTGGGAGTGGCCGGCTGGCTCCTGAAAATCCACGATACGCAAGATGCTTTCCAAATGAAAAATGGCACCAGTGCCAAGTCGGGCTGGTCTGATAGAGCCAAGTGGCTCCTGCAATCTGCCAGCCAGAAGATGGACAGGTCAGTTATACTTCCAGGGAAAAGGGCCGTAGTTTGTGTTTGGGGGCCTGTGGCTGGGAATGGCCGGCTGGCTCCTTAAAATACAAGCCGCGCATGATGGTTCCCATACCCAAGGTGGCACCAGTGCCGAGTCGGGCTGGTTTGATAGAGCCAAGTGGCTCCTGCAATCTGCCAGCCAGGAGCGGGGCGGGTCAGTTTTGTTTGGCAGGGACAAGGGCCGTGGGTTGTGTTGGGGGCCTGTGGCTGGGAGTGGCCGGCTGGCTACTTGAAATCCACGCCGCGCAGGATGGTTCCCAGACCCAAGGGGGCGCCAGTGCCGAGTCGGGCTAGTTTGATAGAGCCAAGTGGCTCCTGCAATCTGCCAGCCAGAAGATGGGCAGGTCAGTTTTACTTCCAGGGAAAAGTGCCGTAGTTTGTACTTGGGGGCCTGTGGCTGGGAGTGGCCGGCTGGCTCCTTAAAATCCACAACACGCAGGATGGTTGCAGATGAAAAGTAGGACCAGTGCCAAGTCGGGCTGGTTTGATAGAGCCAAGTGGCTCCTGCAATCTGCCAGCCAGAAGCGGGGCGGGTCTGTTTTGTTTGCCAGGGAAAAGGGCCGTGGTTTGTGTTGTGGGCCTGTGGCTGGGAGTGGCCGGGTGGCTCCTGAAAATCCACGATACGCAGGATGGTTCCCAGACCCAAGGGGGCACCAGTGCCAAGTCGGGCTGGTTTGACAGAGCCAAGTGGCTCCTGCAATCTGCCAGCCAGAAGCGGGGTGTGTGAATTTTGTTTGCCAGGGAAAGGGCCGTGGATTTTTTTCGGGGGCCTGTGGATCGGAATGGCCGGCTGGCTCCTTGAAATCCACGCCGCGCAGAATGGTTCCCAGACCCAAGGGGGCACCAGTGCCGAGTCGGGCTGGTTTGATAGAGCCAAGTGGCTCCTGCAATCTGCCAGCCAGGAGCGGGGTGGATGAGTTTTGTTTACCAGGGAAAAGGGCCGTGGTTTGTTTTCGGGAGCTTGTGGCTTGGAATGGCCGGCTGGCTCCTGAAAATCTGCGATACGCAGGATGGTTCCCAGATGAAAGGGGGCACCAGTGCCGAGTCGGGCTGGTTTGATAGAGCCAAGTGGCTCCTGCAATCTGCCAGCTAGAAGCGGGGTTTGTGAGTTTTGTTTGCCAGGGAAAAGGCCCACAGTTTGTGTTTGGGGGCTGTGGCTGGGTGTGGCCGGCTGGCTCCTGAAAATCCACGATACGCAGGATGATTCCCAGACCAAATGGGCACCAGTGCCGAGTCGGGCTGGTTTGATAGAGCCAAGTGGCTCCTGCAATTTGCCAGCCAGAAGCGGGGCGGGTCAGTTTTGTTTGCCAGGGTAAAGGGTTGTGGTGTGTGTTGGGGGCCTGTGGCTGGGAGTGGCCGGCTGGCTCCTGAAAATCCACGATACGCAGGATGGTTCCCAGACCCAAGGGGGCACCAGTGCCAAGTCGGGCTGGTTTGATAGAGCCAAGTGGCTCCTGCAATCTGCCAGCCAGAAGATGGGCAGGTCAGTTTAACTTCTGGGGAAAAGGGCCATAATTTTTGTTTGGGGGCCTGTGGCTGGGTGTGGCCGGCTGGATCCAGAAAATCCCCGATACGCAGGATGGTTCCCAAATGAATAATGGCACCAGTGCTGAGTCGGGCTGGTGTGATAATACCAAGTGGCTACTGCAATCTGACAGCCAGAAGATGGGCAGGTCTGTTTTACTTCCAGGGAAAATGGCCGTAGTTTGTGTTTGGGACCCTGTGGCTGAGAATGGCCGGCTGGCTCCTTAAAATCCACGCCGCGCATGATGGTTCCCATACCCAAGGTGGCACCAGTGCCGAGTCGGGCTGGTTTGATCCAGCCATGTGGCTCCTGCAATCTGCCAGCCAGAAGCTGGGTGTGTGACGTTTGTTTGCCAGGGAAAAGGCCCATAGTTTGTGTTTGGGGGCCTGTGGCTGGGAATGGCCGGCTGGCTCCTGAAAATCCACGATACGCAGAATGGTTCCCAGACGAAAGGTGGCACCAGTGCCAAATCGGGCTGGTTTGATAGAGGCAAGTGGCTCCTGCAATCTGCCAGCCAGAAGATGGGCAGGTCAGTTTTACTTGTAGGGAAAAGGGCCGGTAGTTTGTGTTTGGGGGCCTGTGGCTGGGAGTGGCTGGCTGGCTCCTGAAAATCCACTATACGCAGGATGATTCCCAGACCAAAGAGGCACCAGTGCCGAGTGGGGCTGGTTTGATAGAGCCAAGTGGCTCCTGCAATCTGCCAGCCAGGAGAGGGGCGGGTCAGTTTTGTTTGACAGCGAAAAGGGATGTGGTTGTGTTGGGGGCCAGTGGTTTCGGAGTGGCCGCATGGCTCCTGAAAATCCACGATACGTAGGATGGCTCCCAGACCTAAGGGGGCACCAGTGCCAAGTCGGGCTGGTTTGATAGAGACAAGTGGCTCCTGCAATCTGCCAGCCAGAAGATGGTCAGGTCAGTTTTATTTCCAGGGAAAAGGACCGTAGTTTGTGTTTGGGGGCCTGTGGCTGGCAGTGGCCGGCTGGCTCCTGAAAATCCACGATACGCAGGATGGTTCCCAGATGAATGGTGGCAACAGTGCCAGGTTGGACTGGTTTGATAGAGCCAAGTGGCTCCTGCAATCTGCCAGCGAGTAGCGGGGCGGGTCAGTTTTACTTCCAGGGAAAAGGGCCGTGGTATGTGTTTGGGGGCCTGTGGCTGGGAATGGCTGGCTGGCTCCTGTAAATCCACGATACGCAGGATGGTTCGCAGATGAAAGGTGGCACCAGTGCCGAGTCAGGCTGGTTTGATAGAGCCAAGTGGCTCCTGCAATCTGCCAGCCAGAAGATGGGCAGGTCAGTTTTACTTCCAGGGAAAAGGGCCGTAGTTTGTGTTTTAGGGCCTGTAGATGGGAGTGGCCGGCTGGCTCCTGAAAATCCACGATACGCAGGATGGTTCCCAGATGAAAGGTGGCACCAGTGCCGAGTCGGGCTGTTTTGATAGAGCCAAGTGGCTCCTGCAATCTGCCATCCAGAAGCGGGGTGTGTGAATTTTGTTTGCCAGGGAAAGGGCCGTGGTTTTTTTTCGGGGGCCTGTGGATCGGAATGGCCGGCTGGCTCCTTGAAATCCACGCCGCGCAGAATGGTTCCCAGACCCAAGGGGGCACCAGTGCCGAGTCGGGCTGGTTTGATAGAGCCAAGTGGCTCCTGCAATCTGCCAGCCAGGAGCGGGGTGGATGAGTTTTGTTTACCAGGGAAAAGGGCCGTGGTTTGTTTTCGGGAGCTTGTGGCTTGGAATGGCCGGCTGGCTCCTGAAAATCTGCGATACGCAGGATGGTTCCCAGATGAAAGGGGGCACCAGTGCCGAGTCGGGCTGGTTTGATAGAGCCAAGTGGCTCCTGCAATCTGCCAGCTAGAAGCGGGGTTTGTGAGTTTTGTTTGCCAGGGAAAAGGCCCACAGTTTGTGTTTGGGGGCTGTGGCTGGGTGTGGCCGGCTGGCTCCTGAAAATCCACGATACGCAGGATGATTCCCAGACCAAATGGGCACCAGTGCCGAGTCGGGCTGGTTTGATAGAGCCAAGTGGCTCCTGCAATCTGCCAGCCAGGAGCGGCCTGGGTGAGTTTTGTTTGCCAGGGTAAAAGGCCGTGGTATGTTTTCGGGAGCTTGTGGCTCGGAATGGCCTGCTGGCTTCTGAAAATCTGTGATACGCAGGATGGTTCCCAGATGAAAGGTGGCACCAGTGCCGAGTCGGGCTGGTTTGATAGAGGCAAGTGGCTTCTGCAATCTGCCAGCCAGAAGATGGGCAGGTCAGTTTTACTTCCAGGGAAAAAGCCGTAGTTTTTGTTTGGGGGCTTGTGGCTGGGAGTGGCTGGCTGGCGGCTTAAAATCCAGGCCGCGCTGGATGGTTCCCAGACCCAAGGGGGAACCAGTGCCGAGTCGGGTTGTTTTGATAGTACCAAGTGGCTCCTGCAATCTGCCAGCCAGAAGATGGGCAGGTCAGTTTTACTTCCAGGGAAAAGGGCCGTAGATTTGTTTGGGGGCCTGTGGCTGGGAGTGGCCGGCTGGCTCCTGAAAATCCACGATACGCAGGATGGTTCCCAGATGAAAGGTGGCACCAGTGCCGAGTCGGGCTGTTTTGATAGAGCCAAGTGGCTCCTGCAATCTGCCAGCCAGAAGATGGGCAGGTCAGTTTTACTTCCAGGGAAAAGGGCCGTGGTTAATTTTCGGGGGCCTGTGGCTGGCAACGGCTGCCTGGCTTCTGAAAATCCACGCCGCGCAGGATGGTTCCCAGACCCAAGTTGGAACGACTGCCAAGTCGGGCTGGTTTGATAGAGTCATGTGGCTCCTGCTATCTGCCAGCCAGAAGATGGGCAGCTCAGTTTTAGTTCCAGGGAAGACGGCCGGTAGTGTGTGTTTGGGGGCCTGAGGCTGGGAGTGGCCGGCTGGCTCCTGAAAATCCACGATACGCAGGATGATTCCCAGACCAAAGGGGCACCAGAGCCGAGTCGGTCTGGTTTGATAGAGCCAAGTGGCTCCTGCAATCTGCCAGCCAGAAGATGGGCAGGTCAGTTTTACTTAAAGGGAAGTGGCCATAATTTTTGTTTGGGGGCCTGTGGCTGGCTGCCTCCTGAAAATCCTCGATACGCAGGAGGGTTCCCCGATGAAAGGTGGCACCAGTGCCGAGTCGGGTTGGTTTGATAGAGCCAAGTGGCTCCTGCAATCTGCCAGCCAGAAGCGGGGTGGGTGAGTTTTGTTTTCCAGGGAAAAGGGCCGTTGTTTTTTTTCCGGGGCCTGTGGCCGGGAATGGGCGGCTGGTTCCTTAAAATCCAAGCCGCGCCGGATGGTTCCCAGATGAAAGGTGGCACCAGTGCCACGTCGTGCTTGTTTGATAGTACCAAGTGGCTCCTGCAATCTGCCAGCCAGAAGGCGGGCCGCTGAGATTTTCTTACAGGGAAAAGGGCCGTGGAATAGGTTTGGGGCCCTGTGGCTGAGAGTGGCCGGCTGGCTCCTGAAAATCCACGCCGCGCAGGATGGTTCCCAGACCCAAGGGGGCACCAGTGCCAAGTTGGGCTGGTTTGATAGTGCCAAGTGGCTCCTGCAATCTGCCAGCCAGAAGATGGGCAGGTCAGTTTTACTTACAGGGAAAGGGCCATAATTTTTGTTTGGGGGCCTGTGGCTGGGAGTGGCCGGGTGGCTCCTGAAAATCCACGATACCCAAGATGCTTCCCAAAAGAAAGGGATACCAGTGCTGAGTCGGGCTGGTTTGATACAGCGAAGTTGCTCCTGTAATCTGCCAGTTAGAAGATGGGCGGGTGACTTTTGTTTTCCAGTGGTTTGTGTTAGGGGCCTGTGGCTGGGAGTGGCCGTCTGGCTCCTGAAAATCCACGGTACGCAGAATGGTTCCCAGATGAAAGGTGGCAGCAGTGCCGAGTCGGGCTGGTTTGATAGAGGCAAGTGGCTCCTGCAATCTGCCAGGCAGAAGATGGGCAGGTCAGTCTTACTTCCAGGGAAAAAGCCGTAGTTTGTGTTTGGGGGCTTGTGGCTGGAAGTGGCCGGCTGGCTCCTGAACATCCACGATACGCAGGATGGTTCCCAAATGAAAGGTGGCACCAGTGCCGAGTGGGGCTGCTTTTATAGAGCCAAGTGGCTACTGCAATCTGACAGCCAGAAGATGGGCAGGTCAGTTTTACTTCCAGGGAAAAGAGCCGGTAGTTTGTGTTTGGGGGCATGAGGCTGGGAGTCGCCGGCTGGCTCCTGAAAATCCACGATACGCAGGATGGTTCCCAGACCCAAGTTGGAACCACTGCCAAGTCGTGCTGGTTTGATAGAGCCATGTGGCTCCTGCAATCTGCCAGCCAGAAGATGGGCAGGTCAGTTTTACTTCCAGGGAAAAGGGCCGTAGTTTGTGTTTGGGGGCCTGTGGCTGGGAGCGGCCAGCTGGCTCCTGCAAATTCACGATACGCATGATGGTTCCCACATGAAAGGAGGCACCAGTGCCGAGTCGGGCTGGTTTGATAGAGCCAAGGGTCTCCTGCAATCTGCCAGCCAGAAGCAGGGTGGGTGATTTTTTTTTGCCAGGGAAACGGGCCGTGGTTTGTTTTTGGGGGCCTGCGGCCTGGAATGTCAGGCTGGCTCCTTAAAATCCACGCCGCGCAGGATGATTCCCTGACACAAGGAGACACCATTGCCGAGTCGGGGTGGTTTGATAGAGCCAAGTTGCTCCTGCAATCTGCCAGCCAGAAGATGGGCAGGTCAGTTTTACTTCCAGGGAAAAGGGCCGGTAGTTTGTGTTTGGGGACCTGTGGCTGGCAGTGGCCGGCTGGCTCCTGAAAATCCACGATACGCAGGATGGTTCCAACATGAAAGGTGGCACCAGTGCCGAGTCGGGCTGGTTTGATAGAGCCAAGTGGCTCCTGCAATCTGCCAGCCAGAAGATGGGCAGGTCAGTTTTACTTCCAGGGAAAAGGGCCGTAGTTTGTGTTTTAGGGCCTGTAGATGGGAGTGGCCGGCTGGCTCCTGAAAATCCACGATACGCAGGATGGTTCCCAGATGAAAGGTGGCACCAGTGCCGAGTCGGGCTGTTTTGATAGAGCCAAGTGGCTCCTGCAATCTGCCATCCAGAAGCGGGGTGTGTGAATTTTGTTTGCCAGGGAAAGGGCCGTGGTTTTTTTTCGGGGGCCTGTGGATCGGAATGGCCGGCTGGCTCCTTAAAATCCACGCCGCGCATGATGGTTCCCAGACCCAAGGGGGCACCAGTGCCAAGTCGGGCTGGTTTGATAGAGCCATGTGGCTCCTGCAATGTGCCAGCCAGGAGCGGCCTGGGTGAGTTTTGTTTGCCAGGGTAAAAGGCCGTGGTATGTTTTCGGGAGCTTGTGGCTCGGAATGGCCTGCTGGCTTCTGAAAATCTGTGATACGCAGGATGGTTCCCAGATGAAAGGTGGCACCAGTGCCGAGTTGGGCTGGTTTGATAGAGGCAAGTGGCTTCTGCAATCTGCCAGCCAGAAGATGGGCAGGTCAGTTTTACTTCCAGGGAAAAAGCCGTAGTTTTTGTTTGGGGGCTTGTGGCTGGGAGTGGCTGGCTGGCGGCTTAAAATCCAGGCCGCGCTGGATGGTTCCCAGACCCAAGGGGGAACCAGTGCCGAGTCGGGTTGTTTTGATAGTACCAAGTGGCTCCTGCAATCTGCCAGCCAGAAGATGGGCAGGTCAGTTTTACTTCCAGGGAAAAGGGCCGTAGATTTGTTTGGGGGCCTGTGGCTGGGAGTGGCCGGCTGGCTCCTGAAAATCCACGATACGCAGGATGGTTCCCAGATGAAAGGTGGCACCAGTGCCGAGTCGGGCTGTTTTGATAGAGCCAAGTGGCTCCTGCAATCTGCCAGCCAGAAGATGGGCAGGTCAGTTTTACTTCCAGGGAAAAGGGCCGTGGTTAATTTTCGGGGGCCTGTGGCTGGCAACGGCTGCCTGGCTTCTGAAAATCCACGCCGCGCAGGATGGTTCCCAGACCCAATTTGGAACGGCTGCCAAGTCGGGCTGGTTTGATAGAGTCATGTGGCTCCTGCTATCTGCCAGCCAGAAGATGGGCAGCTCAGTTTTAGTTCCAGGGAAGACGGCCGGTAGTGTGTGTTTGGGGGCCTGAGGCTGGGAGTGGCCGGCTGGCTCCTGAAAATCCACGATACGCAGGATGATTCCCAGACCAAAGGGGCACCAGAGCCGAGTCGGTCTGGTTTGATAGAGCCAAGTGGCTCCTGCAATCTGCCAGCCAGAAGATGGGCAGGTCAGTTTTACTTAAAGGGAAGTGGCCATAATTTTTGTTTGGGGGCCTGTGGCTGGCTGCCTCCTGAAAATCCTCGATACGCAGGAGGGTTCCCCGATGAAAGGTGGCACCAGTGCCGAGTCGGGTTGGTTTGATAGAGCCAAGTGGCTCCTGCAATCTGCCAGCCAGAAGCGGGGTGGGGGAGTTTTGTTTTCCAGGGAAAAGGGCCGTTGTTTTTTTTCCGGGGCCTGTGGCCGGGAATGGGCGGCTGGTTCCTTAAAATCCAAGCCGCGCCGGATGGTTCCCAGATGAAAGGTGGCACCAGTGCCACGTCGTGCTTGTTTGATAGTACCAAGTGGCTCCTGCAATCTGCCAGCCAGAAGGCGGGCCGCTGAGATTTTCTTACAGGGAAAAGGGCCGTGGAATAGGTTTGGGGCCCTGTGGCTGAGAGTGGCCGGCTGGCTCCTGAAAATCCACGCCGCGCAGGATGGTTCCCAGACCCAAGGGGGCACCAGTGCCAAGTTGGGCTGGTTTGATAGTGCCAAGTGGCTCCTGCAATCTGCCAGCCAGAAGATGGGCAGGTCAGTTTTACTTACAGGGAAAGGGCCATAATTTTTGTTTGGGGGCCTGTGGCTGGGAGTGGCCGGGTGGCTCCTGAAAATCCACGATACCCAAGATGCTTCCCAAAAGAAAGGGATACCAGTGCTGAGTCGGGCTGGTTTGATACAGCGAAGTTGCTCCTGTAATCTGCCAGTTAGAAGATGGGCGGGTGACTTTTGTTTTCCAGTGGTTTGTGTTAGGGGCCTGTGGCTGGGAGTGGCCGTCTGGCTCCTGAAAATCCACGGTACGCAGAATGGTTCCCAGATGAAAGGTGGCAGCAGTGCCGAGTCGGGCTGGTTTGATAGAGGCAAGTGGCTCCTGCAATCTGCCAGGCAGAAGATGGGCAGGTCAGTCTTACTTCCAGGGAAAAAGCCGTAGTTTGTGTTTGGGGGCTTGTGGCTGGAAGTGGCCGGCTGGCTCCTGAAAATCCACGATACGCAGGATGGTTCCCAAATGAAAGGTGGCACCAGTGCCGAGTGGGGCTGCTTTTATAGAGCCAAGTGGCTACTGCAATCTGACAGCCAGAAGATGGGCAGGTCAGTTTTACTTCCAGGGAAAAGGGCCGGTAGTTTGTGTTTGGGGACCTGTGGCTGGCAGTGGCCGGCTGGCTCCTGAAAATCCACGATACGCAGGATGGTTCCCAGATGAATGGTGGCACCAGTGCCGGGTTGGGTTGGTTTGATAGAGCCAAGTGGCTCCTGCAATCTGCCAGCCAGTAGCGGGGCGGGTCAGTTTTACTTCCAGGGAAAAGGGCCGGTAGTGTGTGTTTGGGAGCCTGAGGCTGGGTGTGGCCGGCTGGCTCCTAAAATCCACGATACTGAGGATGGTTCCCAGACCCAAGTTGGAACCACTGCCAAGTCGTGCTGGTTTGATAGAGCCATGTGGCTCCTGCAATCTGCCAGCCAGAAGATGGGCAGGTCAGTTTTACTTCCAGGGAAAAGGGCCGTAGTTTGTGTTTGGGGGCCTGTGGCTGGGAGCGGCCAGCTGGCTCCTGCAAATTCACGATACGCATGATGGTTCCCACATGAAAGGAGGCACCAGTGCCGAGTCGGGCTGGTTTGATAGAGCCAAGGGTCTCCTGCAATCTGCCAGCCAGAAGCAGGGTGGGTGATTTTTTTTTGCCAGGGAAACGGGCCGTGGTTTGTTTTTGGGGGCCTGCGGCCTGGAATGTCAGGCTGGCTCCTTAAAATCCACGCCGCGCAGGATGATTCCCTGACACAAGGAGACACCATTGCCGAGTCGGGGTGGTTTGATAGAGCCAAGTTGCTCCTGCAATCTGCCAGCCAGAAGATGGGCAGGTCAGTTTTACTTCCAGGGAAAAGGGCCGGTAGTTTGTGTTTGGGGACCTGTGGCTGGCAGTGGCCGGCTGGCTCCTGAAAATCCACGATACGCAGGATGGTTCCAACATGAAAGGTGGCACCAGTGCCGAGTCGGGCTGGTTTGATAGAGCCAAGTGGCTCCTGCAATCTGCCAGCCAGAAGATGGGCAGGTCAGTTTTACTTCCAGGGAAAAGGGCCGTAGTTTGTGTTTTAGGGCCTGTAGATGGGAGTGGCCGGCTGGCTCCTGAAAATCCACGATACGCAGGATGGTTCCCAGATGAAAGGTGGCACCAGTGCCGAGTCGGGCTGTTTTGATAGAGCCAAGTGGCTCCTGCAATCTGCCATCCAGAAGCGGGGTGTGTGAATTTTGTTTGCCAGGGAAAGGGCCGTGGTTTTTTTTCGGGGGCCTGTGGATCGGAATGGCCGGCTGGCTCCTTAAAATCCACGCCGCGCATGATGGTTCCCAGACCCAAGGGGGCACCAGTGCCAAGTCGGGCTGGTTTGATAGAGCCATGTGGCTCCTGCAATGTGCCAGCCAGGAGCGGCCTGGGTGAGTTTTGTTTGCCAGGGTAAAAGGCCGTGGTATGTTTTCGGGAGCTTGTGGCTCGGAATGGCCTGCTGGCTTCTGAAAATCTGTGATACGCAGGATGGTTCCCAGATGAAAGGTGGCACCAGTGCCGAGTTGGGCTGGTTTGATAGAGGCAAGTGGCTTCTGCAATCTGCCAGCCAGAAGATGGGCAGGTCAGTTTTACTTCCAGGGAAAAAGCCGTAGTTTTTGTTTGGGGGCTTGTGGCTGGGAGTGGCTGGCTGGCGGCTTAAAATCCAGGCCGCGCTGGATGGTTCCCAGACCCAAGGGGGAACCAGTGCCGAGTCGGGTTGTTTTGATAGTACCAAGTGGCTCCTGCAATCTGCCAGCCAGAAGATGGGCAGGTCAGTTTTACTTCCAGGGAAAAGGGCCGTAGATTTGTTTGGGGGCCTGTGGCTGGGAGTGGCCGGCTGGCTCCTGAAAATCCACGATACGCAGGATGGTTCCCAGATGAAAGGTGGCACCAGTGCCGAGTCGGGCTGTTTTGATAGAGCCAAGTGGCTCCTGCAATCTGCCAGCCAGAAGATGGGCAGGTCAGTTTTACTTCCAGGGAAAAGGGCCGTGGTTAATTTTCGGGGGCCTGTGGCTGGCAACGGCTGCCTGGCTTCTGAAAATCCACGCCGCGCAGGATGGTTCCCAGACCCAATTTGGAACGGCTGCCAAGTCGGGCTGGTTTGATAGAGTCATGTGGCTCCTGCTATCTGCCAGCCAGAAGATGGGCAGCTCAGTTTTAGTTCCAGGGAAGACGGCCGGTAGTGTGTGTTTGGGGGCCTGAGGCTGGGAGTGGCCGGCTGGCTCCTGAAAATCCACGATACGCAGGATGATTCCCAGACCAAAGGGGCACCAGAGCCGAGTCGGTCTGGTTTGATAGAGCCAAGTGGCTCCTGCAATCTGCCAGCCAGAAGATGGGCAGGTCAGTTTTACTTAAAGGGAAGTGGCCATAATTTTTGTTTGGGGGCCTGTGGCTGGCTGCCTCCTGAAAATCCTCGATACGCAGGAGGGTTCCCCGATGAAAGGTGGCACCAGTGCCGAGTCGGGTTGGTTTGATAGAGCCAAGTGGCTCCTGCAATCTGCCAGCCAGAAGCGGGGTGGGGGAGTTTTGTTTTCCAGGGAAAAGGGCCGTTGTTTTTTTTCCGGGGCCTGTGGCCGGGAATGGGCGGCTGGTTCCTTAAAATCCAAGCCGCGCCGGATGGTTCCCAGATGAAAGGTGGCACCAGTGCCACGTCGTGCTTGTTTGATAGTACCAAGTGGCTCCTGCAATCTGCCAGCCAGAAGGCGGGCCGCTGAGATTTTCTTACAGGGAAAAGGGCCGTGGAATAGGTTTGGGGCCCTGTGGCTGAGAGTGGCCGGCTGGCTCCTGAAAATCCACGCCGCGCAGGATGGTTCCCAGACCCAAGGGGGCACCAGTGCCAAGTTGGGCTGGTTTGATAGTGCCAAGTGGCTCCTGCAATCTGCCAGCCAGAAGATGGGCAGGTCAGTTTTACTTACAGGGAAAGGGCCATAATTTTTGTTTGGGGGCCTGTGGCTGGGAGTGGCCGGGTGGCTCCTGAAAATCCACGATACCCAAGATGCTTCCCAAAAGAAAGGGATACCAGTGCTGAGTCGGGCTGGTTTGATACAGCGAAGTTGCTCCTGTAATCTGCCAGTTAGAAGATGGGCGGGTGACTTTTGTTTTCCAGTGGTTTGTGTTAGGGGCCTGTGGCTGGGAGTGGCCGTCTGGCTCCTGAAAATCCACGGTACGCAGAATGGTTCCCAGATGAAAGGTGGCAGCAGTGCCGAGTCGGGCTGGTTTGATAGAGGCAAGTGGCTCCTGCAATCTGCCAGGCAGAAGATGGGCAGGTCAGTCTTACTTCCAGGGAAAAAGCCGTAGTTTGTGTTTGGGGGCTTGTGGCTGGAAGTGGCCGGCTGGCTCCTGAAAATCCACGATACGCAGGATGGTTCCCAAATGAAAGGTGGCACCAGTGCCGAGTGGGGCTGCTTTTATAGAGCCAAGTGGCTACTGCAATCTGACAGCCAGAAGATGGGCAGGTCAGTTTTACTTCCAGGGAAAAGGGCCGGTAGTTTGTGTTTGGGGACCTGTGGCTGGCAGTGGCCGGCTGGCTCCTGAAAATCCACGATACGCAGGATGGTTCCCAGATGAATGGTGGCACCAGTGCCGGGTTGGGTTGGTTTGATAGAGCCAAGTGGCTCCTGCAATCTGCCAGCCAGTAGCGGGGCGGGTCAGTTTTACTTCCAGGGAAAAGGGCCGGTAGTGTGTGTTTGGGAGCCTGAGGCTGGGTGTGGCCGGCTGGCTCCTAAAATCCACGATACTGAGGATGATTGCCAGACCCAAGTTGGCACCACTGTCATGTCGGGCTGATTTGATTGAGCCAAGTGGCTCCTGCAATCTGCCAGCCAGAAGATGGGCAGGTCAGTTTTACTTCCAGGGAAAAGGGCCGTAGTTTGTGTTTGGGGGCCTGTGGCTGGGAGTGGCCGGCTGGCTCCTTAAAATACACGATACGCAGGATGGTTCCCAGATGAAAGGTGGCACCAGTGCCGAGTCGGGCTGGTTTGATAGAGGCAAGTGGCTCCTGCAATCTGCCAGCCAGAAGCGGGGTGGGTGAGTTTTGTTTGCCAGGGAAAAGGCCCATAGTTTTTGTTTGGGGGCCTGTGGGTGGGAATGGCCGGCTGGATCCTGAAAATCCACGATACGTAGGATGGTTCCTAGACCCAAGGGGGCACCAAGGCCAAGTCGAGCTGGTTTGATAGAGACAAGTGGCTCCTGCAATCTACCAGCCAGAAGGTGGGCAGGTCAGTTTTACTTCCAGGGAAAAGGGCCGTGGTATGTGTTTGGGGGCCTGTGGCTGGGAGAGGCCAACTGGCTCCTGAAAATCCACGATACGCAGGATGGTTCCCAGATGAAAGGTGGCAACAGTGCCAAGTCGGGCTAGTTTGATAGAGCCAAGTGGCTCCCGCAACCTGCCAGCCAGAAGATGGGTAGCTCAGTTTTACTTCCAGGGAAAAAGGCCGTAGTTTGTGTTGGGGGCCTGTGGCTGGGAGTGGCCGGCTGGCTTCTGAAAATCCACGATACGCAGGATGGTTCCCAGATGAATGGTGGCACCAGTGCCGAGTCGGCCTGATTTGATAGAGACAAGTGTCTCCTGCAATCTGACAGCCAGAAGATGGGCAGGTCAGTTTTCCTTCCAGGGAAAAAGGCCGTAGTATTTGTTTGGGGGCCTGTGGCTGAGAATGGCCGGCTGGCTCCTTAAAATCCTCGCCGCGCATGATGGTTCCCAGATGAAAGGTGGCACCAGTGCCGAGTCGGGCTGGTTTGATAGAGCCATGTGGCTCCTGCAATCTGCCAGCCAGAAGCGGGTTGTGTGAGTTTTGTTTGCCAGGGGAAAGGCCCATAGTTTCTGTTTGGGGGCCTGTGGCTGGGAATGGCCGGCTGGCTTCTGAAAATCCATGATACGCAGGATGGTTCCCAGATGAAAGGTGGCACCAGTGCCGAGTCGGGCTGGTTTGATAGAGCCAAGTGGCTCCTGCAATCTGCCAGCCAGAAGATGGGCAGGTCAGTATTACTTCCAGGGAAAAGGGCCGTAATTTTTGTTTGGGGGCCTGTGGCTGGCAGTGGCCGGGTGGCTCCTGAAAATCCACGATACGCAGGATGGTTCCCAGATGAATGGTGGCACCAGTGCCGAGTCGGGCTGGTTTGATTGAGCCAAGTGGCTCCTGCAATCTGCCAGCCAGAAGATGGGCAGATCAGTTTTACTTCCAGGGAAAAGGGCCGTAATTTGTGTCTGGGGGCCTGCGGCTGGGAGTGGCTGGCTGGCTCCTGAAAATCCACGGTACGCAGAATGGTTCCCAGATGAAAGGTGGCAGCAGTGCCGAGTCGGGCTGGTTTGATAGAGGCAAGTGGCTCCTGCAATCTGCCAGCCAGAAGATGGGCAGGTCAGTTTTACTTCCAGGGAAAAAGCCGTAGTTTGTGTTTGGGGGCTTGTGGCTGGAAGTGGCCGGCTGGCTCCTGAACATCCACGATACGCAGGATGGTTCCCAAATGAAAGGTGGCACCAGTGCCGAGTGGGGCTGCTTTTATAGAGCCAAGTGGCTCCTGCAATCTGACAGCCAGAAGATGGGCAGGTCAGTTTTACTTCCAGGGAAAAGAGCCGGTAGTTTGTGTTTTGGGGCCTGTGGCTGGGAATGGCCGGCTGGCTCCTTAAAATCCACGCCGCGCATGATGGTTCCTAGACCCAAGGTGGCACCAGTGCCGTGTTGGGCTGGTTTGATAGAGCCATGTGGCTCCTGCAATCTGCCAGCCAGAAGCGGGTTGTGTGAGTTTTGTTTGCCAGGGAAAAGGCCCATAGTTTCTGTTTGGGGGCCTGTGGCTGGGAGTGGCCGGCTGGCTCCTGAAAATCCACGATACGCAGGATGGTTCCCCGATGAAAGGTGGCACCAGTGCCGAGTCGGGTTGGTTTGATAGAGCCAAGTGGCTCTTGCAATCTGCCAGCCAGATGCGGGGTGGGTGAGTTTTGTTTGCCAGGGAAAAGGGCCGTGGTTTGTTTTCCGGGGCCTGAGGCCTGGAATGGCCGGCTGGCTCCTGAAAATCCACGCCGCGCAGGATGGTTTCCAGACCCAAGGGGGCACCAGTGCCGAGTCGGGCTGGTTTGATAGAGCCAAGTGGCTCCTGCCATCTGCCAGCCAGAAGATGGGCAGGTCAGTTTTACTTCCAGGGAAAAGGACCGTAGTTTTTATTTGGGGGCCTGTGGCTGGGAGTGGCCGGCTGGCTCCTGAAAATCCACGATACGCAAGATGCTTTCCAAATGAAAAATGGCACCAGTGCCAAGTCGGGCTGGTCTGATAGAGCCAAGTGGCTCCTGCAATCTGCCAGCCAGAAGATGGACAGGTCAGTTATACTTCCAGGGAAAAGGGCCGTAGTTTGTGTTTGGGGACCTGTGGCTGAGAATGGCCGGCTGGCTCCTTAAAATACAAGCCGCGCATTATGGTTCCCATACCCAAGGTGGCACCAGTGCCGAGTCGGGCTGGTTTGATAGAGCCAAGTGGCTCCTGCAATCTGCCAGCCAGGAGCGGGGCGGGTCAGTTTTGTTTGGCAGGGTCAAGGGCCGTGGTTTGTGTTGGGGGCCTGTGGCTGGGAGTGGCCGGCTGGCTCCTTGAAATCCACGCCGCGCAGGATGGTTCCCAGACCCAAGGAGGCGCCAGTGCCGAGTCGGGCTAGTTTGATAGAGCCAAGTGGCTCCTGCAATCTGCCAGCCAGAAGATGGGCAGGTCAGTTTTACTTCCAGGGAAAAGGGCCGTAGTTTTTACTTGGGGGCCTGTGGCTGGGAGTGGCCGGCTGGCTCCAGAAAATCCACAACACGCAGGATGGTTGCAGATGAAAAGTAGGACCAGTGCCAAGTCGGGCTGGTTTGATAGAGCCAAGTGGCTCCTGCAATCTGCCAGCCAGAAGCGGGGCGGGTCTGTTTTGTTTGCCAGGGAAAAGGGCCGTGGTTTGTGTTGTGGGCCTGTGGCTGGGAGTGGCCGGGTAGCTCCTGAAAATCCACGATACGCAGGATGGTTCCCAGACCCAAGGGGGCACCAGTGCCAAGTCGGGCTGGTTTGATAGAGGCAAGTGGCTCCTGCAATCTGCCAGCCAGAAGCGGGGTGTGTGAATTTTGTTTGCCAGGGAAAGGGCCGTGGATTTTTTTCGGGGGCCTGTGGATCGGAATGGCCGGCTGGCTCCTTGAAATCCACGCCGCGCAGAATGGTTCCCAGACCCAAGGGGGCACCAGTGCCGAGTCGGGCTGGTTTGATAGAGCCAAGTGGCTCCTGCAATCTGCCAGCCAGGAGCGGGGTGGATGAGTTTTGTTTACCAGGGAAAAGGGCCGTGGTTTGTTTTCGGGAGCTTGTGGCTTGGAATGGCCGGCTGGCTCCTGAAAATCTGCGATACGCAGGATGGTTCCCAGATGAAAGGGGGCACCAGTGCCGAGTCGGGCTGGTTTGATAGAGCCAAGTGGCTCCTGCAATCTGCCAGCTAGAAGCGGGGTTTGTGAGTTTTGTTTGCCAGGGAAAAGGCCCACAGTTTGTGTTTGGGGGCTGTGGCTGGGTGTGGCCGGCTGGCTCCTGAAAATCCACGATACGCAGGATGATTCCCAGACCAAATGGGCACCAGTGCCGAGTCGGGCTGGTTTGATAGAGCCAAGTGGCTCCTGCAATTTGCCAGCCAGAAGCGGGGCGGGTCAGTTTTGTTTGCCAGGGTAAAGGGCCGTGGTGTGTGTTGGGGGCCTGTGGCTGGGAGTGGCCGGCTGGCTCCTGAAAATCCACGATACGCAGGATGGTTCCCAGACCCAAGGGGGCACCAGTGCCAAGTCGGGCTGGTTTGATAGAGCCAAGTGGCTCCTGCAATCTGCCAGCCAGAAGATGGGCAGGTCAGTTTAACTTCTGGGGAAAAGGGCCATAATTTTTGTTTGGGGGCCTGTGGCTGGGTGTGGCCGGCTGGATCCAGAAAATCCCCGATACGCAGGATGGTTCCCAAATGAATAATGGCACCTGTGCTGAGTCGGGCTGGTGTGATAATACCAAGTGGCTACTGCAATCTGACAGCCAGAAGATGGGCAGGTCTGTTTTACTTCCAGGGAAAATGGCCGTAGTTTGTGTTTGGGACCCTGTGGCTGAGAATGGCCGGCTGGCTCCTTAAAATCCACGCCGCGCATGATGGTTCCCATACCCAAGGTGGCACCAGTGCCGAGTTGGGCTGGTTTGATCCAGCCATGTGGCTCCTGCAATCTGCCAGCCAGAAGCTGGGTGTGTGACGTTTGTTTGCCAGGGAAAAGGCCCATAATTTGTGTTTGGGGGCCTGTGGCTGGGAATGGCCGGCTGGCTCCTGAAAATCCACGATACGCAGAATGGTTCCCAGACGAAAGGTGGCACCAGTGCCAAATCGGGCTGGTTTGATACAGGCAAGTGGCTCCTGCAATCTGCCAGCCAGAAGATGGGCAGGTCAGTTTTACTTGTAGGGAAAAGGGCCGGTAGTTTGTGTTTGGGGGCCTGTGGCTGGGAGTGGCTGGCTGGCTCCTGAAAATCCACTATACGCAGGATGATTCCCAGACCAAAGAGGCACCAGTGCCGAGTGGGGCTGGTTTGATAGAGCCAAGTGGCTCCTGCAATCTGCCAGCCAGGAGAGGGGCGGGTCAGTTTTGTTTGACAGCGAAAAGGGATGTGGTTGTGTTGGGGGCCAGTGGTTTCGGAGTGGCCGCATGGCTCCTGAAAATCCACGATACGTAGGATGGTTCCCAGACCTAAGGGGGCACCAGTGCCAAGTCGGGCTGGTTTGATAGAGACAAGTGGCTCCTGCAATCTGCCAGCCAGAAGATGGTCAGGTCAGTTTTATTTCCAGGGAAAAGGACCGTAGTTTGTGTTTGGGGGCCTGTGGCTGGCAGTGGCCGGCTGGCTCCTGAAAATCCACGATACGCAGGATGGTTCCCAGATGAATGGTGGCAACAGTGCCAGGTTGGACTGGTTTGATAGAGCCAAGTGGCTCCTGCAATCTGCCAGCGAGTAGCGGGGCGGGTCAGTTTTACTTCCAGGGAAAAGGGCCGTGGTATGTGTTTGGGGGCCTGTGGCTGGGAATGGCTGGCTGGCTCCTGTAAATCCACGATACGCAGGATGGTTCGCAGATGAAAGGTGGCACCAGTGCCGAGTCAGGCTGGTTTGATAGAGCCAAGTGGCTCCTGCAATCTGCCAGCCAGAAGATGGGCAGGTCAGTTTTACTTCCAGGGAAAAGGGCCGTAGTTTTTGTTTTAGGGCCTGAGGATGGGAGTGGCCGGCTGGCTCCTGAAAATCCACGATACGCAGGATGGTTCCCAGATGAAAGGTGGCACCAGTGCCGAGTCGGGCTGTTTTGATAGAGCCAAGTGGCTCCTGCAGTCTGCCATCCAGAAGCGGGGTGTGTGAATTTTGTTTGCCAGGGAAAGGGCCGTGGTTTTTTTTCGGGGGCCTGTGGATCGGAATGGCCGGCTGGCTCCTTAAAATCCACGCCGCGCATGATGGTTCCCAGACCCAAGGGGGCACCAGTGCCAAGTCGGGCTGGTTTGATAGAGCCATGTGGCTCCTGCAATCTGCCAGCCAGGAGCGGCCTGGGTGAGTTTTGTTTGCCAGGGTAAAAGGCCGTGGTATGTTTTCGGGAGCTTGTGGCTCGGAATGGCCTGCTGGCTTCTGAAAATCCACGATACGCAGGATGGTTCCCAGATGAAAGGTGGCACCAGTGCCGAGTCAGGCTGGTTTGATAGAGCCAAGTGGCTCCTGCAATCTGCCAGCCAGAAGCGGGGTTTGTGAGATTTGTTTGCCAGGGAAAAGGCCCACAGTTTGTGTTTGGGGGCCTGTGGCTGGGAGTGGCCTGCTGGCTCCTGAAAATCCACGATACGCAGGATGATTCCCAGACCAAAGGGGCACCAGTGCCAAGTCGGGCTGGTTTGATAGAGCCAAGTTGCTCCTGCAATCTGCCAGCCAGAAGGCGGGCCGCTGAGATTTTCTTCCAGGGAAAATGGCCTTGGTATGTGTTTGGGGCCCTGTGGCTGGGAGTGGCCGGCTGGCTCCTGAAAATCCACGACACGCAGGATGGTTCCCAGGTGTAAGGTGGCACCAGTGCCGAGTCGGGCTGGTATGATTGAGCTAACTGGCTCCTGCAATCTGCCAGCAAGAAGATGGACAGACCAATTTTACTTCCAGGGAAAGGGGCCGTAGTTTGTGTTTGGGGGCCTGTGGCTGGGAGTGGCCGGCTGGCTCCTGAAAATCCATCATACGCTGGATGGTTCCCAGATGAATGGTGGCACCAGTGCCGGGTTGGGTTGGTTTGATAGAGCCAAGTGGCTCCTGCAATCTGCCAGCCAGTAGCGGGGCGGGTCAGTTTTACTTCCAGGGAAAAGGGCCGTGGTATGTGTTTGGGGGCCTGTGGCTGGGAATGGCCGGCTGGCTCCTGAAAATCCACGATACGCAGGATGGTTCGCAGATGAAAGGTGGCACCAGTTCCGACTCAGGCTGGTTTGATAGAGCCAAGTGGCTCCTGCAATCTGCCAGCCAGAAGATGGGCAGGTCAGTTTTCCTTCCAGGGAAAAGGGCCGTAGTTTGTGTTTGGGGGCCTGTGGCTGGGAATGGCCGGCTGGCTCCTGAAAATCCAAGCCGCGCATGATGGTTCCCAGACCCAAGGGGACACCAGTGCCAAGTCGGGCTGGTTTGATAGAGCCATGTGGCTCCTGCAATCTGCCAGCCAAGAGCGGGTTGGGTGAGTTTTGTTTGCAGGGAAAAGGCCCATAGTTTTTGTTTGGGGGCCTTTGGTCGGGAATGGCCGGCTGGCTCCTGAAAATCCACGATACGCAGGATGGTTCCCAGATGAAAGGTGGCACCAGTGCCGAGTCGGGCTGGTTTGATAGAGCCAAGTGGCTCCTGCAATCTGCCAGCCAGAAGATGGGCAGGTCAGTTTTTCTTCCAGCGAAAAGGGCCGTAGTTGGTGTTTGGGGGCCTGTGGCTGGGAGTGGCCGGCTGGCTCCTGAAAATCCACGATACGCAGGATGGTTCCCAAATGAAAGGTGGTACCAGTGCTGAGTCGGGCTGGTTTGATAGAGCCAAGTGGCTCCTGCAATCTGCCAGCCAGAAGCAGGGCGGGTCAGTTTTGTTTGCCAGGGAAAAGGGCCGTGGTTTGTGTTGGGCGCCTGTGGCTGGGAGTGGCCGGCTGGCTCCTTGAAATCCACGCCGCGCAGGATGGTTCCCAGACCCAAGGAGGCGCCAGTGCCGAGTCGGGCTAGTTTGATAGAGCCAAGTGGCTCCTGCAATCTGCCAGCCAGAAGATGGGCAGGTCAGTTTTACTTCCAGGGAAAAGGGCTGTAGTGTGTGTTTGGGGGCCTGTGGCTGGGAGTGGCCGGCTGGCTCCTGAAAATCCACGATACGCAGGATGGTTCCCCGATGAAAGGTGGCACCAGTGCCAAGTCGGGCTGGTTTGATAGAGCCATGTGGCTCCTGCAATCTGCCAGCCAGAAGCGGGGTGGGTGAGTTTTTTTTGCCAGGGAAAATGGCCGTGGTTTTTTTTCCGGGGCTTGTGGGCTTGGAATGGCCGGCTGGTTCCTGAAAATCCACGCCGCACAGGATGGTTCCCAGATGAAAGCTGGCACCAGTGCCGAGTTGGGCTGGTTTGATAGAGCCAAGTGGCTCCTGCAATCCGCCAGCCAGAAGATGGGCAGGTCAGTTTTACTTCCAGGGAAAAGGGCCGTAGTTTGTGTTTGGGGGCCTGTGGCTGGGAGTGGCCGGCTGGCTCCTGAAAATCCACGATACGCAGGATGGTTCCCAAATGAAAAATGACACCAGTGCCAAGTCGGGCTGGTTTGATCGTACCAAGTAGCTCCTGCAATCTGCCAGCCAGAAGATAGGCAGGTCTGTTTTACTTCCAGGGAAAAGGGCCATGGTTTGTGTTTGGGGCCCTGTGGCTGGGAGTGGCCGGCTAGCTCCTGAAAATCCACGATACGCAGGATGGTTCCCAAATGAAAGGTGGCACCAGTTCCGAGTTGGGCTGGTGTGATAGAGCCATGTGGCTCCTGCAATCTGCCAGCCAGAAGCGGGGCGGGTGAGTTTTGTTTGCCAGGGAAAAAGGCCGTGGTTTTTTTTCCGGGGCCTGTGGCCTGGAATGGCTGGCTGGTTCCTTAAAATCCACGCCGCGCAGGATGGTT